>NW_009647230.1:846957-945360 GCF_000708025.1 Charadrius vociferus | reverse complement strand
GGCCACATGTGACCTGAATTACTGCAGGCACACATTTCAAATACGATTGTTTTGGGTTCCTGGTATTGCAATGTGTTAGCAAACAGAATTTGCTTTAAAAAAACTCCCTCCTGTCCCTGCTACTCAGACCTGTGTTGGGAAAGCATTTAGTGCCAGCTTGTGACCTGTTTGAAACATTTCCAGTGAAATTAAAATTTAGGAAAGGTGTTGGTTGGCTAAAAAGTCCAGCCTGAATGAGACTTGGTGGTCTCACAGCGATGTTGCTCAAGTCCCTCTTTGGTTTGACTTGAAGGCATGTGATGGCCACTTCTCTCCTCTCACGCTTATATGAGCTTTTTGACAGACCTCAGTCTGTCTCTAACTTCTGGTGTAACGGATGTAACAACCTCGTGTTACCTGGCAGCCTATTTTTGACAACTGAAAATTATTCGCTCTTATTTGAAACTTGGAGCAAGCCATATTGAGAAGTACATTGCCAGAGGTTGAAGGCTGTAGAGTTGTATTTTAATAGCTCATATGTAGCAAACAAATCTTGCTTTAATTTGTATAATAGCAACAAAGTAAAATACATATAAAGAGAATTGTTGTTATTAATGACTCTCTGTGGTAAGAGGAGTCATGACATCAGGGCCCTTGTGTACCCACGCTGCTGAAGGTGAACTGGCCACCTAGGGCCACACTGAGAAGAAGAGCCCAACTTCTCAGACTCCCACCTAGCTTCCTAACAGGCTGATGAACAGTGTGGCCCTGGTTGTAGATCCATGCTATGTAGTCCTTAAGCAACAGTGCCAGTTCAAGTCCTACTTGAAGCTGCAGGGTTTTGTTTTTGCGTGGCCCTGTGCTGCCTTCCTGCTTGTGCCAGCACAGATGTTGCGGGCAGTGAGCTGGCTCGGGGACATATCATAAGCCAGTCAGTGAGGCTTATGCTGCTTCTTCTTCTTCCATTTTATAGGGAGTTAAAAAATATAAAAGGCTGGAATATGCTCAAAGACAAGGGATGTTTTCAACCCTGGTCACACTGACAATCTGCGAGTTGCAAAGGCACTGCTGGGGCATGTGAGTGTGTTGCACATGGGTAGTAATTGGAAGGTGTTTTGAAGAAGAAATCTTTAATCTGACTTTGTTGCCAAGCACTTTGTTCTGTGGAGATGCACACACTGGATGATTTTAACTGGCAGTGGTTTAGATTTTCTATTGTGTGAAGATTAGAATATGATTAGTAAGATGCCACCCTCGTGCTGCCTGTCTTCAAGTCCCGAGCGGATCTTGATTTCAGGCACAGAGAAACAAGGTTATTTTCTGGAGTGGGTGTGAAGGGATGAAACAGAGAGATTGCCAGTTTTGGGTTTTTTTTTACCTTTTCCACTTCTGTTTGCTCAGCAGCAAACTAACGTGTTTGGGAGAAACAAGGAAAATAGAGTGACAGTATTTCAGGGTTGTGTTTAGGTATACCTTTGCACACTTCTCAGCTGTGCCTGGCAGTGTAGTACTGGCTGAATGATGTCTAATTCAGGGCCTCCTACTTTGTTTTCCAGTGGTCTTAGAGATGTAAACCATCAAATGGGGTTTGCTGGCTTGTAGCTGGGAAACGGGACTCCTTGAGATGTTTAACTCTTTTTTTTTTTTTTTTTTTTTTCTCCATAGAGCTTATGGAAACTTAAGAGCAGTAGTGCTTCCAAGAAAACTTGCAGGTCTAAAATAAGTGAGACCAGAACACAGAGGAAGAGACAGGATAGCCATGTTGTTCAAGAGAAGATGGGATAGGGACGGCTTTTGAAGGTGTGCAGGTAGGATTTTTCTTTCTTCCAGTGTCTCTTCAGCTACTTTTTACTTGGGTATCTATTCAATAGTTCTTTTCATTCCTTCCTTTTCTGATTTCCCCTCCGAGCCCCAGTCGGAGGGGTCAGTGAATCCAGTTTCAACTTCTCTAAACTCTACCTGCCACAGGAGGGAAGAGAGAATCACTGGAGACCAGCAGTGAATGCAGGTTGTGGGCAACGGTGGAACAGCTACCACGTTTTACAACTTGGCACAATGTAAATAAAAAAGACTAATGCTTTTAAAAAAATAAACCCAATTTAAATGCAGGTTTTCTATTGCATGACTCAGAGAAGCTTCTTTATCGTACTAATAACTCGCCTGCTTCTGGTTTGGAGAGCCTGGCCTCACTCCTTGAGAGTCTGGAGCAGGGCTGCAATGTTTGCGTAGCAGGACTTCAGACAGGCTCCCAAAACTCTCTAGTTATGCTTGGAAGTATTGGTGGATGGTATTCCACAGCTGAATTCTGATTCATCTTCAGTGGGTTGAATAACCTTCCTGAATGTTGACGGTCTGCCGTACGTTTGCATGTCTTCTTTATGTTTGAAAGAAAACCCAGCCAGGATGGCTTTTAGAACACAGCACAGAAGTTACAAACTGAAGAGTTTAATTTTTTATTTAGGAATGAACACTGGCATTAATTAGTTAGGCCCTGCATAAAATAACAGGTTTTGTGAGCTTATTGAGCAGCTGGGCACATCTAAACTCTTGTATCCTATCCTGTCCTATCCTGTCCTATCCTATCCTATCCTATCCTATCCTATCCTATCCTATCCTAAGTGTTTTAGAGCAGCTTTATTTATCAAGCAGGGGTAAAAATCAGGAAGATCACATTTTTTTCTTGGCATTATACTGCCTGCAGTATTTATGGCGTCCCGTGCACAAAGACAGATATGTATACAAAAGCAGGGATAACATGCAAAGGATTACAGAAGAGCATGCTAAACTATTTGATTTTCATATGTACAGGCACATGACTGAACATGACTTTAGTACAATGAATCTGCTCCTTAAAATCCTATGTACCATATTAACTAGAAATTCAAATAAAGCCTTGCCCTTGCTTTCAAATAGAAGAGGGATTGGCATATTTAGATTTAATGTTTCTAAGTTCTCTTCAGGAAAACAAAACATCAAACAGGGTTGGAGTGCAATTTTCTGAGTAGGAAGACTGTGCTGCTCAGAGACAGAAGACAAATTATTATGTGTCTGATTTCTGCAAATCTTGCTTCACAGGAATTGTAAAAGCCAAGTGCCGAGGAAGACATGCAAGGGTTAATATGATTTCCATTCCAGCGAGTTTTGCTTGCCATTATTTTCTTTTTCTTTTCTCCCTTTTAACTGATTCATAGCATAAAATCTTCCTGGACACCTAATTATCAAGCCAGCTCACAGTCACAGCTGTCTGCTTGGAGAACCCATTAGATGCAGCAGTTGAAGCCTCCATAATTCCCCAAACTTCCCGGTTGTGAATATTAAGAAAAGATTTTTACATGTCATATGCAATTCGGAGGTGGTGTGAATGGCGTTGGAAATGACGAGCTCTGAATGCTTGTCCATCACTCCATTCACTGGTTACAGGTGGTCTCATTTTCCACTTTCAGATATCGGCTAGCTATGACAGCAGGCACTTAATTTGCATGTTCGACAGACAACAAACGGCCCTGTGCATGTCAAAATAGGTGGTGATGCGTGACAGTTCCTACACAATACTGTCTCCTCTTTGCTTGACCTTTGACCTCCCTGCATGTCTTCTTTCACAATCAGAAAAAAATGCACTTTTCGGCTTTGGAATAAATTTGATACCAAATTGATTATTTTCCTTTCTTCTTTTTATTCGTCTTTTTCCTCCTCCTCCACTTTTAAAGTATGCATGCATCCAGGCTTTCATCTTAACGGCTACAAAACTCTGCCAGAAGAGTCTCATAAAATTTAAAAATAGGTAAGCAGTGAGGACAGGAAACCGCCTTGTTAAAATTCATTGTAGTTAAATTGCTCGAAAGTTCTTTGTAAATGCAAATGTAACCTTTAAAAGAGACCTTGAGTTGGGTTAATATTTGTTAAAAATAAAATTAAGTTTTTAAAAAAATCACAAGTGCTTTATGTTCATTTTTCCTCAGGCCGTATATCCATCTTTAAACTTGCAAGTTGAGTAGTTTAGTACACATTTCATCAAGACATTCCTCCAGTGTTTTTATGGCTGCTGTGACTTGTACTAACGTTTAGTAACAAGAATCAGACTTTTAGCATCATTAGAAGCATGCTTAAAGTTTACAGTTTTATTTAAGTCAAAATGCTGAGAAGTGATTAAAGTGCAAAAATGTTTGAATGATGGCAGTTCTGTGCCGTTTATTGGGTTATTCAGTGTTTGGTTCCTGGGATTGCAGCTTTTTGTGTGTGCTGCCTCCTGGTTAAATCATATCAAAGGGAAAACTAAGTCGTGCTGGATTCAAGCACAGCTCAGCATCGCAGAGTTCACCCAAGCACCTGAATTTTAATTCCAAAGATACATGTTCCCCCTTGTCTAACCAAGAATGACCATAATCCTCTCACAGATCTTATCTGAGCTGCAGCTCTTGTTTTAATTAAGAATTAAAGCATGACAGCAGATAATCACATCTCTGGGGTGTTACAAGATTTGAGATGTGGTTGCGTACCCAATACCCAAGGGTGTGATTATTCTGTGATAACCCCATCCCTACTGAGTCCTCCTGTCCAGGGCCTCAGTAATGGGCAAAGCACATTGCTGTTGGCTTCAAACATTGAGCTGGATCAGCAATGCACAGCGGGCTGATCATAGGCGATAATGCACTAGCGTATCTTTTCTGTTGTTTTTTAATACGTCTCACCTTTTTCTTTAGGCTTTTTAGACCATTAGAAGACTCGGCAAGTTGTAGGCATCCCCCTCCTATCCCCAAAGTAAAATCTTCAAGAAGCAGCACCTGGTGAAATTTGATGGATATGGAACTTCAGTCTTAATTTAAGCTATGAGATGGTCTCTTTGATGTTTAGCTGAAGTGCTTACAGCGTTACCTTGGTGAGCTTGTTCTGACTTTCTTCTTGTTATACAACACCTTGCTGTCAGTTTGAATGGTGGCTGAAGCCAGCGGACCAGATCTGGCTCCTCAGGAGCACTGAAATATTTGAACATGAGGGATCAGTTAAGAGCTCAGACTCATAAATGCAATTTACATAGGAAGTTAGTTATAATATGCATCAGGACAATTGTCTTACCAAAATCCATTCCTATTGATAGTCGTAAATTATGCTATTGACAGGTGGACTCTGAGAGCCATGTTTTAGGTATCGGCTCACCTAAACCCCAGTTGTGTAAGGGATGGGGAAGGAAGGAACTGCTGCTAAGAAATGAGGCAGTCCCAGCTTTTAGCTCCCAGTGGTGCTGGGACGGAGCTGCAGCAGAGCGGCTGCTCTATGCGGTTCAGTCAGTGTGTGCAAACGCTGGTTTCCTTTCAATGGGAAAGTTTGCCAGGAAATGCAAAATGAAAGGGAAGGTAGGATGGCCGTATCTCCTGTCAGTCAGATTTTCCGCTGACAGCTCAGGAAGGCATTTTAATTTTTACCTTGCCTCTGTCCACTGACGTTAGCAAAGATACTGACTGAGGGAATAACTGTTTTGCTTTGAGGGAAACGTTTGTTCAAAGCTGGGCTACTCTTCAACAACACTAAAGAGCTGACTGGACTGCTAGCTCTGCTCTAGCCCAGGCGGAGACTTATTCATGAGGGTAAATCTTAGACTTTGAGATCAGATGACCAGTGAGGCTGATGTGATTTACTATGGGGAAAGTTTTGTGGAGGAACCAGGTCCGAGGCAGCCAGAGTAGCTTGCTCTACTGGTCACTGTAAGAATAGAAAGGCTTCAATTACAGTAGCGTTGAATGTAAGCTCTCTCTTTCAAATTTTTTATATAAAATTTATTCTTCACACATCGAGGCATTGTTAAATAATAAGATAACTGATGTATTTACTGATGAGCATGGATTTCTGAACAGATTTCACAGGTGCCAATATCAGCTTAACGGGATGTACAAGAGCAGCTGATGCACAGGATCTTGTAGACTGAGGTGGAACTGAAGTATCTGCCCATGTGGACATGAGCCAGCAGCCGTTGGTCTCTCAGTGGGGCTTACTAACTGAGGCTCAGCGCTCTGCTAGTGGCCATCGGCTTCTGGATCTGACTTGTTTGTGTCCAGCCAGGCCAGAGCACAGGCAGAGGAGGGAGACAAGCACATGCAGTGGTCTAGCCAAAGTGGATAGATTAGAGAATTACACAGGGCAAGAGAAGTAAGGAAGTTAAGAGGGATGCAGCTAGCCCTGTAACCATGACAGAAAGCTTATTTTTCTCTCCCCTCCCCCTCACTCCATAGTAACCCAGGCAAAGGTGAATTAGGTGGAGCATCAGGGATGAAATAAAACCTACAGTGATGTGCCAAGAGCCTGTGCTCCATCAGTTGTGTTTTCTTATGCATTTGCTTTGACATACACCCTGAGGCGCTCTGGATGAGTGGTCTGCTTTCCCAATAGAAATTCAAACCCATATTTGGTAAGAATTCTTAATGAATTTTCAAAGTCTGAGTGTAGTCCCAAAGAAAAGGGAGGCTGTTTTTCCAGAAATCCCTTCCAAAGTGGTGGGATGATCAGTGTTTGTGTTGATGAAATTGTATTTCTTCCTTGATTTTTGTGAATAAAGAGGGATTCAGGCCCACCACTCAGCTATCCAGCCCTTACTTGGGTGACCATTTCTTGAAGATCTGCCATTACATAAAATTCCCAGGCCTGTAATTTCTCAGCTTTGCTTGGGAATATCTCACTCATGAAGGCCCAGGTTTTTCAAGATTTTAGTGTTGGAGTTCTGGTGAGTTGTGCAAGACTTTCTGGATGTCTAAGGCTGTAAGGTAATGAATTTTTCAAATCTATGGGAGACTTAAGCCTTATCATTTTAAATGGAAACAAAGCTGAGAAGATAAATTTACTGTTGTTAATTCAATTAGCAGAGAGTGATACATTAAAGCAATAGGAATCAAGATTAGTCTTATTTTCTCCTCAGATCTCAGGACTGTGAATATAAGGCTTAGAAGTTCTTGGTAATCATTGTGTTACAAAAAGTCACCCTTATTGCAATGTTGTATTTGTTACCACCTAGTGCACTAAAATACAGCATTTAGTAGCATTTGGTTGGTCCTGAATACATTTATATGTGGTTGCTTTTCATTGTGCAATTTTGATGCTCATTAAAAGAATATAAATTTTATGGTCTGCTTACTCCAAATATTATTTTTTTCTTTCTAGTCTAACCTTTCTAGGCAAATAAAGAAGAAGGGAAAACAGTGTGACAATTGCTGTTAGATCCATGGGTGACATAGTTCCATCTACCTGTCTTCCTTTTTTCAGTTTAAGGATGAATACCAATTCATGATTAATTGCTAAAAGCTCATTAAAATGTCTCTTGCAGTAAGTTTGACATCTTTTTTATGATTTCTTTTTAATTGTAATTGAATAATAATTTCAAATTAGTAAATAGTAAATTTACAGTGTACTTACTAAATAAATATACAGTGCACATACTCTTCAACATGAAAGAGGACGAAAACAAGAGAGGTAACAACTATAGCATCCAAAAAGGATACAATAAAAAGTTTTTTGTTTTATTCTGTTTGATGAAAACTGGCAAAACAATTGTAATACAACTACATCTCATTTCAGGTTAGACTCTATGTTCCTTTTTCTGAGATGTGGAGTAGGCAGTGTCTGTCCAGCACTTAGCTCAGTGGGGCCCAACATCTTGAAAAACTTTTCATCAGTGAGAACAGTCTCAAAAGTTTCAACTTGCCCTCAAAAACTGGCCTAAAGCATATTGCTGTATCAAAAGGAAAGATTGGTTTTTTTAGTTGCTCTAGCATAGTTGAGGTTTGTTTTCACTTGTTAAAATGATAAGATCACCTCCACTTGTCTTTATTTGTATATATGGTGTGAATGAAGGAAGTACTTCTGTTCCTCTTTCTTCTCTTCTCAAAGTGTTTGACATAGAAGCCCTGGAGCATCATGCTCGGGGTACCAAATATATTGTGTAACAGCTTTGGGAAACCGAACAAGATCCAGAATTTGAGTAAGAAAACTGCACTGTTCATGGGTAGGACTTATTTAACACATTTTAAAGTCCTGTGTCAAATTTAAGTTCATTAAACTCCTTCTGTAATCAGGAGATAGAGTGTGATTTGTTTCAGGAAAGGGTCAAAGACACCAGAGATAAATCTCCCATTGCCTAGTGAGGGAGTGTAGACCACTGTCTCAGACTAGATGCAAAACATTCAGATGGATGTTAGGTCACGAGTTCTCTTGCATGTATTTATTTTCAGCGTGAACAGTTGCTACTGCTCTGCAACAAGAAAGTCCTGAACAGAGTATGTGAGATAGTTTGTGATCATGGAATCACAATAATTTGTTGGGCTCCTATGGTTTAGGTTAGAGGCTTATGTGAGGGGCATGGGAGATGCAATCACAAAATGGCTGGGAAAGGGCAAGCAACAGCCTGTTGTAAGTTGCTTAGTTAAAACACATGTTCTAGGGTTTTTATGATGTCAGAAAATGATGTCCTTATTATAACTCCCGAAGGAGATGGAGGCAAAGGACTTCTCCCTCTCCAGGTATGCTCCTTCTTTCACAAACGGAAAAAAATGCAAGTTTTACACATCGCTCTTCCCAACTTGAAGTGTAGCTTTCTCACTCTTTATCCTGAAGCACTGTGCTGGCTAATTGAATTAACAATATGTAACTATAAGAGACTTTCACCAGGGCAATGGTTCATACACATGAGCAATAAAGTCAGCTCCCACATCAGCCCGGTTCAGAGGAGCACTTCTGAACATTCACCTAAAAACCACTATGAGTTTCACCAATGGCCTTGTCAATTTGGGGTTTCTTTTTGTATGTTTGTTTGTTTGCTTGTTTGCTTTTTGAAGCAGGCCTCCCCTACCCATTGTGACAGTACATTTAAATTATGGCAGCCCTAGAGCTGGTCAAAACTTATTTGCAGATATTCTGCTTTTTCTTTGTTTACTGTTTCTTGGCTGTTGATGGTTCAGCTGTCAGCATGCACATAGCATGAATACATTTTTGTTTTTAAAAATTTGAAAAGGAGATGACTTTAGTTGTTTTTGAAAAGTTGGTTTTTTTTTTTCTTAAGTGTGATATGTGATGACAAGTACATCATGTAAAAGTCAATCTGTGGTCAGCCACATCTAAAACTCAAAACCTTACGGCTTCACGTTGCAGAAGACCATGATAACCCTCCTGAAATAATCTTTAAAGGCATACTCTGGGTATGAACTTTCAGGGGTTCTCTTCTGCGAGTATAGCATTGCAGTATATTTTCCATTTGCATGTGGTCATAAAATAGTAGAAAATTGTTGTATATAAGCATATGCACTAGGGCTACCCACTCTTAATCCTTTAGCAAGGCTCATATTGCCCTTGTGCTTTAGGGACAGCAGTGATTCTAGTTGTGCTTCATTGCTGTATGAAGCCTTAAAAGGCAATTAGAGAAGCGGGCTTGGCCTAGAGCACTGCCCGGTTTGCTCCAGCTAGGACCATAGGTTGTAACTGAGCCTTATGACTGAAAAGACATCATGACACTTCTTTATATTTCTTTCGCCCCCTAATATCTTTTTGTAAGAGAGAGAGAAAGAAACCTTCTGACTCTAAACAGTTAGTTCTCACTAAGTCTATACTACGATATTGCTAACTTTTGTACTAATTTATAACGCAACAACCCAGTTGGTTTTGGTATGGTCACAATTTGTTTCAGCCAACTTATGTCCTACAAAGAAGTAGAAAACATGCGAGTCTGTTCTTTAGTACGTGGTTATGAGTAACTCTGTATTACCTATAGTGATTATACTATTGCTATTGCTATTGCTATTGCTATACCACTAGTGACTATGCTAGTGACATTAATATAGTGACTCTACTCTCTAAATTTTGTCACCTGTTTGATAAATCTTGTATGGAAATTGAGACCGTGTGCTTTCTTAAAAAAAAAAAAAAAAAAAAAAAGGTCTCTTTCTCATATTCAGTGCTCTGAAATGTATACTTGGAAATTACAGCCACTTTTAAAAAAATCTTACCCTTGCAATCTTGCCTGACACATCTCATTATGGAATGTTACTCAAAGAGTGTAATGGGTCTTTCATTTAAACTTAAGAATGCTATATAAAAAGAGAAGCTGATTTTTATACAAAATTCTTGTAATTTGACCCATTCTTTCTTGAATTTCTAAAATTTGGGGTGGGAAAAGTACACATTTCCCAGCGTTTCAGTGGGAAAAAAAAAAGGAGAAAATGAGACATTTTAAACTGGTTTTGTTTGTTTGTTTGTTTGTTTTTTTGAGACACATCTTTTTGCACATTTATTAACTACATTGAATAAATTAAAGACTATTTTCCTATTGACCCGAGTAGGGCAAAACCTTATTTCTTACATTTTACTTCTCGTTTTCAGCCTAGCTCAGAATCAGTCAGAGCAATCATGAGCAGCATAAAAACTGTTTCTCTTCTAGTTTGTCATGAAGAGCGCGAACAATTGAAGAATTTTCCAAAAGAAACAGGTTTATATAAAATCTACATCCTTAGCTGCAAACCTGATCAGGTAAAACGAATGTGCTGATGAGCTTTATTTCCAAAGATTACTCCTAACCACTTCCTTCAATGCCAGGTTCAGACAGAAATCCAGCCTTTCAGAGTTAATTTCTAGTTTAATGATTTCATGTAATCATCCAACCTTTTGGCTTCATCTAGAAACTCGCCTGCAATACAGTTTGTCACAGCTGGGCCTTGATTTTAGAAGAGAGTTTTTGTGATTAGAGACTCAAGATGCTGCAAAATAGTGAGTTCTAATTTCAGCTTTGCCCCCTCAAAGACTATTAGAGAGTCAATTCTCCTTTTTAGCAGATAACGCTATATAATTAACTTCTTTATACCAAGACATGGAACCATAGCTATCCAAAGGGCGTTTTTTTTTCTGCTGATCATTTTACATTGCTGTAAATTTTGATATGAATTAGAAGTTCCCACCTTCCTTTACATCAACCAAGTTAGGAATTTCCTTTTTTCCATAATATGTCAGACTTTATGTGTATGACCCAGGGCAGAATTTGAGCATCTGAGACTGGATCTATACACAAACTGTCTGTGGCATGGTGTCAACTCAGATTTAGGTTTCCTCTGCTATGTGTCCACTTCAGTACAGTGTGGAGTTCTTGACATTGCCAGTAAACTCTTACTGGCACAGATGGGGCCTAAACTAGATTCCTAAAGCTCTGAGGTGACCATATGGCTGATGAAAAAATAATTTCCTATTTAATGATCTCCCTCATATAGCCTCTAATTATAGGAAATCTGGTAAGGAAAAAAATAATCAAACTAATTGTTTAAGAGTCAGACAAAATCAGAGAAAAAAAATCCCACAATTCTGATCTAGAACTTCTAGTGTGATTCATTGCAGTTCTCCTGAGCAGTAAAAATTAATAGTTCTTCCATGCCTGTTTCCATCCTCTACTGCAATTCCAGGATCAATTTTAACCCTCAGAAGCTATTGGGATACAAAACAAGTTTCAGTTGGATTTCATTTTTAAAACAGTAAGTAATTTCCAAGGGGAAAGTTAAAATCTCATAATACTGTGCAATGTAGATATGAAACAGAGATCTTAAAACACAAGATATTTCATACTGCTGGCATCTAACTCCTGTATCATATTTAAAGCAGAAAGAAACACTTTTCCTGATTCTCAGGTTTTACTTTTTTGTTTCTCTTTTATTTTCACATCAAGTGCTGCTTTTCCTATCAGAAATTTGCCATCTCGTCTTATGGAGTGAATGCAATAAATAGATATCATTGCACCTCCCTTTCCCCTTACTGTTGCCAGCCTCCATTCTCCAAACCTAAAGGAAGCATCTTTTATTGGAAAATGCCATTCACAAATGCTGATATTAAAGTAATAAAGATAATTGCTCTTATTTCCACTGAAAATGTTAATGAAATATCCAGAAGCTCTAAGTAGGGCTACAGTGTTCAGGGCATTTTTAATAATTAATGGCTGTGTGATAACACAGACTGTAGTGTTGCAGACATCTCCATGATCTCTGCTTATAAAAGTGTTTTCTACAGCAATACTGAAGTATTGTTACATTGAACTCTTGGAATGATTCTAGATTTTTTTATTACATACCAAATGTAGAAACAGAAAGATGAATGAAAAATTTAAAGACAGCATAAACATGGCCCAGTCATAAGTCCTGCTAATTATATGTTATTGCGTTCAACAGTTGAAAAAGCAAAGATGTTACACTGTTGAACTACTGAAAATATTAAAAACCTTAGTAGGTTACGAGTGCTATCCCTCATACATATTACATGATAGCTTTGTAGCCATACTTTTTTTGAGTTTTTATTTGTGTTTTGTGCTTCTAATTTTTATCAGACCAAGCTGAGCCTCTTGTGCCTCCTATTAGCAAAATTCACACTAAAAATATGTGGGGTTTTGGGGGATAGAGACTCTTGATTTAGGCAGAGGTGCCCGGTGAAATCACCTGCAGTATTTCCTTGAAGTGAAAATGTCAAAAACACCAGAAAGGACAAAATTCAACTGCTTTTGTTTTGTTATGACACAAATTGAAAAAAGTATCTTTTCAAATAGAGGAATTCAAACCTGGAGAATGGATATGGACCAGATAAATCCCTGAATAAAATTGCAAAATCATATTTTGGTGGAAAGGACACAGAAAATCTTTTTTTATAATCCTTTTTTTCCCCCTGTGTTTACCTTCTGCAGCTTTAGTTTAGATCTTACACCTCAGACCGAGATTGTATTGATAGCATTAAAAAGCATAAACTAAATGAAGACCATAAACTTAGCTAAATCCAAGTCCTTAAATTACTGTCAGTCTATAAAAATGTTGTAAGGACATACGAAATTTTTTGTTCACTCCTAACTTTGTTAAGCCTTGATTGTAGCTAAAGAATATTTTATGTAGAAAAAAAATGTGGTGTATGCATTTAAAGCTATGAAATTATTTAAAAATGTTTTGTACAAAATCAGCTGTATAAGTGGCAGCATTATTTGTTACATATTTTTCAATAAATTCAGTCCTCTTATTCATGAAATTGCATTATTTCAAATGAATGGTATATATAATATTATGCACACTAAAAATAATTTTGAATATAGTTTTGTCTGGAAGCTAAGCAGCTATAAATTTAGAAATGACAGAATTAAATAATGAAACTCAGCATTTTGGATCTCAGAGCAGCTAAATGAACATGCAAATATGTGTGCCTAAATGTGTGTCTAACAATAAATTGGAAGAGTTTGCTGTAAAGCCTTGCAAAAAGATCACTTAACAGGTAGACTGATCTAGTCTGAGATCACTAAAAATGCTAGGAATTGCCAACACAACTGAATCAATTTGCACTTGGAAATGCGTGTGAGCTTTTATCAATAATGTTTTGTACCATTACTGGGCAATACGGTGGTATTCTCTATATGAAATGGTGGGATTAAGTGTAGAATTTAGCACACACTGGGATCTCTTCAGCAATACTCTTGACCAGTAACTGGGGAGATGGGCTGAAGGGGTTTTATCTTAGAAAACATTTCTCTTTTTTTCAGGTAAGTGAAGTATCGCCTGGAGAGTGTGTGTTTGCGGGGGACGCCAGGATGGGATGAGAGAGGTATTCAAGTAGTTACAGCGATGCGAAAACAAGAAGTTAACAAGTATTTGCAGCCTTGACTCCAGCAGGAACTTCCAGACACCTGGCAGGAGCCTGAATTACATTTGCCTTCTTAACTCCTGGAGTGAAAAGAGGCCAGATAAGTTCTGGAGGCCAAATAGTTCTCAGCAATTTACGTGGCAGCTCCTGTGTCTCAAAGTGAAAATAACCTCAGGCTTGCTTTCCATTTCTGTGTCATGTTGTTACCTGCGTTTTGATTATAGTAAACCATGACAAGGCTGAAATCTGAAGCATCAGAAGATACAACGCATTAGTGCTTTGCTCTTCCCAATATCTTTTTATCAAGGGATCTTCATCATTTTCTCTTCTGAACCACTACCTTGCAGGAGCTGGTTACCCGCTGTTGTTTCCCAGTGGTAGTTGTGGTTTTCATTACCCTTTGTTGGATATGTCAAAACTACATAAACTTAATTTGTTTGTGCAGCTCACCCCTTAATATACCCTTTCATAAACCCAGTTAAACAAACATATTTTCAACCTTTTGATCTTTTATCTTCTCTAATCCTAAATACTTTATCTTCATATAAATTTGGCTATAAATGGGAAGGATTTCTTTCAGTGCCTTAGTCTTGAATATCCCCCTCATTTGCTGCTGCTGTCATTCAGTGTGGGTTGGTTTTTTTTTCATTTTGTTGAATGCTATTTCATGACCACCTTGGTTTTTCTTTTTTTCCTATTTTTACTTCTGTGTGCACAAATATTCAGTATTGGGTTCTGAGAAAGCGCTACCTCTTCGGAACTTGCTTTTCACATTATGCTGTTTCTTCTGTGCTTGTAACTCTGCAATGCGGCGCCCTGAAGGGGGGATCGTTTTCTTGTCTGCCCAGGCTCAGTGATATGCTTTTTGCTGAGAAGGTGCAATATTACACAAGAAACATATTTATTTCTCATATCTTGTATGGGATTGGGGTAGCAGCAAATATGTACGTAACGTCTGTGGTATGCCTTGCAAGAAGCGTATTCCCTGTTTACTGTAAATTATATGAATGGGTTAACGTTGTGCTAAATGAATGGTAGAGGTAACACAATACTTAAGAGGTGGTTCCTAGAAACAGAAAAGAAGTTCTTTTAAAGTTCTGGTGATTGTCACTTAATTGCCTATATTTTGTAACGTGCACTTAGTGATTGTCACCCATGGTTCCTGGCTGCAAAATGCACAAAGCTATTTTTACACCAATTTATGTGATTTAAGTGCAGAAGGTTTACCCAACAAGACCTGTTGCATTCAGCTCTTGTACTAAATCTGACCTACCTTTCTTCAAACTGCGAATGTAGAATTCCTGTGAGAGAAGAAAAGGTGTATGGTCCCTAGAGCAAGGCTGCCCTGATACCGGACCGAGAGCCCTCCCTAATTCCTCAGCAGTTATCCCCCTCTGTACCTCATTTGTTAATTAATGCCTGCATAAAACCTTATCTCTGCCAGGATGTGATTGCTAGCAAGGAAAAGGAAAGTGGAGACACTTCAGATATCTTGTTGACATTATTAATTAAACCACACTTGGCTATGGCTTCTCCTCCCTGTTCCATCCAAGGCTGCCTGTCAGGGCTGTGGGAACAAACAGTCGCTATGTTTCTGCTTTGGCAGGCGTCTTGTTGGGATGTAGCACCCATTCAAGGTGTTTCTCCCACTCCTCTGAGTCTGTTGTGACGGCACCTTGCCCATCCTTGGACACGGCCTTATGCAAAGCAAGGCTCTCGGGGTAGGTGGAACTGATTCATGATTTTCAACCGGCTGCACATTAACGAAGCTGTAGGGAAGAGGTGCATAGAGACGACTGTTGCTGTGGCCTTGCAGTTCCTTTCACTGCACGCTCAGCTTCAGGACTGACTCTTACATGCCAGTAGTGGTTGAGACTGCCACTTCTTAATTTTGATTCAGAGCTTTTTGTTCTGTGGAAAAGCCAGTAAGATATATCTAGGTGAGACTTAAGAAAATATCTAAAGACAAGTTTCTTATCGGAGATGTTCAGTGCAGAAGAATATTTGTTGCAAGGATGAGGCACCCGTTTTTCTGCTGCCCTGCATTAAATCAGAGTAGTGCAGAGTTCTGTTCTGATGTTTTTGTGCACTGGGGTCTGATATGAAAGAAATATCAGGCAATCGGGCAGCTGTTTTGAGATACCCTGCAGCACATGAGTCTTGCCTTACCAGTTCTTTGCCCTTGTTGCTAATTAAGATGTTGCTGAAGAAATTCTAGAGAAATAACTCTCTGTAATAAATCATATTCCTAATTTGATCATTCTAAACCAAAATTTTCTTTAAATGTGTTGTATCTGCAGAAAGGAGCAATGAAATAGAGGGAGTGCTAGCTAAAACAAATAAATGTAGAAAAAAATCGAAAAGTACATAAAGAAAAAAAGGCTAGGTAATCCTTACTTTTCCAGGAGAATAGAATCCTAAAGAGAAGAAAGAGGCATTGTAAAATGAGAATTTGTGACAACTAGCCCTGCCATCTTTGTTTCTGCAGATAACAAGAGTTTCAGAAGTAATGTGTGGATTGCTCAGTGTGTAGTTAGATTTGGAAGCTAGTGTATGAATCAACCCTTTTCCAATTTTCTTGCGAAAAAATGATTTTCTCATATTCCATCATGGCAGCAATGTAACTAAGAAACTGTAGAAACATCTCTTCCCTCGCATTTCAAACAAAACACTTCGAAAATCAAAGCTGGTATAAGGGTATTTTGGTTGAAGATGAGCTCTTGGGAGTTCTCCGCTTGGAGATATCAAGTACCTACTGTTGATCTGATTGTTTTTATATTTACATTGCACAATGACTCATGTTGTACACTTCGTTAGCTGTGGCTCTGCACAAAAAAATTATTTGATCCTCATTTGCCATTAATTAACAGAAGTGCATATATTCCTTGAAAAGATATTTTTGTGTTAATGTATATTTTATGTCTTTACATTCTTTGATATTTTGTAGAATGTCAGTCCTCATTTTATTAAGCCTTAGAAGTTGCCTTGTGATTGGATTTTAGTTTTTAAAGCATCTCCTAATAGTAGATTACTTTGCCATATTTTTAAATGCTTTTCCTTAAATGTTTACACTTCTAAAAATATTTTGGAAGCAACCCTAGAAATGTTCCTAGGAAATGGTTTGAATGCAGTGCTATCCAAATGAATTTATTTCATTGTGTTCACTGAAAAGGCTGGTATGTGTGTATAACTCCTGTGCTTCAAATTTGGCTGTTTCCATTTCAGACCTGAGGAAGGGCTTGTGTGCTTGAAAACCTGCCTGCTTTTTCAATTGCATCAGTTAGTGTAATAAAAGAGATTAAAATAGAGCCTGTGATTACTCTATCTTTTACTGCAGATGATACAAAAGCGGTGAAAACTACAGGATAACTTGTTTAAAAGGAAAACAATAAAACAAAACTACTGAATGTAATTCCAGCTTATTTTAATAGTGGGCAACAGTGGGGACAATGAAGAGGCCAGCATGATGTAACCGTAAAGCATCAGTAAGTGCTTCATAAGAGTAATAATTGATAATAGACAGAACTTTAGAAAGAGATTGTGTAAGATGACAAAAATAAAGGCAGCTTGGAATTTCCTCACTGAGGTTTATTTAGGAAGGGTTCTTTATAAAATTTGAGGCTGCCTTATAACTTTACCCTTTTTACAGAGAACCACATCCTGAAATATCTGTACTATTTAGACACTTGCTGTATGCATTGACCATTGAATTAACAGCTGATTTAATCAAAGCACAAAACAAGAAAAGCTAGTAAGATCTCTTTGGATATAAGATCTCACTGAAAAAGCTTTCTTTGCCAAGTCAGCTTTCCTTAGCACTACCTGTAAATATGATGCAGACTGTATATCTCTTGCAGCAAGAAACTCTCATCAAATAGATTCGCATGTGTACAACGGACATCAGAAGCAAATCAGCAGTAATATGATGCAGCAGGAGAGATGATTCAGCAGTATTCTTGAAAACAAAGTACTCAGGACTTTTAAATGCTCAAGGCAAGTGATTTTGCCTAACTCTATGTGGAGAGCATCCAGCCCTGATCTCAATTTGAGGTTTCACAGGGTCTGAAGAGACAAATAATATTCATTATCTCGTAAAGAAAGATGTAGATTCCACCTTGAAAATATGTACAGTGGGTTACAGATGTCACAGAAAACCAGATTTTCTGCAGCTTCTAGTGTACAGAAGCCTGGATATATTTTTTTCATTGAACTGGGCCCTTAGCTAGTAAAGAAAAGCAGTTTAAAATGTACTTGGGCAGCTTTAGTATGCTCAAAATGTACAGTTATTGCCATATCATATCAAACACATTTGTAGCTTCTTTCACGCTAAACTTTTCTTAATGTGCTTTACAGAAACAGATCAACATATTAAAGGGACACTGTCAAGGCTGTTAGTCCTAAAAATTGACCTACTTTGACACTGGTCCCATACTGAAGCTTTTACTTCTGAGACTTCTGTTCTGTGTACTTCTTCCTGGATAACTGTTCTACACAAGGGCTAGACATATAAATATACATACAAATTAATTTTGTATTAAAAGGGGAATTTGAGAAAAGACGGTGTTATGGGCAAAGTTTGGGGATCTTCAGCCATGTTTGGTTTTTTTTAAGGTTGAGACATAACTGCTGTTTGCTATCAATATGAGATTTCTGAGGAGATCCCAGTGCCAATATAACATGGGCTGAATGTTTATGTGTTGGCAGGTTGGTACATACAGAAGTGAGTAAGATCTATTAAATGGCTGTGTGTAGTAAGATGTCCATTCAGACAGAAAGTTCATTCTGGCTTCTCAAACTTAATAGCCACCTTCCAAAAGATGACTAACTTGCATTTGCTTGGAGCAGGTATTCTCTGCTTTCCCACAGATTAGGCACTATATTTGAAATGAGGTACTAATTAACCACATAAAAGCTTGGACCTGCCAAGAGCTTAGTTTATGTGTACTGATTCAGTAAAACATTCATACAACTCATTGCTTGCCAGGCTGGTGAAAATGATATCGCAGACTGCTGAATTTATTGCCATGACTATCTTGTTCAAATCCTAACTGTTCTCTAGTGCTTTATATTCTTAGGGAATAATCATTTTAAAAAGATAATAAATCCATACTCTTCAGAGACAAATATCTGTAAAGAAAATGAAATAGAGTGACACCCCAGCGACTCTGGATTGAACATGAGTACCTAGCTCATACTGTTTCCCTCCTAATTGTCAGTTATTTCATAATGACAGGTATTCTGAAGTACAGGGCAGATATACTTTTGAATACAACATGTACTGATCCAAAGTGTGGACATCCATTTCAAGATCCAAAATTCGTATTTTTATTCTGGGCAATTGCGTTACAAAAATCCAGTTCTGAGTGCATGGCTGCACATGACTGACATCTCATCCCCTCTCTATTTGTATTGGCTAGTAATATTAAGAAAAGAAATTACTCATAACTGATGTTTTCATGACAACAGACCTGATGTTTTTACAGGAAAGCTGACATTTGTAAAGTCTTGTGCCAAATCCCATGCCAAGTCCTGCATTTCCCAGGAGGTGTGATCTGGCAGCAGTTTTGCTGGATCCATACCAAAGAGAGAATTTAGCATCCTCTTGCAAATAATTTGCAAGCCAAAGTTAATGGAAAGCAAGTGTGCAGTACCTATTCATCTGCATTAACTGGTTTAACGTTTTTAATAGAGAATCATTTTATTTCATTATTCAGTCATACCGCTTCTCTGTCACACCTGTGTAGCTAGCAGAAAGAACCACACTTTGTTTCAAAAATCTAGTTCAAAGAAATACAACAGCATTGCTATTTATTCTGCTACTGTATTTCTTCAGTGGTTCAATATCTAATAGTGCTTCATGGTACTAATATTTGGGGATTTGGCTGTCATCAGAAATGAACTGCCAAGGAAGTACTTATTTTAACAGAGATAGTATGTTGAGAAGGGTATAGACTCACACTTCATCTTGTAATGTCAGAAAAATTTGCTATGTTTGATTTTTTTCCTTTGCTCTCTTCTTTGGGGAATTAATTTCTACAACAAATGGACATTACAGTTGGATTTCTGAACTGATTCTGTGCAGTTTTCATGGACGCCTCTGGCTAGCTGAAGGCTGCCGTCGCGTAACTGTTGCTACCAGGCAGGCTACTTGGTTGGTCTCAACTCCCATTTTTCCTCCTTCCCCTCAGGAAAATTTGCCGAAGTTTGTATCCCTCCTGGCTAACCCCGTAGCTGTCTTAATAACCTGAAGCCTGTCCCCAGGCTAGCTGTCTTGGTGCTATCTCATCCTCTGTCTTGCAAACCCAAATGTAGTTAATGTGACTTCAGCAGAGGGTCAGGATTATTCTGGGTCTACTGTCAACTCCCTTCTGAGTTTCTGAGCTGCTTTGGGTCCTAACACAGGGCTCCAGAAAGAGACATGTCTAATTCCCAGTAATATCTACACGCCATTTCTGACAGCTCTTCTGTGTCCACCTGGAGCGTGAATGGTTGCTTAGAGCAGGGAAAGAGGGGAGTGATGAATACCGGGTTCACGTATAGGTATGAGCCAAATAGATAATGTGAACCTATCATTTCACTTGGAGTTTCTCTTAGGATGAACGGAATTGTGTAGCTATGTTTACGGCACAGACGAGAATCAACATGCTCTTTTGCTCTCTTTACCACTTCTTTGAAAACCCTGGTTTATAGTCTCTATAATTTTGAGCACGTTATCTGTATAATAAACCAGTAACTGAACAAACATGATTTGAAACCCAAACATAAATACACTGAAGGGTATTTTTTTGAGATCTGTTTTCAGTTCTTTCTGATTATCATCCTTAAGTTTTGTAACTCTGCCCAAGCACTGTGGACATTATCGTTTCTATCTGTACTCTGATTTCTTCTGCTTTTTTCACTGCTTGTCAGTAAAACCTTTCTTCAAATCCCGCTTCAGAGTGCCTGTAAACTGTCTTGTAGCCCCAATACTGCTCGCATAAACTTTTATTTATTTGTCTCATTTGTATTATGTTTCTCAAAAGCTTAACATTATGTCTGCAATTTATAATTCCACTCTTTTTATCCTTTCTGACTCTTTGGGTTCTATAGTAATTACAAAAGCTAACAATTATGTAAAACATTGTATCTAAGAAATCTGTGGTAGGGCAGAAGGCAGTACATATTCAAGCTTCGGCTGCTGGTTGTTGGGAATATCTTTACTGCCGTCAGCCCCACAACTCTAGGATCATGTGGAACCCTGTTACACCAACTTCCCCCAGCTGCTGATTCCCAAAGCTGCTCTCCAGTGGTGAACCACAAGAAGCTTCACAAGGCACTGTGTTTGACTGAAATTTATAGAAAAAGAACCACTGAAGAATCAGAGAATAGTTGATTTTGGAAGGGAACTTTTGAAATTGTCTGGTCTAGCCTCCTGTACAGAGCAGATCTAACTTCAAAGTTAGGACATCACTTTTCTCTTGTTCTTCAGATTTCTTCTTTATACACTTTTTATGTGTACAGTGTTGTATATATATATATAATGTTTATTACATAAGTCCTTGGTCCAGAAAAATATAAGAATGTCACTGTACATTTTTAGTGTACATGCATACATTGACACACCTTTCAAAGTGTGGTGTATCCCTATAAAACTGCAAAATCTAATATAAATAAATTATTGGTTTACTAGGACTATGAAAAATGATTACATTAATCCTGGATGTTATTTCTTTAACTAAGACTTTTCAGCATATTTAGGTAATTTCCTTTCCAATTTCATGGCCTTTATGGTCAATGGCCTTCACCTAAAACGATTTCCAAAATGCAGGGAGCTGCATTTCATTACTTGTATGTTATTTTTTCCTGATACTTTCCAAAGTTTATCAGTCATTAATGATACTTCTCTTATATTCTGTCACTAATTTCTAATTTTAATTTTTCTTTGAGTTCCAAGTTGACCTCTTCCTTGCTGCTGGAACATATACTTGTCACTTGTGAAAGCAGAGCACGAGCCACTTATTTGTGTCTGTTATTTTTGGCTTATGGAATAGCTGATCTTCCTCTGAATTTTTGTCTTAATGTAGGACACTTCGGCTGATTTAATTACATTTTTCCCTGTCTATCATATTTAATTGTTCACTTGTTTCTGTTTTAACACCCTTTTTACATCTGGACTGGAATCTGTACTCTCCTGAAGCACACAGTGTTGTGTCTCCTCTACCAACATATCCAGAGGGATTCATAGGAAGAGGGAAAGCCTTCTCAGTGGTAGGAGAGAAAGAAATGGCAAGATATTTGCAGTGATCCTAGCTGACGTACGCTTACTTCTGTTCACGTATTTCTAATAGACAGAATTTTTGTTTATGTTCCAATGGAAAGAGTAAGAGATGTTGTTCCAAGCATGCCATTCAAAGACAGATGTTTCTCTTCCAGTAAAAGTGGTCTGGTGGCCCTCTGTGACAGTGATGATATAAAAATGCCATTTACTTGATTTTTAATGAAAGCATCAAGTACATATTTCACATCCACTCAAAGAGAAGAGCTGTCTTGGTTTTTCTATCCTGTATATTCACAAGGAAATACAACTGCATTGTTCTGAGGTCTGACTCTGCACTTTTGCCTAATCAGAGCAATTTTCCTGCTTGTCATGCATAACATTACTACAGCTTTAAGCAATTAATTGGGTAGTTCTGTACTAAGATATCCCCAAACTGAAGACTTGTGGAGCATAATAGATGAGCTGTCTGCATCAGAACTGAAGCCTTAAAGATGACAACCTGCAACGTCCAGCAAAATTTCTTTCTTGAGTGGCAGTCCTTATTGCTGACATACATTTGATGTATGCTAAGCACTACCCATTGCATGTCAGTTTATAGACCTTTAATTCTGCAGACTTTTCAAATTTGTTTTGAAATTCTCAGTATGAGTTTTAGGATAAAGCCTCATAGACTGAGAACCTGCACAGCTCTGCTTGAAGATTACATTCTCATTATAAACCTCATTTTGTAAAAAGTAGAATCTGGGTGTCTTTGACCAAGTTTTCTTGTTTTATCATGTCTTATCTACTACACACTGACTGCCTGTCATTCTCAGCTTGAAGGAGCTGTTTGTTTAAAGTACACCATAATGATTTTGGTAGGGAGTGGTAACAGATAGCACATCAGTAATGATGAAAAATGTGGTATAAAATGATCCAAATTGTAAGGGTTAATTTCTCCAATAGCTCAGAGTTTCTATGTAAGTAGCTTATGGCAAAACATTATTTCTAAAACTTTCTGCAACTGCTGAACAGAGAATGGCCCATTGCTGTAGTACCTGTTTGTATATCATTGGCCTTTCCATCACGGGTAAGAATTAAAAGCTGTCACAAAGTAAGAGCAAACAATCCCCCAAACTCAGTTGTGTGAACCTCTTATTCCAAAACTGCCAAAACCAAGTGTGGGGCATACTTAACCTGGGTAACAAAATTACTAATACAAATTATGCACAATTGTCATTATTCGAATATTTTTTGTTATTAAAACTTCTTTTTTGAAGATCAGCTAGCCTTATTAATATAATAAAAATATAATAATTTAATAATATAAGAAAAACAGATGTTCAGACAGAGATCAGGGAAGGTCAAAGTTAAGGGTTTATTTGCATGCATTACTGCCCAGTCTTTAAAATTGATTAAATGGATTAAGAATCTGTATTTCCGTTATAATGACTGGTAGCTTTCTCTATGTATTCTTATGAGTTATGCAAAATAGGTAAGAGTGGTAGAATAACTGGAACTTCCCTATGAGTATTAAAAAATCTGTTTATCTGCTTTTGCTTTCAGACTTAGATATCCATATATGCTGAGTTGCATTCATGCTTTCCCACTAACTTTTTTTGTCATAATATAATGTTTTGGGTTTTTTTAAACCATTTATATGATAACTGCTGTATTTTTCTTAATTACTACAGTGATCTGGTAGCGTCTTTTAAATGTACTAGTTATTTCAGCTTTAAGTAGGTTGAAAACAATAAAACAGGTAAATAGCCATGAATATATTTTGAATGCATACACTAGGACTTTCCCTTTTAATTCTCAAATCTGTGGTGTATCATACAGTTGCAGATTACTTTCTTTATATGTGAACTTTATGTCCACATGCTTCACATATTTGATTCAAATCATGTTCAGGACAGACTAAAGCAGTTTAAGGAGCTACATGCACTTAGAGTAGTTAGCTCACTTTTTTCTCCCCTTTTGTCTGGACTGGTCCTGGCTTAGGCTGGTTCTGATGTTCCAGGATAAATGGGATTGTGTTCTGGCCAAGTAGATGCTGAGAGTGTAAAAAAGGCTCTAGCTGGACAGCTGAAGTCCCACCCAGAGAACTTAAAGCTTGCCAACATCCTGCTGTAATTTCTGAGTCAGGTAGTATCCTTTCCAAAACAGCCATTTAGCAAGACGAAATCTTTTGAAACTCTTGACTGAGGGCAGCCATTGTCACATTAAGTCAAGTTCCTCTCAACAATTAACAAATTGACTGGTTTCAGTAGAACTCATCCCTGGCTTCACAGTCCTGTTTTCAGGAATTACAATGGTGTTTGCTGTCAGCTAGGATTCATCAGTTATGGGTAGAGGAGAAAAAATCAGAAAGTTTTCAGAAAATGTCCTTTTTTTTGTTTGTTTTGTGAATTAGATGAGTAATTAAAAAAAATTAAAAGGTTTAAAAAAGCAAAACCAAAATAAAACAGTAAACCAAGTTAAAGATAAGACCTATCTGACTGCGTTACTTGCCTTGGAATCTTATTTTTTATTATTTAACTCCCTCAGTTAGGAGTTTAGGAGTGATTACTGGCATACTGGCTTACTTGAGCAACCACTGGTGTCTAAACAAAAGTATCGTAACATAGAAAGAAAAGAAGGAAATGGAGAAAACATAAATTAGAAGTAAATTAGCTACATCTTGGCAGAAGATGCTAATGAAATCTGTTTTATATCAACTTCTTGCAAATGAAAGCTCCTGTGAATTGGTTAGCTATGATTAATCATGGGGTTTTTTGTGACTGTAAACATTGCCATGAACAGTCCTTATATTCATTTAAGGGGAAACAAGTAAAATGTTCTCTTTGGTAATGTTCTCATTTTTTATTTGCTGCAGAAATTCAGAGGGAAATCATTAAAATACACAAAATGTGAATTGGATCTCACTTACTCTAAATGAATAGTGTGTTTCAATGTTTAATGTTAGAAACTATTAGTGCCAGATCATAATGAACTTCTGACTTGCATAAAGGCTATGTATCATACATCATGCTGTTAGTATTTTCAAAATACCTAATGAAATAACAGATGTTTGACCTATTAACGAGATCTGTTACTAAAGGAGTGAATATTCATTCCTCAGCTCAAATATTTTAAATGTGCCAAGTTCATGAGCAGGATAACAATTTGTGAAATAGAACAGAAGAAAATATGCAAACCCCCCCCGCCCCCAAAGGCATTTTTTTTGGGGGGGGGGGGGGGGAGAGGTGTGGACAACCTGAATATTTAAGGGGATTTCCCTTTTAAGAGAAAAGCCCAAGAAAGGGAAAAAGAAACTTGTCAGGCTTTGCTAGTATAATAGTAAGCAGGATTTTTTGCCATTACTGTAAATTTCTGTAGTTAATGTGCGGTTAATAGCAAAACAGAAGCTTCCCACGTCAGTATTAAATAACTGTAGAACTAGTGCTTTTTGGGGGGAGGTGACCTCTCCCTTGCTGGTGTCACCTAATCCTTTGCCTTAATACATTGTCATAATCTCCATTTTGCTCCTCTTGCTTTGCTCTGGCAGTGGAATATTTGTCATGTATCATTTCTTTCTGCGCCTGCTTCACAGGAACAGGAGTTCAATCAATTTACTATTTTTATTTGCGCACGTTGTTCTCGTCCAGTCGCTCCGTAGCACCTGCCACTTTGCTTTTCCCCTTCTCTGTCTCTTTTGTAAAGGATTGAGTTGTGTTTTATCCCCTAATCCTTTCAAAGTACTGTGTACCTTTCTAAATGATGGCAACCTTCTGACAAGGTAAGAAGACGAGAAAGCTGGAAGCCACGGCAGGAGGACCTGCTAAGTCTGTTTTGACAACAGGGGAGGAATGCTCTGACTCACTCTGTTTAGGTCTGAAAGCAGCTGTGCTGTTTCTGACGGAGAGGGACCCAAACTGCTGGTCCTGTTCTGTGCCGCCACTCAGTCCGGCCCGCATTGCTCTCCCTCCCTCCCTCCCTTCCCTCTTTCCTGTCTCTCTCTTTCCCCTCCCTTCCTAACAACTGAAGAAAGGGTCAAAAAGCAGAAGGCTTTGCTAAGAATTATGCAACTCACATCAAAATAGACAAATTACCCTTTCCTGACTGAAAAAGCAGAGAGAGTAAGAGAAGCTAATTTGTGCTGGAGTGTGTCACAGGCACCGCATTCCCAGGTTCCAGCCTGGATCAGTTGTTATTTTAGTCCTGAATTCACTTTAAATAAAAAGCTGCATTCTCTCTTTTTTTGGCGTAGTAAGGTCCTCATTTACATGAAGCTGTCAAGTGTTATGACATTTAATGTTAATAATGCCACTTTCATTATTTTACTGTGTGTCTGCCGCAGTCTTATAAGAACCACAGGTATGAAACATAAATGTTTCTGACGGTACTGTCATAACTGGGGACACTGAAAGAAGCTCAGCTAAGGTGCCTGTTATGGGTACCACAAGAAGGGCAGATGCCTTGCTATCTCTGTCGCTCCATTCTTGTGGGGCAATACTCAGACCATTTGTTCATGCACTGCAATAATATTCTCTAATGCCATCCTCAGGATCATACTTTTGCCAACAATGATAACTAGAGAAAAGAAAGCTTAAACTGAAGTGCTCAGCCAGTCTGTCGATGCTATTGCTGAGGAATAGGACAGTCTCAGACCAAAAAGCATTATCATAATCTCAAAGACTTTGCTCAACCTGCAAGGTCATAAAGGGAAATTTGAATGTCGTTTTATGACACCAGAACTTAAATGATGAGCCAAATGGAATATATGAAATATATGGAAACCTAGATACTGATAAACTTAAATACAGTTTTTGCTCCTGTTATCATTAAAAAAAAAAAAAAAAAGTTTATTTGACTCCTTACATTGCTTTCCTTTGTTCTGCACTGGCCGGTCTGGAACTTTGATGCTGAAAGGCATTAAGAGGCAACAGAATTATCATATTCATTCTTTACCATAAAGCACATGCAATGGGTTATGAATTAAAAGTCCCAACAGCTGTTGTGGGTAGGCAATTTGATTTGTTTCATCTTCCAGAAAGAGAAGATGAGACAGCAGGATGGTCAGAAACCTTTTCAAAAAACAGTAGTAAATCCAGGATTATAAATCAGTGGGTTTGTATTCTTATTTCTGTGTTCACTCTAGTACATATACTACCCCATGAGAGGGAGACTGTCCTCATAAAATTCCAGCTCAGGTTTGAAAATCCAGGTGTCCTGGATAAGCATGAAATTTTACGTGCTCCCTTCTAAGGGAAAGTTCAAAAGACTTAGAGATTTTGTGTAATTGGGATAAGCAACTAGAATTTCATGCTTATCCAAATGGTGCTAAACCTCTCAGTCTTTGAACTTTTCCTTAGAAGGGAGCACCAGAAGAAAGTTAAAGGGATGGGAAGGCGCATACATAGATGGGTTCAAGGAAAGAGAAAGTACAGAAAACAGAGAAGGGGTAACTGTGTGTGTGTGTGTGTTTGTCTGTATGTATGAAAATGGAAGTGTATTTTCCAGTGGCAGGGAATATTCAGCTTGAAGGCAGCAGGAGAGAAGTAGTTCATGGAAATACTGCATGTACAGTCCAGCATCATACACAATCAAGCCTTTAGCTTCAACCTTTCAAAGGAGGTGAACTCACGCTGAAGCACATAAGTATACTTGGTAACATTATCAAAGTGTTTGAAAATTGGTCCATGTATCGTACAATAGATTGGGACCAGACTTCAAATTCTACTCTGAAAATAGAGATTATAATTATGAAGTAGTAACCTAATTTTCTTCCTTGTGTTGAAAACAACAAAATAATTATGGTAAGACATGTGCCAGTAAAATAAATGCAGTTAGGGATTGCTTGTCCTTTAGCATGTTTCTCACAAATGAAAATTGTTTGTAGTGAAAGATGAGCTTGATGATTATTAATCAGAACAGAAGTTCTAATAAAGTGGTTATATACTCATGTTTAATGAGTAATGAATGATTTCAAGACAGGATGTAACAAGAAATAATAAATCAAAGTAATAGAGTCAAAACTCTTAAAAAGGCAAACATATTCAAATCCCACAACAAAACGAACCATGTCTGCTTTATTGAAGGTCTAATAGAAACTCTGTATCTGCTACTGGCTGAATGAAAGTAATGAAAGTAATTCAGAAGTCTGAAACTATCATTTAACTGAATATCCATTTAACTGAAACTAATTCAATTTAGTTGAAAACAGTTTTCCCAAGTTGTGTTTGTTCACAGCTAACCCTATTAGTGCCATCCATTAAATATTCATTGAGAACCTGATTCTGATTTTCCTCATGTCAATAACAAGGTTTTTATTGAATTCAGTGATAAGGACCTTACGTACCTTTAATGTTCAAAGCAGTTTATAACTCCCAGAAATTAGCTAGTTTAAAATCAGCACAAAAGTAGTAACTCACATTTTTGAGGATGTATAAAAAGTGTGCTAGGTGTTACTGAGTCTAACTGTACATTAAATCAGTGAATAAGTTAAAACTCACAAATGTAAACTTATATCTTGAGAGGCTGACAGAGTCATGTGACATAATAAATCACCACCATGAGAAAAGCCTCTGGCTTCAAACTACTTTTAAGCATGCATACTCTTAACTTATCTTTTTTGTATTGCTATGGTGAAATAATTTAACTGACTGTACTTGCAACTCTGGTACTTACTGATTTAAAAATGTTATGGCTTATGAGTTGAAACTTGTTACTGAAATTTAAGAGTGAATTAAACGTAAGTTAAAATAACTGCGCCATCGGCTCAGTAAATTAGTTTAGGTAACATAACTTCAGTTGCCTTGAGCATTGTGGGCTCAAAACCTGCCTGAGAAACTCAGGAAATCAGTTGCAAACAAGCCCAGAATGCTGTGTTTAGACTGCTTCGGGCGTTGGTGCTAGCTAGTGCAACATTTACTTACATCTTTCTTCAGTAGTCACTGCAAATGCAGGGGACATATGCTCTTATACATGGATTTCTAAAGTAGCTTAAGGTGTTTAGGCTCCCAAATGTTATTAGAAATCAAGAGTTTGGATGTTTATCCACCAAGGGTGGACTGAGAGTTCTCAGTACAATCAATAGAGTGAAATCAGTTATCCAAAAGTAGGTGTCTGCTGAAGGGATCTTCAGTGCACTGATTGCACTGATTTGGGGTTTAAATCAGTTGCCTAAAACCAGGCCTCTATTGTCATTGTAGACAATCTAAGGTATCCCAATCTGGTTTTTGCTGCCATCCCAGAAAGATTCAGCTCTCCCTTACAATCTGTGTCATATCTGCCTTATAAATATCTCAGATAATACAAAGAGCTCTAGATGCCTCTGTTTAGACAACTCAGTTGAGACATAGGTCTCCACTGAAGCTCAGATGCCCATCTCACTTGTAGGCTTTTAAATGCAGAATCCTAAATCTAAAACAACAAATGAATCCCACCCAACAATTCATGGTGATGACTGTTTACTTCAGCTGTGAAATGGTTAATGAATGTCTCTGACAGATAATCAGCAAAGTTGCTGTCTTACAGAGCAAGTGACAAATTGAATGCATACACTGAAAAACTTCTAATGTAAAGAAAAACAGCTCTTGGTAAATAGGTGAAGTATGTCACTGCTGTTGAACCAAGTCTCAGGTACCGCTGACTCAAATTCTGTGCTGCTTCACGACTCACAAAATAAGATCAACAAGACTCTGCTGATGCTTTATACGTATAAGAAAGCTTACCCTTTGGGTAATTCTTTCACTTTCTTAAATTGCTGAAATTTTGAGAGCAAAGTAGGATGTCACAGGGTATTCAATTATCACAGGATTTGGGGTAAGATTAATTTGGGCATTTATCTATTTCTTGTATCCTGTTTTTTTTCTAAATAAAAACCTCTCTTCTTAAGATGGTCGTCTGGATAGAGGGTAAAAGTTCTTGCCTAGGTGCAACACAACTTGCTTCATATCACGTAGATAGTCTTAAGTGCACAGTAAATAACACAGGAGTGAGGGGAGAATGGTACCAGGTATTTCACTTTCTCTTCATTGCTCATCCCAGACTGTACTGGGTGAAGATAAACCTTTCAGCAGAAAGAAGTTAAGTGTGTTGCTTCACAATTTTATTTAGCATACAGTTAGTTGTCGTTTCTAGTTGTTAGTTTCTTATTTGATATGGTAAGAGGATCCAGTCAAACCTGAGGTTGTTCTAGACACCACAGAATATCATTCCCTGCCTAAAGAAGACATGATCTTAGTACAGAAGGTAGATAAGACAAATAATGGCAAGAAGGATAGGGCGCCCACTTGGTGGTACTATCTGAGGATCATTCCAGCTCCACAATAAGAAAAAAGCCTTCTTTTATTTTGTTTCATTGTCAGGGATGATTAGCTGAAGGGAAAGCAGTAGAGTGAGAAAGGAGGCAGGGAGGGCAGTAGGTTAGAAGAGAAGAAGGAAGGGGGGTTTCATCGCAGTTCCCTTCAGGCTACTTGGCAGTCTTTGGTTTTTTGCAGATTCAACACCGAAGCAAAAAGTCCTTTGCAGGAGTGTGCTTGTTTCATAACAGTATCAGGGAACTTTGAACATCTCTCTCCCTCAGCTTGCCATTGGCTCCTCATACTTCCCCCTAGTTGTTTGCCCGAGGATCAAAGAAGTGGTTGTAGTATTGCTTACATTTTTTTCTATAGTGCTTCAGACAGAAGTCATCTGGCTTTCTCCCTCTCTCATTTTGGAAAGGAGTGTGTAACTGGGACAAAGGGTATTAGTAGTAACAGCGCAGTGGTCCATTTTGCTTAGGGTATCTTTTGTCCCTTTTTTTTTTTTTAACAAGCTCAAAGACCCTGCTAAGTTACTGCAGTGACTGGACTCCTGTAGTGTGGAAGTTTATCGCTGAAGGTCTGTACCCCTGTGAGCTGTCACGTCCCTGTGTTTCAGTATTGGCCTCCCCTCTCAAGACAGCACTTGCACGGTAAGCTGCTGTGAGACATCTGCTGTGATACAGATAACGTATCAAAATAGCATAGATGTAGATATTTCCAATCAGCCAGGAATATTTTACTTCCACGGTTAAATTGCACATCTTCTAAATAAGACAGCCACATCAAATTCCACTATCTTGCTGAAAATATATTCTTATAGGAATAGCAGATCTTTGCAATACTCTTAGCAATAGACACTTATTTAATTGAATTTCATACTTGGGGGGGGGTGGGTTTGCAGCCAACAACGTTAGCAGCAGTCTATTCGGAGAAAAAAATAATATAGAGGGTGATAAGGTGTAGGAAGGTTAAATTTATAGTCAGATTAAGGTATTTGATAGTTGGCATGACTAGTCCACTGAGGAACAAAGATTTACTTGTTATTCTCTGTGTTCTGGTCTAGACAAGTGAGTGGTCGGTGTGGTGGGTGGGGAGTGGGCGGACAGGCTGCACGCAGCACTGGTGGCAAATAGCTTTTTCAAACTGGCAACCTGTCACAGGTGGGGTCCCCCAGGGATCAATATTGGACACAACGCTGGTTAATATCTTCATAAATGATCTGGATGATGGGATCAAGTGTACCCTGATGAAGGTTGCTGATGACACCAAACTGAGCGGGGAAGTGGACACTTCAGAAGGGAGACCCACCCTGCAGGAAGACCTGGATAGGCTGGAAAAGTGGACCAACAAGAACCTTATGGATTTCAACAAGGAGAAGTGTAAGGTCTTGCACCTGGGAAAATATAATCCAGGAATGCAACACAGACTGGGATCTACCTGGATGGAGAGCAGCTCTGTGGAAACGGACCTGGGAGTCCTGGTGGACAAGCAGCTCGATATGAGTGAACAGTGTGCTGCTGTGGCAAAGAAAGCCAACAGGATGCTGGGTTGCATCAACAAGGGCATCACCAGCAGAGATAAAGGAGTCATGATCGCATTCTACTCATCATTTGTCAGGCCCTGCCTGAAACACTGTTCAGTTTTGGTCCCTGCTATACAAAAAAATGATGTGGACAGGCTGGAGAGGGTCCAGAGAAGGGCCCCAAGGATGATCAAAGGACCGGAAAGCCTGCCGTATGAGGAAAGGCTGAGAGAACTGGGTTTGTTTAGCCTTGAGAAAAGAAGGCTTAGGGGAGACCTTATCACCATGTTCCAGTATTTAAAGGGTGGCTACAAAGAAGATGGAGACTCCCTTTTTACAAGGAGTCACATGGAAAAGACGAGATGTAATGGGTACAAGTCACTCCTGGGGTCATTCCAACCGGTCACAAGAGGAAAATTTTTCACAATGAGAACAATCAGCCATTGGAGTAATCTCCCCAGGGCAAAGGTGAATTTTCCATCATTGGACACTTTTAAAATTCAGCTAGACAGAGTGCTGGGCCATCTTGTCGAGATCGTGTTTTTGCCAAGGAGGTTGTATCAGATGATCCTTGAGGTCCCTTTTGACCTGGCATTCTGTGATTTTATGATTCTATGATGCCATACTTTTGTTTCAATTCTATTTCATCCATTTTTCTTTCTCTGTGAATTTTACCAATCTTGCAAAGTTTTCCTCAGTGAAATGATACTGAATCATAATGTGTTTTGCTGAGATGAGGCTGTATCATATGTACTGATGGAAGGGGTAGTATCTACCTGGATCAGAAGGATATTCAAGATGGAAGACCATCATCACTAAGTAATATTAAACTATAAGCATATAGATATATGAAAATGTTGAACCTACCACTAGTACTTACTAATACCTAAACATTTTTGCATCCATTTAAAAAGTTATTGCACACATGCTGAACAGGACATAAAGACATTGAAAAAAGGAAATGAAAAACTAAGTTATCTCCAGCACTGCATGCAGAAACATATTCTGTATCTATTGTATTATGCATATGCCCCTCCACTATGATCTTCAGACTCCAGGAACATGTTAGTCTTCAACAACCCTCACGCTACTTGTACATTCCATTTTATGCCTATCTTTATAACTGCTTTTCATCACCGTGTTATCTAACTAGCTACTAAACAATTTTTATTTCAGGGAATGTTTTTGTGATGTTATATGTATTATTTTATTTCTCTCACTGTCATGTTCCCATTTTCTCTTTTATTCTTTTTTTGTTTCCATTTAGGGTGCCAAAAATTAACTCCAAAGACAACAGCAAAATCAATCAAATATGATCTCCTGTTTTTCCCTGATGAAATTAGTGTTGCTCCTGTTTTTATGTGGGTGGTCTAGATTTAGAGGTTCCTGAGCAGTGTTAGTTCAGCTAGACTTCATACTTGGTACAGCAGTTCATTAAGGGCTGAAGCACTTTATTCTTAGAAAAGGTACTGTCATCACAATGAAATAATTTTCACTTTTAAAAAGTGTATATAATAATGGCAATTTCATCAAGTCCAAAGGTCGAATTTCATAAACAGCTCCTTTTTTTTTTTTTTTTTTTTTAAACCAGCAAAATGAAGTCTGGAAGGAGGTAAAATTGATCTGCCTCTCTTGCTCATTAGGGATGAAAGGAAGACAAGGGAGCAACAGTTGACATTGAGGGGACAAAGAGCTTTTAGGATACAGTGGTAGCTAAAAAAACAGTGCTTATAAGTTTGCTTGGAACATCTTAAGATTAAAATGAGGGTTTTAACCTTTGGAGGAGTAAGATTTTGTAAGGGTGGTGGAGGCTAGCCATCAGGCACATTTCAATGTAAACTTGTTCAGCTTTTGCAATAAATTGTGTGAAGTCATTTCTGTAGATTTCATAAGCATATATAGCCAGACCTGGTTCCTTTAAGTCCTGTATTTTGCTTAACCTCTATGGCTTTACTTATTTTGTTCTAACTTGAGAATGTAAGTTCACAACAGATGAAGCATAAGGAACAGCATGAGAACAGAACTTGTGATATTATTTATTAGGTATATTCTTCTATTACCCAACAAATTATGGCATAGGGCCTTCCTTATTACATCAGTGATGGGGTCCGTAATTGTGTGTGGTAACCTTATCTTTCATGGATTGGTCTGGTCATTTTTTGCATCCATGTGAATTTTAGCAGCCACAATGTCTTCTGGCACACAGCATGGGTTGTATGAAGAAATCTCTGTTGTTATTGGTGATGTACTGAATATGCAATCTACTAATCTTAGTTCTTGCCCCTAGCTCCTGTATTTATGAAAAACGATGAACAACTGTTCTCAGTTCATTGTCTTCTGCCACATTTGATTTTACAGACCTCTGTTATATCCCTTTCAGTTATCGCTTTTTCAAGATAAATAGTCGTGTGTGTATTTGTTTTTCTTCACAATCTGCTTTTTACCACTCAATTGACATTTTCATAAAGTTCTTAATATATCCTCGCTGAATTTTACGTTCTTTAAAAGCGTTTAGTGAAGGACATCAACACATGAACCTATATAACTGTCTAACTGTATTATGATTCTCTATCACCCACATGCTTGTTCTAATGATAAATGTAAACATTATTTTATTTTGTATACAATGTATATCTGTTACAATTTATCTCATGTATTTCAGTAATATCAAGATTAATGCTTTCTCCCTTATTGAATAAAACTGAACCATATTTTGCCCAAGTCGATGTTTATATATTCTACGAAAAGGATTGAGTCCTTCTCCACTTGCTCCAAGTTCAGTAGACCTAGTGAGAAGTTGAACCATATTCTGCCTCCTGCACATTCATAGTAGCTCCTGAAGGTTTGCAAAACATAAAGAAAGGGACATTTGGGCTTGGAAGTTGGGTTGGTAGGACCTAGCAAGTTGTGGGAATTTCAGATGTAGGAGTGGTTGCCAAGGGTTTTGAAAAGTTTGCAAGAATTTACCCTCTTAATAATACCTAATTTCTTCTTGTTTGTGTGATTGTTTTCATTAACTTTTCAATCTCCTGGCTCCCAAGTACAAAGCTGTTAGTGACTTGGTCTTACAAGTTTCTGCCCTTAAGACAGCACTTCCAGTAACACAGATCTGCTAGTACTTTCTAGCAAGCCTCACTGTTAGCTTTATGTTCACTTTAATAAAGTCTAAAGCCACAAATCTGAAATTCTTTGCTTCTGTTTTATTTTAGATCTGAATCTCCTTGAGAATTTTTTTTTTGTCTGCTGCCATTGGCAGATGAGCTAATATCCCTTCGAAGCAAGCAAAGCACATAATTACTTACATGAAAAGCAAGCTCTTTGGGAGAATTCACAACTAAACCCACCCCTTAGAGGAAAATAGGAAGGCACTGGCAATTAGATAAGCTGCACTTCAGACATGAACAAACACATTTATCAGATAATTAGTAGATACTTTTCTAGGTATTTCTGGCACTGACATCCAAAGCGGTTCCAAGGCAGGTAAGCTCATCTGATGAGAAAGAAATGCCCTGTGGCTGCAACAGACTGCTGACTTGAGAGGGAGAAATGCCCTCTATTGTAACTCCTTGCCTGCTTCAGACATTCGGCATTCTTTGTCTTGAGTCTTCAGCCAGCGTTACCTATTCTCCTCTCATAAGCTGGAAGGCAAGAGATGTCACTTTCGGAGAAAGAGCAGCCTCCTGTGAACTGTCTGGTTCTTGCAGGGGAGAAACCCCACTTTGAAGAACCTGACAGGTATTTCGGACAAAGTAAGGTGAGGGAGCAGACACACTCAACAAAATTATCCAGAAATAACTTGTAGTTCACATTTCTTCTTGGAAATGCGGACTTGGTATACTATGCTACAAACAGATTCAACAGTATTATTTTGGTAGAAGCTGACCTACCAGCGAATTTACTACTGAGATGGATGGCTCCAAACAGTTGACAGTGATCTCTGGAGATCCCTGGATTTCTGTCTGGACCACAAGGGACCTTTAGAAGCAAATCCTGTAATGTTTTTGTATGGAGAGAGGAGAGTTAATGTGTTCACAAGGATGGGAATGTTCTGACAGTTGGAGTAGATAATGATGGAGATATTTACTCTTTATCAGCAATTAAAAGAATGAAAGATATTGCAGAGATGTTTCAATTTCTGTATTCATGTATGTGTATACATGCACATACAGATACGCATATATATAAAAAGAATAAGCATGAAAAAAGTCTAGTCGGCTACTTTTGTAAATTAGAGAATGATCAAAAACATTAAGGATTGAACAACTAAGTGACTGAACGACCTGATGTTTTCATTCAATAAATAAAGCATTCCAGGCTAGTAAACATTATTGTGAATAAATTTATTTTTCAAAATACAAAGCACTTGTGATGCTTCAAGGCACAAGTTTACAAAATAGTCTTTGGTATGTTCTTCTTCCAGTGTGTTATATGCATGTAGAAAGTTATTAGAAACATCTTTCAATGATCAAAATGATAAAACACAATCTCCTGAATATTTTAACATGGTCTCCAATGTTACTGGCTTTTTCCTCTGAATGTCTCTAGCTATATGTATATAGTTGTAGACATGCACATTATATAATGGATATAATACATACTTACCTAATAGCATACAACTATAAGGGGAGTTTTGACGCTTGAAATGAAATGACATTTGCTCATGAGTATGGGTACAATATTTAATTATTTCAAGAATAATTTTTATTTTATTCTAATTCAGAACAAACAACATGTTCAAAAAATAAACATTTTGAAAATAATGGTGATACCTCTTTCCTGACTAGTCTTATGATGTACACTTACCATACTACGCATAGTCAATGTCATGTATTAAGTTGCAAACTTTCCTCCAAACTGCCTTAAAAACATATTTCTTCATTTAACAACATTTTAAAATACCTCAACATGTCTGATTTTAATCTTCTGTTCCATGATAATCGCCAATCACAGGTTGCACAAAAATGAGAGACGGTTGTAATTTTGCACTGCTGCCAAGAACCATTTCCTCCAGAAAGCAGCTTTCAAAAGTCTTTGTTTCATATTTACATTCACAGAGTGAACATTAAATGAAACTTTGTAGTTCTTAAACACAAGAATCTATTCCATGTGTGCTGCCGTAGTTTCAACAGCTATATAGCAAATACAATAATACTCTTTTACTCACAGGGAAGCTAAATTCATTAATGTTTGTAAGATGGTCTAAGAGCAACACACAGAAGGTAATATGTAAGTGCCAATGTATAAAGGCAACAAATATTACTATAGCTGTGTGGCTTCATAGATAATATAACATAGAAATGCTGTACTCTAACTGACCAAAGAAATAAGGGTTATCTAGCATGTTAAGGAAAAGCTAATGGTGTTGGGAGAGATCCACTACCTTCTTTGCATGCATCTATACATCAGTTTTAATAACTTGTTTATTCTGCACTTTTATTTCCATTTTGGAAGTGAGATCATAAGACTTTATAAAATATCTACCTCTAAATATTTGTTCAGAGTGGTATTTCTTTAATGTAAAGTTAGCTATCTGAAACCTAGACATCTGAATGCACTAGTCATTTGTGTTGTCTCCATAATCAGCACAGAAAAACATGCATCTCCTGAGGGCAGTTCTTCCTTGGTATACATCAAAACTAGGTGGGATGAAACACCTTCTGGAGATGTCTATCTGCATCCATTAACTATAGAGGGAGCCTATTTTAGATTAGCTTTATCTGTCTATAAGTTAAAGATCTAATGGAGCCAAGGCTCTCCCTTGCTGCTCCATTAGTGAAAGATGCTGCCAACCCCTCCAATTATTTTCTAAAAAAGGAGGAATGAGACCCTGACCCTACTAAAATCAGTGACTCCACAGACTTCAGCAAGGCCACCACTACTTTACATTGTTTACATGTGTGCAAAATATCCAATTTCAATCTAGTCTTTCTCCTCCTTGAATAAAGGTTGTGATTGTGTGAAGTTATTTCACAAGCACAGCAAGCTTCTGCAGCTGCAACATACTAAAAACATAACTGAATCTAGGAAGAACTATAATCTATGTAATATTTGTGCTTTACTAAAATGAGTGTTTATTTACTGCATTTAATTCTTTGATTATACAGTTCAAGCAAATGCCTAAATATTTCACGCCTTTGTTCAGGTACTTAAAATACTGACAGTCTGCAAATGAAGTCAAAAGTAGAAAAAGTGGGCAAACGGAGATAACTGGGGCCAGCTTTAAGCAGAGACTGAGCACAAGTAGATGGCACCTGCTTTGCTGCAATAAAGCATGAGTTTTGCCATCCCATGCATGAAAACCAGGTAAGTGACTTCTTCCTTATCTTATTCAATTTTGCCTATGCTACTGAGACACTTTGGGCAGGCCTACAAACCAGTGGAACCCAGTCTGGTTTCTAAGAACTTGTGTCTCCTGTGAAGGGTGCTGATGACTGTGGGCAGGAGCAGACATCATGTCTGATTTAGGCTATTGAAGGCAATAGTCAGACTTGTGGCAAAGAAACAGAAGGAGATAACGAACTTTTACAGTAGTGGCTTTTCTATCTAATTACTAGAGAAAAATTTATGCCTTTACACATTCAGCCAGCATTGAGCAGTACTTATATCAAAGGAAATCTCTAAAATGGGAAATGTTCTTGAAATATCTTGAAGATAACAATGTCAGATGAAGCAAGAATTGCTAAGGAAAAGTTTAGAGTGAGCCTGTTCACAGAAGGAATTGAGCAGGTGCTAAATACCAGCCTCAACAAAACATTGCAAAAGAACAGGTGTAACCAGTATTTTCTGAAGAAAGAAATCATCCAGTAACATGCACTGATTATAATAGTTCATTAGCTGTCCAATAGGTATCAAGATATGTACAATATTGAACACAGATGGGTCCAGACTTCCTTTACTTCCACATTATTCTGTTTAACAGAAATAGAGGAGCAATAAAAAGCAGATAATGAACTCTTAGTTCTAGAGCCTGACACCAATGTTGGTTCCTGGCTACTCATTCTCTTTCTTCAGCCCCAGGATGCCCCAATTAAAATCTTGGGGAAATGCATCTATCATAGTCTAACACATCCCTTATTCAGTATTTTGTTATCCTTATTTAGTGTTATCCTTATTCCATCAATGTATCCTCTATTCAGTGTTTTAAAGGTTTCTTGACCTGGCTGCTTTGGTGAGTTTTCAAAGAGATGGCATGTCATAGCATAAAGGCAAACCTTGATGAAATTGCAGGTAACTGCTTGGGAGAGATATGTATGTTCATGACATAAGCAGCTAGTCCTATAACAGGAAGTACTGGATGACTTTAAAGATGATGGCACCAGTTCTATCTATCCTTAAGCAAGCTAAGGTTCATAAGAACCACTCTGTATGTTTTAGATTTCTACTTCCTAAAACAATAAGACTCACACTATCTTAATCTGTAAACACCTTAAGAACAAACTTAGCATAGTGCAGAACATATAGAGGAGGCATACAGTTATTGTCGTTTCCACAGGAGCCTTATTATGTAGGAAAAGCTCACTTTTTAATATTTGCAGCTACTGGGAAATCTCACTAGCAGGGAGTTCATATCATGTTTTTTGAGCTGATCCCCCCCCCCCCCCCCCCCCCCCCCCCCCCCCCCCCCCTTTTTTTTTGAGAGAGCAGACCTGTCTTGTCTTTAAGCAATACCAATGATAACTCTCAATTTTGGTGGTGTTATTTACCTTTCATCCTCCTGCTAAGCTGGATGGTCTGAGAAATCCAGGGCAGTTATAAGCGTCCCTTTTTGCTCCTTTTGTGTGGACCTTGTGAGGCTCTTTAATAGCCCGTGCTCCCCAGCAGCAGATTGCACGGGGTCAGGAAGGTCAGGATGATTTGTGAGCTCTTCCTTGTGCGACAAGTTAGTTTTAGCTGCAAATGCACTCAAATACCATATTACGTGCTGACGGCTTTCTGAAGTTGTTCTGCCCCCACACCCTGAAGAAGATGGATTGTTCATGATCTGTGTGTGAGATGCCGCTGCTGTAGTCTGTCTTCAGCTCCATCTCACATATCTCACCTCTGGGCAACGGCACTGTGTAATTGATGTTCAGTATGCCTCAAGGGGTTAAAAGATTAATGCACCGCAAAGGTATCCTGTAAGCTGCAGTTTTAAGGAGCTAGACTACGATCTGCAGTATTAGGTTTCATTAAGAAGTTAAAAAAGAAGTTGTACCACAATGTATATTAGGCCAGCAGCTGTAAATAGTTGAAGGGAGTCATAACTTTCTGAAAGTTTTTGGTGCTTGGATATATGATTTCATAATAAACACTGAGTAGGATTACATTTGACAGCAATATGTTCTTTAATACAGGTAGTGAATAAGTATTCAACAATGTTTGTTATTTTAAGGATTTCAAAACAATTTATGTAATCTTAAGTACTTAAAAACATAACTGAATCCAGAAGCCCTGATTTCCCTGCTTAGGTTGCAGTAACTTCTAGCTTCAGTGAGAAGTTGCAAATGTCCAGAGTGGAAAAAAATGTCAAATCCAAGTGTATATATGCTTGTATGTACACACACACACACATGTGTGTATATGTGATATATATATATATCTATATCAATATATACATATCCTGTCACCCTCCCTTCTGTTTTTTTTCTGTAAATGATTAGCTCCGCGAACATTCCGTCAAGGACACTCATAATAGGCAGATAAAGTGTTATTGCAGTGATTGTATGGAAAGCTGAGTAACATTAAACTTTGAATGTGAATGGATTTTTTTTCCCCCAGTAACAAGCTTAGATTTCATATCTGATTCGGGCTTAACAATAGCAGTATAAGGGAAAAGAGAAAAAAACCTCTTTATGTATATTCTGTTTAAATTAAGTGTTCTACTTTTAAAATTAGATGTGTAGAAGTTATTTCACTGAAGCTGGAAATTAGGTTCACTGAAAGCATTTCGCAATTAGCATAAATATCATAGAGGATGATACAAAAAAAAAGTTAAGAAATGGCATGACCTGAATAAGTCATTAATATTAAAGCTGCCGTTTGGCAGATATTTAAACAATAGTGAACATCACCCTTCTGGCCTGTCTTGCTGGAGAAGTCTTCAATAGAAAAAGTGGTTTTGGTCTCATTTGAATACAGAATGAATTCTAACTATTTATATATAAAAATAATGTTGTCATATCCTGTGTAATTTGTTCAGCATTCTCAGGGAAGTTCAAAAGGCTGGTTTAGAATAGGTCTTCAGCCTAAGAAAATGAAGCAAAGAGTATGTCTCACCTGTTGGCATAAAACCCAAAGTTGATTAACTCCCAGATCACCCAGTAGATCTGTCCTACCTCTGCTTCTGCTACCTATCTGCAGACCTAATCCCCATTTATGCCAATGTTTGGGCTGGTTATAGGCAATGAAATGCTTGTGCAATCCAGGCACATTGGGAAAATTTGTCAGTTTGAACTGAAAGGCGTTCCTATTTCCTTTCAGTATTTAGCAAAACTGAATAGAGCTGGAACAAAATTGAGCAATCAATCTGTGCGTAAGAAAAATGAAAACACTGATCTCATTGATAACAATTGATGTTTAAAAGCATCCATGTTTGTAGTGAAGCACTGGGGACACTTTTTTTTTCCTAGTTTCTGTAGAAGAGTGTGGGATGAGAAGACCACATTCGCCTCTTCTTGAATTGTCTTGAAGATCCTGTGTTTGAAAATTCTTCTCAATGAGTGAACAAAACAAAATGGCTAGAGAAATGGAGTAGAAACTTTAAGAAAAAAATAAGTGGGTTGAAAACAGGAGCAAAAACCAGACAGTGTGGAAGAGTATGTATAATTTATTGACAGAAGTATTTCATTTTGTAGGTTAGAGCGATTGCCATTATCCATTTAAGTATGGTGGTCCCCCTCTAGTTGACTCAGCTCCCACTTCAGTCCCCAGCTGTGACAAAGTAGCTTGCAAGCCCTTCAGATGTCATAAAGTTCTCGAAACTTCAAACACCACACAGTCTGACCATGTCAAAACCATCATGTGCTACTTTGTGGTAACAAGGTGAGAATTGTATAGCAAGTTGCTGGAAACAATGGTAATTACACTGTAAGTTAATTATACAATTATCAGGAGATAACCTGCCAGTGGTAATGTGAATCATATCACCACTATAATGCCAAGGGATATTGCAATCTGGAGTCGACTGGTGTTAGCATTAAAAAAGCACCAGAATACAAAAGTCTGAGAGAACAAAATATGGAAACTGAAATACCTTGAAGAGGTGAGGACCTCAGCATTAGGTCAAATGGGGATCTCTGTGTGATCACAAATCTTGCCCAATCTTGTCACATTGTTTGTAAAACAGTTTTTAAAGGCCTCATTTGGTTTGAATGACAGGCTAGAAATTACACAGAAAATATAAAAATGAACCTCGATATTAGCCAATGGTTAGTGCCTCACTTTTTCAAGCTTTATTTTATTTTCTTTTTTTAATTTTCTTTGTTCGCATTCTGCGAATCCATCTTAGCTTGCCCATAAAATTGCACATTCATGTGACATCCCCCAAAGCATTAAAAATATAAACCTTAGTTTATTTAAAGAAACCAAACTTTACCACAGAATTTAGTTTGAATGAAATGTTCTAGAACCTCTTAACTGATCCTTTGTTAGTTCATAAGGTGCTGAAACAAATAGACTATAACTCTGCAAGAACTAGAACCACAGGAAGCTTTTGCAAAAAGCCCTGAAAATGATACAAACCCATTTCAGTGTATACTCAGCATTAAGTTCATAGTAGTACCTGAACGTTTTGCTGCAATTGCTGAAGGTTTTGAACAAACTCAGCTGTACCTTGGAGTGAAATGTGATTATAAGAATTATAGTATCTGCTTCCCTTATCTTTGGCTTGATTAAGCCTTTACTGCAAACCCTGCATTAAGGGTGGTTTATTAGTATGGGTAGAGATGGTACCCAATCTCACCTGGGGCCTGCAGGCATGATTATAAGCAAGAAGTAATTACAATCAAATAAAAATATATTTTTTAAAATTGAAATGTAATCTTTCCGATATTTTGGGGTGATTTTATAGGAGTGCCTTCTGAGCACGGGCAAATCCTTCCCATCCATTGCTGCAGTATAGAGGGAGAGAGGGTTGTCTTTTGAAGAAATTATTGCTCCGGAGGCTCTGTGAACCGTAGCAGCTATAAGGTCTGGGGCTGGAGGAAGAGTGAGTGCGGAAGGAGCTTGAAGAGATGTAACGGAGCTCAACACAGGCAATGAGGGAGCTCAAGGAGGAAAAGTATGACCGCATCTTCTAGGAACATCGGGGAGGAAGCTGGAAAAGCTGGAGGAAGCTGGAGGGTGTTGAGGAGTTCAGGTTGAGAAGGAAGAGACTCTACAGGGAAACAAATTCTGTCTAAGGTGAGGAGATCATTCTGGCCTGTTTATTCTTACACCAGTGAGGTATATGGTGCTACTGCTGTCACTGATGGTTTCGTCACCAAAATGATACAGTGGTAATGGGAGCAAAAGTAGTTGTCAGACTTGAAACAAAACAAAGGACACAACAACAGCTTTCATTCCTATCTCTAGAGTCCCCGCCAAGCAAAACAATTTTGTTAATATTTTATTGTTATTAGTCATAAGTACAGCGAGGGAGCTATTATAAGTGAAACACTAGAACAGACTGAGCTGACAGTAAGCTAAAACATGCCTAGGGCAACAAACTTTTTTTTTTAGTGTTATGACTTTCTAGTTTCTGCTTGTGATGAATAATGTGTCAAAAGAATCCCTAAACTCCATTACTGATTACTAAAGTTGCTGAACAAATGATCATAGAATCACAGAATGGTTTATGTTGGAAGGGACCTTAAAGATCATCTAGTTCCACCCCCCCCAGCCATGGGCCATGGCCAGGGACACCTCCCACTAGAGCAGGTTGCTCAAAGCCCCATCCAGCCTGACCTTCCAGGGATGGGGCATCCACAACTTCTCTGGGCAATTTGTTCCAGTGCCTCAACACCCTCAGAGTGAAAATGTCTTTCCAATATCAATTCTAAATCTACCCTCCTCCAGTTTGAAGCCATTCCCCCTCATCCTATCACTACATGGCCTGGTAAAAAGCCCCCCTCCAGACTTCTTGTAGGCCCCCTTTAGGTACAGGAAGGCTGCTATAAGGTCTCCCCACAGCCTTCTCTTCTCCAGGCTGAACAACCCCAACTGTCTCAGCCTGTCCTCATAGGAGCAGTGCTCCAGCCTTCTGATCATCTCTGTGGCCCTCCTCTGGACTCGCTCCAACAGGTCCATGTCTTTCCTATGCTGAGGGCTCCAGATCCGGATGCAGTACTCCAGCTGGGGTCTCACCAGAGTGGAGTAGAAGGTCAGAATCACCTCCCTTGGCCTTCTGGCCATGCTTCTTTTGATGCAGCCTAGGATGAGGTTGGCTTTCTGGGCTGTGAGCATGCATTGCCAGCTCATGTTCAGCTTCTCATTCACCAATACCCCCAAGTCCTTGGCAGGGCTGCTCTCGGTCTGTTCTCTGCCCAGACTGTATTTGTGCATGGGATTGCCTGGGCCCATGTGCAGGATCTTGTACTTGGCCTTGTTGAACTTCATGAGGTTTGCATGGGCCCACCTCTCCAGCCTGTCTAGGCCGCTCTGGATGGCATCCCTCCCCTCCAGCATATGGACCTCAGCAAACATCTTGGTGTCATCGGCAAACTTGCTGAGGGTGCATGCAACCCAACATCCATGTCACCAACAAAGATATTAAACGGCACTGGTTCCAGTACCAACCCCTAAGGAACACCACTTGTCACTGCTCACCACTTGGACATGGAGCCATTGACTGCAACTCTTTGAGTGCTACTGTCCAGCCAGTTCCTTATCCACTGAGTGGTCCATTCGTCAAATCCATGTCTCTCCAATTTAGAGACCAGGATGTCATGAGGAACGATGTCAAATGCTTTGCACAAGTCCAGCTAGATGACATCTGTTGCTCTCCCCTTATCTACCAACACTGTAATGCTGTCGTAGAAGGCCACCAAATTTGTCAGGTACAATTTGATCTGGAAAACAATCCAACTTTTGGGTGGCTATTTGGAATTCACCATTTTCCTTTTTTTAAAACATTCATCTTAACCTGATCTTTCAGATCCTTAATTCAGCCACTGCCTATACATTTCATTTTCCAGATGAGGCTGAGCTCCCACAAGAAGGGTAAGTGTATTTGGAGACCTCAGCCCAGAGAATGTGAAACACCCCTGTTTTCCCCGCCCATTTTTGCTCTATCACAAGTTAAGGAAACCTCAGATTATGACTCCTGATGGGAAAAGAATGATGCTGACTTCTCTCCGGTTTAGGCCATGTAAAGGGCTGTGCTTATTTTGTATTTCTGGGAGTACTAATCTGAGAATTATCCTGATGACTGAAGGCCAGGTATCTGAAACCAAGAACAGTTCAGAATTTTTTTCTATGCTATGTCTGAGTTTGTTGCAAGCGTCAGCCCACATATCTACAAGAGCTGTAAACTTTCAGTTCTCGTGCGCTGTTACCTTCATGTTTAGATCGAGTTGGTTGGAAATGGAATTACATGGCCTAATGCATATTTGGAAACCAGGAGCTCCAATATTTCATCTGATGAAGTAATTCAGATTTTTTTTTGCATTTTGTGGCTACACTGGCTGAGCTCATAAAATATATTCTCTCTCCTTACAGGCATAGACTTAGTGATTCCTGTTGACACGATGCATAATCTTAAACCTATTATGTAAACTCTGTATAAAAGTCTCATTTAACACCTTTATTTAATGCTGTGAGACTAGCACCTGACAGGCCACAGGTCCTCCACTCTTCCCTCCACATGGGAGAGAATTACTGCTGCTTTTCACGTCCTTTTGGATTAGCTTGCACACTTCACTGCAGTTACCCCTCTCTACTGAATGCTGTGACTGTGAGGGAAGAGCAGGCTAACATTAGTGGGGATGGATGACTTAAAAGTGAGTAAGCAGCACAGACTTAAGTGCTTGATAAGGAAGGGACACGTTTTTTCCAGTTGGATGAGCTGCTGTTCTCAGGGAAAGCCATCCCCTTCTATGAGCTTTTAGGGAAGGATAGTACTGGTTATCTAGTTTTTCACTGGAGTGAATATTCTTTCCACTATAAAAGTTCTTATGGGGATTGAAAAGGGCTTCTCTGGGCAGAGTGAAACTTGCTTTCTGCATCAGACAGCAATGTGACTATGGAAAAGAAGAAATTATTCTCCAGAAACTGAAGACATTTGAAATGGAGGGATTTTACATACATCTCTGCAAATAATGAGCTATTTTTGTAAAATGAAATAAGGAAAGCATTAATTGTTAACTTAAGAAGGGATCAAAAATAGAAAAATGAAAAGTCTCTCAGGCTTATTTTTGCATTGTATAATTTGTCAAAGGAAATGAGCAAAGAAATTTATGTTTGCTTTTTTTTTTTCTGGGTGAATTTTTATGAAAGCCATTTTCAAATTTTATGAAAAATACAAATTCTAAATCACTCAAAACCTAAGAAGAAACCGCAGATGAAAATTCTTCCAACCTGCTACTCATTCATTCTGGCTACCCACAGGTACATAAAAATTCATAGTTTCAGAAAAAATTCTCATTTTATTGCCTAATTGAGGTGGGGATGGGAGAGACAGATAAATCTGCAGTGAACAAAGTCAGGTACGCGCAGCAATCTTAAAGCCATTCCACCTAATTCTGCAGTGAAACAGGTATAGGCAGCTGCTTTATTCTCACTCGCGTTCTCCCTGTGTTAGTAGACTATCTCAGAAATGAGTCAACAAATTAGCCAGTGTTTACCATTTAAAAACATATTGCTCATCCTTCTGTTTTAGGAAAGGTTTGGTTACATTTAATCCTTCTAATCTCTTGATTGTACAGAATTATTCCAAGGCACGTTGCCTTCCTCCCTACTGAACTCAGCCTACATGACACTATCTTTTTTTTCCTGTAATCAGAAGCTAATGGGGACTATACAAACTGCTCCCTTCCCTCCACCCCATTCTTCTCCACCTCCCTCTGAGGCAATCAAACTGTGTAATCATTAGAGAGACTAATCGAGACAACAGGATTAAGATCCAGAAGCTCACTGTAAGCCTCCACTGAATAGTTATCTCTAAATAGGCCAAGAATAGAAGCATAAGTAAGTCAAAAGTTCTCTAAGAAAATTATAGGTCAAGTATGAAAGAAGGATGTAAACTTAGTTTTTGGTGATTATATTAGCCTGGGGGGGGGGCTTCGGCTACAATACAGATAGCATATGCAGCATTTCCTTCTTTAAATGACACTTGTTCCTTTTAAAATCTACTATCATTTAGATTTGGTAGTTGTTTGCACTGTGTTTCTTAGCTGTCTCATAGCTATGTAAGAATTCTTTTTGTATGTGTATGTGGTGATGGTCTGGCAGCAAGCTTTTATGTACATGGGTGTTTATTCAGCGGAAGATGTCTCAGAACCTGAAGTGTAAAGTGTAGAAGAAATATTCAAAAGCTTTGTGACATGTAAGAAATAATGTATATAGTGCGCAACTTGAGAAGAAAAGGAGGATCAGCTCCCATTTCTCTGTGTGTCTGAGAGACTGCTCCCATGTAGGAATGCTAGTCTTTCATAAAAATATTGTTTAAGCATGAAGAGATGAGCTCTGCAAAAGAACTGAAGGAAGAAAAGGAAACAAAGGATCCACAGAGGCTGGAGGAAAATAGCTTTCAGCTGTTCATTGCTGAAGATATTAGAATTAAATAGCAGTCTATTGCCAGAAAATCCTTATGACGTTATTTAATTATTTATTTATTTTTAAAAGAAGGTGTGTTTATAGTTGGCTATACTTCTAAAACAAAGTTAATGTGTAACAAAATCTTTCAACGAAGAGAAACCAAAGATACAGTGTTGATCTTTAATCGTAATTTTACGAGACTGTACATACATGCATATACACTTATACATGAGTAGATACTGAGAGAGAGAGGGAAAGTGCATGGTGTGTGCATGTGTCTATTTGTGTGAGAATATGTATGTATGTTATGTGAATGGAAGATGGATTAACTGTGTGTACAGTAGTTAGGAATGGGCAGTGGTAAATGTACTGGCCAGACACCAATAAAAAATGCAAAGTTGGTGTTTTGTTTTTTTTTTACAGTAATTAACTGGTGGTTTATTTTACAAGTGTGTCATGGTAATTCAATAAATCTGCTAATTTAGTGCTAGGGATTTTTATTTGCAACCATCAAATATTTTACTGTGCACATTTGTGTCACGGAGAATTTTGCCAATATGCTATTATTTCACACATTTCAATAAATTTGTTGAACAAATATCAAGAGGAAAGAGTGCCTGGGATGTTAGGAAACTATAGAGTAGTTGTACTAACATGCATAGACACGAGAAAGTATTATAGGCTCTGCTGAGCATTCCTCAGAGGTGTTAATGACTTTAAGCCTGTCAAGAATGTCTCCAGCTTGTACAGCAAAGACAATTCAACAGTTTAATAAAAAGGTGTAACATTTCCTACAGGTGAGCTCAGGTGATCAAAGGATATAATAGAGCTTTTGTTACTTCATTCAAAGAATGCATTCTGGAGTTTAACCTTTGCTTTTGATGTAATGTCATCTTTGAATGCTAACAGCCTTTTCTAGGAAGGATTAAGTTGTTTGAAGTTTTTTTTGGTCTTTATTTAGGACCTGGCTTTGGAAACTAAAGAAAGTGTGGAGTAACGTGCTGTAACTCATGGAAAGGCTTAAAATAATAATATCTGGAAGAACGACTAAAACTCATGAAGGAGAAAGTCAGGACCGTCTGATTGAGGTTGATCATACCAGGTTTATGTTCAACATAGACATTTAGAGTTTACTCATATAAGAGAACCCTTTTGGATGAGAATATTTGTGAAATGGCACCAACTGGTCCATTTTTGTGGATACAGTATACTTGCATTTCCATTATGGGATAAAACATATAGCACAGGATCTGGATAAACAACCTGGAGTAGATAGCGACAGGAAAGCTGAAGCTGTACAGGCCCAGTCTCTCCTCTAATTGTCTTTTGCCATATTATTTTAATCTTACTTCAAATGCCTGTTAAAGTCCACGGTCACATTTTCAGCGTGCTGGCAGATGCAAAAGTAGAAGCAGGAGCTTCACTGGATCTGCCCAGTTTGGCGCTGTTCCTAATACACACTCTCACTTTCTCTTTCCGCTCACGAAAATGCAGCCCAGCAAGCAGATCACCTTATTTCCTTATGCTGTGCTGGTACAGGGCAAAGCACAGATACTGAAAAGTAATATGAGACCTGCCTTTTAAATAAATTCAGATGTAACGCTGTAAAAGATTAAGCAAAACATATAGCAAAAATGAACAGAAGTGACAGCAGAAAAAAGATGTTGGTGCTTTGTTTCTGAATAATGAAGCCAGATAGGCAAGGATGATTAATTCTAGTAGTTACTACCAATTAATTGATTGACTTGGGCTGGAAGTACTCATATATCTCCATCCTCTGGCGAAAGGTGTTTCAGGTTGCCTTTCAGGAGCAGCTGCATTGACAAAGAAAGCAGAAGGTCATTGAGGGTTACAGAATGGTTTTAGGCAAGGGTGAAATTTGTGGGAAAATTCAGAAATGGTTTTCACATTTTGAAGCAAGTAGTTGGGCTTGAGGCAGGCAATTGTCCCAGACTATTGGAACAAGTTATACCTTCAAAATCTGAAATGGAACAGCATGGGAATAGGTTGGTGAGCTATCTTTTAAGAAAGTCCCCTTGTCTGATTTTTGGTTCTTGCCCCTCCACCCCCCCAGCATTCCAACACTGGAGAGCAGATGGTGAGCCTAGGAAAAAAAAAAACACCTAAGAGACAGATTTTAGATTGCCAGAAACAATTGCATTGTTGTATATTTTAAAGTTCAGAGTGAGATGCTCTTCCTGAAGTCACTGCCTTCGTAAGCATCTCCGCTTTGCTACAAATACCAACTTACAGTTGGCACTGGAACTTCACTTCAAACTAATAAGTCCCTGGTTGTAAATTAATACCTGTCCATTGCCACAGCTCTGAAGTGTTTCATAAATAAGCAGTGGAATTTATTTGTGCCTTTGAAGTGTTTGCACACAAATGGAACACAGATATTAGACTCCATTCACCACTGCTGGCTTAGGAAGGTGCAGGCTGCTGGGTCAGGACAACGTGAAGTTCTGCTGAAGGGCTGCCACGGATGGAAGGTACACTGCAGAGATGTTCTGAGTCACAGGTAAAATGCGGTCCTGTTCAGATAAGAGAACTCTTCACAAAAGTGATATTTTTAAGACCTCGTTTTGTAACAGCATCTTTTTCTGACTGCAGCTTTCCTTTGGGGAAAGGCTCTCTTTCCTCATGATAAGAATGATCTTCAAGTGAAGGTCTTCAGGCTTCTCTGGAGCTGGATTGCATCTTCAGACTTTGTAGAAGAATGCTTCAGGGCTTTTTCAGACAATACAGCCTAAAAACAAGTGTCAGGAGGACTGGAAGAGGGAAAGGAGAGCACTATGTGACTCCTCTGACTGCTGCAAGAATTATGAGGCTGTTCAGGTGCATGCATAAAAGACAGATGAGGTGAAGGGTTCCAAAAGAATTATGCCGGGCATCCAGATGTTGCTCCCAGTTTCTTATGTTATTTTTTCTGAGTGATAACATAAAACTTTTTACTGTGACCTGCCTTACATCAAAACAATGCCACATATCTTTTGTGTAATATTTTTAATCAATGACACTAGAAAAAATGTTCCAAGAGTAAAATGTTTTTTTTCAGGGACTTAGAAATTTTGACACAATGAACATTTTATAACTGAATATAGTCATTATGTATACTATTTAAAGCATGTACCTATAGAAGAGCATAGATCATTCAGCAATGTGTTCAATAAATCTATAGGCAGTAAATGTTATTTTTATAATCCATTTAAATTGTTCCCCCCCGCCCCCCTCCAATTCTGTGACTTTTCATTCCTGTTCCTCCAGCATTTAGGTTGAAATTGACCTTCCTCAATTTAGGTACCAAATGTGTCTTGGGTCCACTCATGCAGGCAGGAGCAGTAGAATTTTGGGAGGGAGGAAAGATCTATACACTTAAAGAAAAAAATCCCCAATTTTAAGGTATGGACATATGTAGACAGATGTTAAAAGGTGAAATAGATTATGTTGTATTTGTAGCACCTCTGTCCACGAAAATATGTAATTTTCATAATAGATGGGAAAGATAAGGGAAAAACCTCTCTCTCCTGAAGCCTGAGTGTGCAGCGTATCACTCTAAAAGACTTCTCCATAGCTTTTTTGTCAATGCCAAATGGATTACTTGCTATTGCAGACATGCCGAATACGAGAGAGTAAGTATAATACACATATATACACATATGAAAGATCAGAATGCATGTATCACCAAATTAGTAGTCCTGTTTCTGCGATTCTCAAAAAGTCTCCAATATTTCTATTTATAAGTTCTTCTCCAATGTATTATTGTATTCTGCTGTGGATGCTTATTATTTTGTGTTCCAAATACATATTGCCCAAAATACATTGGACGACTTATCAAAAAATATTCAGTTGAAATTCTTGGTCTTTGAAGAAGAAAAATACAGTATGTTCATTTCAGACATCACTTAATTTCCATGCCTATAACTATTAGACAAAATAGCCCTGTACAGGATCAGAAATAAATTCACAATTATATTGCTATTAGCTACAATTCTAGTTTTTGGGTAGTGCATGCTTACATGTAAGTTTTAGGACCACATATTAAAATGTGTTTGTTTCCTTCTGGTAATACTGACAAATGCATATAAATAGTGCTCAAATGAAACAAATGATTTATGATACACAACTTTCAGGAATTAAATTGAGTTGTTTTAAATTGAGACATTACTAAACAGCATAGGTAATGATTCATCTTTATGAACTCTGTGTAGGTTTCAACACCAGCATTTTTTTCCCTCCATTTTTTTAAGAGTGGAAGGTTTTTTCATGAGAAGAGACTCCTGATCCTGTGAAACTATTTGCGGGAACAAAATGAACACGTATCCTGAGTGAATATGTTCTTTATTCTATGAATAAATCCATGATATAATTTTACTTAGAGAAGCACCAGTGAACACTAAGCAGTGTTCACTTCTTTATATCTTTCCTTATAAATTATTAGAAAAGTGGCCGATGTTTCTGACCAGACAATGAAAAAATCCTAACAAAGAATTGTAAAAACTTCCTTGAGGTCCACTTGCTGAACTCACTATTTGTTGCTTTTACTACTGCTGATGAGAGAAATGGTGGTGTTTTATATCCATATGTTTATTTCATATATATTATGAAAATGAATGTTTTACTGTAGTGATTTTCTTTAAACTATGCCACAGGGATATTTTTTTCAGAAATTCCTAGTCAGTGGCAGAATAAATGGTTTTACATTATGGAAATTCGGATAGCTATGCTTCCTGTAGAAAAGCAAATTAACTGACTGGAATGTCCCAACCAAATGATCATTTTATTGTCTGTTTTGCTAGTTCTGCTGGTCACACATTCTTTTTCATTTTATAATAGGAATAAAGTGTAAATAATAAAATATGCTTGGTTACCAGACAAATCTCCATACCTCCAACTGTATAATGCCAGAGCAATGCTTAAAAAACTTAGTTTAGTGCCATGCAGTGCCTTATGAAACATTTAAGGCAGAGTGAGGCTACTGCCCTTGTTAGCAACAAGAACTGTGGGATTTTGTTTTACTTATAAATTGTAAAAAAAAAAAAAAAGTAAAAATATTTTTTCTCTGACTGGGTTTCTAAGGAAATCTAATGGCAAAAAATGTTTGGTTACGCAGGAGAACTGGTGAGAGTTGCAATCTCAGTTCTTTGTCTTCATAGAAAAAAAACCTTTGAAATTTAGGAGCAAATGTGAAATTGGAAAAATTTAGCTATATAATAATACATATATAGCTATATAATAATAGCTATTACTGAAGATGGTTCTCTACACATTTAGAAAAGTAGAAACTTTTTGGCTCCGTATGTTATTAAAGTGTGCAGGATCACATCTGAAATATTTTCTCAGTGGTGTAATTGCAGCTTTCCACGGGCTTCTCAGATGGATTCTTTTGAATCTGAAGAGAAAACATGTAGAAAACCCTAGACTCATTTTTCAGATTTTTGAAGTCCATGCTCTACAGGCAGCAACTTACATATTTTTCTATTGCAAGAATTTCTTCCTGTTATGGTTTGAGGAACTCATAACAATTTATTGTTGTTCAGACAATTCTTCTATCCCCCTATGACCCCTCACCACCTGTGAAGAGGAATCAGGAAAAAAAAAAAAAAAGGTTTGTTTTGAGGTCTTACTATGGAATCTCAGAGTTTCAGAGGAGACGCTCCAGGCTGAGTGAGTGTACATAACAGGTTATCCTTTTCCTTCTAAAATTTACTGTCCAGGTCAAAATTAGTGAGCTATCACAGGAGGGCTTATGCTCCCTTTGTTCAGACTGGTACTCTTGCTATCCAAATTCTGTGGTTAAATTTCAGTTAGATTTAGTATTTCACACACCTTGGTTATGGAATAAATTTTCTTTCTCCTGCCCATTTCTGAAATTACAAGTATTAGTCATTCAGGTGCTGTGAAATCATGATCTTATCTCACTGTTGTTTGTATAAAAACGTAATTTCTTTTCAGTCAAACTACTACACTGTAAAACTAAATAACAAGAGGGAAGTTATTCTGCCAACTTCTAGAGAAGAAAAACACTACTGAAATGAAGCATATGTGTATATATATGTGTATGTGTGTTTGTATGCATGCAGCATGTAATGGTATACAGCGGAAGACTGGGGGAGGAAGTATTAGGATAACAGCTTTACTGAGCTAATTTCCTGGGAGATAACTTAGCCTAAAGAACTTAAATGGGAACTACTCTAATTGGAAAAGCATTTAACTGTTGGCAAGTGCTGTAACAGTTATTAAACAGACACTGCATATGCATCTGATTCTGAGGTTGCATATACGAATGCACAGGTTTCTTCAGTAAAGGTGGAAAGAGGAATCAATTTCTTAGTACTCAGAAATTCAAGGCCATGACATTTTTTTGCACCTTTGCCACTTTTCCTACTGTAGAAAGTTAAGCAAGAAAAGACTGGATTTTAAATCTTGTAATTTAACGGTGCTGTTAAGATACTCACTTGTACAGATGTTATTAAATTTCTTTCCACTGTTAGTTCTGGGGAGTCTGTGGCAGGTTTCAAACATTGATTTTAATCTGATGTATTTCATCACTGTATTCCTTTTTGGTGAAAATAGTATTTTGGAAGACATAATGGTACAGCAACATCTATACTTTGCCAATTGCTAAAGGAAAAAAAAACATGACGTACAAGAGTCTGATCTGTGGTATGCCCCATGCTACTTTAACTGCATTGCATCATAAAGTGGAAATAGTACCGCTGGATTTTAAGGATAGACTATGCCAGATTTTCTTCCCTGTGGTACAGCCTCGAAGCAGAGCTTGACTGTTTTCATCAGAAATGCCAGTAGCAGCATTCCAAATAAAAGTGAAGGACCTTGGCCTGTATTTCTGATCTTGAACAGCCTAACCACGTGTGACCACATCAGGTGGATGCATCTGTTTCTCTGACTCCTTACATGCAGAGTACTCCAGAACAAAAGACTTTGTTCAGAGAAACCTAAACATACCTAAAGAAAGAGACACTCTTGCCGATGACTTGTCACTGAGGCCTGTTTCTATGAAGGGGACACCTCATCTTCTTTTGCCTGGATGGTGAGTTAGGATTTACTGATTCCTTCCCAGGGTAATGTCATGTAATATCATGGTGGGGGGACCAACTGGTCAAAAGCAGATGCTGTTTTTCGTAGAAAAGTTAAAAACCTGGTGTCTAAGAGCTTGAAGCTTGGGAACCAGTAGGCAGAAAGTCAGAGACCTTTCCACTGGGATCATGAGGTTTATTGAAAATGACATATGTCCCCTGAACATGCTGCTGTTGAGCAAATTTTTCCTTTCTGGCACCACCCCCCTCCCCCAGCAAATGACAAAACAAGTCAGATAACTTTGGTTGAGCTGCAAGTAAGCATTTTTCCTCTTGCTTGCAAGTTCTTGTTAACCTTGAGGAGGCAGGGCATCATCTTACAATCCCTCCTGTCAGCAGATGTTGAGTGGGACACAAGTACAGTCTCAAGACAGCAAAGTACAGGATCACTCCGGCTTTGATGAGAAGGTTTTGCTGAGTCTAAGCCTTGGATGATGCTCCTCTTTCTTTGTGTGCGGCTGTAAATTCTTATATGAAATATAGGGTTGCAGGCCATGGTTGCTTCCAGTGCTAAGGGATAGGCTTCCCAGGAGCCTGCTGTGTATCTGCACCATCAGCTCAGGTTATTAGGCTTCTCTGCTCAAAGAGGGCAGGCAGCAACACCCAGAAATTAAATTTCCTAGCTGTTTTCATCCCATTACAGCTCTGAAGGAAGGTCAGCAACTCTTTTCTGTCCCTTCCTAAGTCAGTCTGAACTCTGGAGGGAGGGCAACTAGTTTGCAGAAAGGTGAAGGTCTTCGAGAAATGTTTATGATGTGCTCATTCACAAAGTAGGATAAATGAAACTTTATACTATTATTTGCCTTTTTTATGAGATTTTTCAAGGGCCTGCAGCCTCTAAATATGTCACATCAGCAGAGCATGCCACTGAGGTCGGGTTACTATCCCCAACCTCTTGTTTCACCCTTTGGGTGACGCTGAGGTGCTGCAGACTGTATTGAATATTCAGTAAAGTGCATTCACCTTCTTCCATCAGTCAGGTTCAGTAACAAACCCAGGTTTTAAAAGAATGGTATTAGCAACTGTTTTGTGCCACAGCTACAGTCTTCTAGCTTAGTTACAAGACCAGGGGTGTTGCTAATGTTCATAATGCAAGATAAGTCAAATCCTGTCATAGTAAATACCAAGGGCTTTATGCTCCTTCCACCTGATAAAAAGAGAGGCCTGTAGGGTCTGAGAAGCTGGATTTAAGTGGCTTGTCCTGTGACACGGGGGTCTCTCCAAATGCCAGTACAAAATCTTTTTGAGAACTGCTGGCTGACTGCAGTCCTGAGATGGCGAAGATTTCAGAAAACATAGTCTTCTGGCAAAAGTCCGTTTGGGTCACTGGGAGAGTATGTCAGGCAGGCAGAATAATACGGCCACGTCTTTGTTATCCTAAATTGCTGTGCAATGTTCCTTTATACTGTTAAACAGCTGTTCCTCTGCAGGCTAATGCTAGATGCTGTCCTTAAAACAAGCAGCACACTACTTGTCCAACTGATGTTGCCAACCAAAATCCTGGTAGCATTAATGGGAAGTTTGTATCATGCATGGGACCTCCTGGGCTAAAAACTAAATGATGAAACTCAAAGTTTAAGCAGTCATTTACAAATTCACAAACCATTTGGGCTCTGTGTTTTATTTGCTTGTATGTAACATTTTTTCCTAACCAGTGCTAGTGTACCCTTTGAGAAACAATGATTTAAAACTAGCTGCCTATATATTGTTTTATCTGTTCTTAGGCAAATTAAAGTAGGAGGTATTCCTTCAAGTTGGGTCATTCTAGGTAGCTTTTTGTCATAGCTTCTTTCAGACAAAGTAAGGCAATTCTGGGCAATGTGAGAGGATAAGGGGAGATGAGAAAGACTATAAAGCTTTTCACCTGGAGCAGAGGATTTTTTTTTTCTCCCATAGTTGCATTAAAACATGTTTTCAGCTTCTGCAATTTTTCCTAATCTCGTGTGTTCCTTTCAGCTGTTTCAGCATGCAGAGCATATTTACACACAAGATAATGTAAGCAGGATCACTAGCTGGTTATAAGAGTTATTCATAGACCTGTCCATAAGTAAGGATAAACAGAAGAGTTTATTTTTTGACAAGGTTCACTGTGTCATAGTTAGATGGAATAGGTTTAGTATGTTGTCTTAATCCAGCTCTTACAAACAAGATATTTATTCAGCAAATCCCTTGCAGTGGATTAAAATCTTAACCTTTTGAGTCCTTTAGCATGAAGATAACATCACAAACAGAGGTAGCCTTGAAAATATTTCTTGGTGGTATATAAGCATTTGAAAGGATGTTTATGTATCTTAAACCAAGATTAAAAAAAAAGGTCTTATAGTATAAAAATGGAACATAATGTTAGAAAGTATATATTTGTGTGAAAAATAACTAGTAAAATAGATATTGACTAATTATTCTCATATATGTGAATATTAATGGAGTCTTTCCAAATGAGGTCTACAAAATAATACTCACTTCGGACTTTTAATAGGTCGAGAAGAGCTACTGACAACTCAGGGCAGCACTTTCTTGTAGAGACAAGTGATTGAACAATCCCTTTGACCAAATCCATCTTTCTACCCCAAATTCAGACTCACCTCTGCTTTTAGAATGTCTTTAATAATTAGGTTCTCTCCTGATGAAATTTCTTCTTGTCTTCTTTTCTCATTTTGGGCAGGTGTCCTGTCATTCTGCATGCTAGAAATACATTATTGTCTTATAGTGAAGATTTTTTCTGTAGAAGCTAGTAACAATGAATAGCTTATGACATTTGTTTTGAGACGTATTTTAAAAAATTTCAGCCATGTTAACAAATGTGCTTCCCTCTCAGAAAAAAATGAATATTTTTCTCTAAATACCAATCAAAGTTATGCTCACACAATGAAGAGTGAAGTTCATGGAGGTGAGGTATAAGTATCTATTCAGATTTGCAGTCAAAAGTTTGAGATGCCAAGCCATACAGCAAACAGAGGCAAGGTTGCCTTTGCCAAAGAAATATCTTACTGTACATCAAAATGGGACACTATGGGATTTCAGGAAATAATCCACAATTCCAGAAATTATTCAAATATTGCTGGGTGCTAAGTTTCAAGCATTCCAAGAGGATATACAACCGAGTTTTCAATGAAGCCAGTGGTAAAACACCGTACCACAAAGCTTGGCCATTTTATTTGGTGCATCAGAAAATCCTTCTTTCCAAAGATAAACTAGCTTTTGCTTGGATTTTAACCTTGTGCATGTCGGTGACAAAAGCTCTTGCTTTCTTTGTACAAACTCTAAACTAACAAATCTGACCCTTTTCTGTTTTCTGTCTGTTGGTCTCTTATTCTCTTGTCCAACAAGTGAAAAACCTCTTGATGTGCAGTCAGCAGTCTGGTATGTGATATAGCAGAGATTATGTGAGTAGCAAACCACAGCTTCAGAGGTGGCAAGTGAATAATTGCTGTTGAGCTGTTGGAGATGCCAATCTGGCACACAGGACGGTGCCTGCTGAAGAGTGCAGCCGCGCTAGGAAAAGTCATCATTCCCTTCCTCGTCTTTTCTGTATGCAGGGCGGGGAGATTCCAGTACCCATTAGGCTTTTTGTTCACTATCACTATCACTCATAAGCAGCTGTCACATATCGTATTTTCCATCCTTTCAAGCATCAGATGTGGTACTACTGAATAGCTGCAGCGCATTGATTCTGGAGCGGTGGTTACGCCGGGTTGCTGAGTGACTATTAGCTGTGGCAGGTCGACAGACTTCTTCCCAGTAGTACTCCTAAGGGGGTCCTCAGTAAAGAGGAAGAATGATTTTTGAAGTTTCTTTTTCTATCTGACTGCCAAGAGCTTCCAAATATAACCCCTATTGCTCCTGCTATTAGAGCTGAGGCTGGAGCTACGCGCTCGGGGAGCGTTCGCCGGGCTCAGCGTGGATCCTGGCATTTCAAAGCCAGTGCTGCTCCATGTGTAATTCAAGCAGAAAAGTACTTACACCCCTTGCCCTGCAGTGGGCTAGGCCAACTGTCCTGATGAATTTACAGGCTTTAACGTTTCACAGCTACTTAACATTAAGCATGACTCCTTCTGACCCCCAGCCCTCCCAGGCTGGAATAACAGGGCGTTCGGTGCCTTACCTAATTGGTAAGGCAAGATAATAATGAGAGTAAAAGAGACACGAAGTCAGATCATGGCTAAATGAACACAGGGGAGCTTAACCAGCAGGAATAAGAATAACTACAATCTTGTGCCTATTGTTCGCATAACATCCTGTTTTTATAAATGCAGCTTCCTATCAACACTTCAATCACACTTATGAACGCACAGAAAAGGATGAATGCAGATGCTTGTGACACAGTAGGAATGACTGCACAGAATAAGCTGAGCTGCTCTATATCTTTTCAGAACAAGAAAAAAAATCCTGTACTCTTTTTTTTTTGCCAAAGGCCCCAGTATAGAACTGCAGGGTTTTTTTTAGAAAGTGGCCAATTTAGCAACACAAAGGAAATAAAAATTCATCTTTGTACATCTAAATTTATTTTAAAACTGACTCTGCAGAACCAAGGTCTCTATAACTCTTATAAAAGCAATATTCTAGCCTTTTTTGGATTCCTTAAAAGTGCTTATCAAGATGAATGAGAACAGTGGTGTGTAATTTCAAAAATGTAATTGCTTTTCTCTCTAGCTTTCTCTAAGCATTTTCAAGGTCACCCATAAAAAGGGACAGATAAACCTATAATCCAAGTCTTCTCCTGGTCTTCCATATCAGTGCATATTACTCCCCGAATAAAAGTCTTGTAACTTCTTGAATTGTTCATTTCTACTTCCCCCCGCCTCTGAAAAGAGAACACGAAACTCCTACCAGTTTGCATATCATGTCATAGCATTAAAACTCCAAGTGACTGTGAAGCAAAATAGGATTCCATGTATTTTGAAGGACAGCCTTGGATGAAGAAATGAATGAATAAAATTTATTTCCTCGTCATCCACAGTGTGTACCAACCTTTTCTTTTTTCTTCTTCTTCAGTCTCATATGTAGAGTATGAGCCTGTGGAGAGGTGCTGCAAAATTTAGGCTTGTGTCCCCTGAGGGTTGTCTGCAGGCCTGCTTGAGGAGATGATTGCCTCACAGTGAGCTTGTCCTCCCCTATACTTGGGCCACATTCGAGCAGCTGCTGTGATTTTCCTTCTCACAACAGGATTCTTCTCTGGAGGGTCTCGGGACTGCTGCACTGTCCCTATAACTACCTACGCACATTTGGGAGGTCTCCTGGAACAACGTCCCTCAGTGTGCTACCAAATTGGACCCTTGTGCCAGATGATGACAATGGAGATAGGATGCAGTAGGAAAGGGAATATGTAGGTGCCAAGGTGAGCATTCTTTGCACGTGTAGAAAATGTGACAAAAATACCCCATAAATACTTATACAGCTTCATGCCACTCCATTACTGGAGGTTGTGGTTCTAGATCCTGGTCAGTCTTCTGGATATTATGTCTTCTACATAATCTCTAAACACTTTAATTTTCTTACATAACAAGACCCCTTTTTTCAGGTCGTTTTAAGAGATAGTGAAGCCAGGAAAGCTGGTGATGTTCTCACCGTGTATCTCACTTGGGATTTGCTTCTTTTCTGGTAATCATCTGTGGAATAGGAAAATCTGCTTCTAGGATGAGCCACCAGATGCAGTCACACTATGTGCAGAGGTTTCATCCTTATCCCCGACCTGTCCTAGACACTCTGAACCTGTGGCAGCGTATGGCTATTTTTTTCATCTCGTAGTGCACCTGTAGGTCCAGTTCTCCTCTAGGAATCTTGGAAGTGCTAAATATTCTGCAACCTGGGGATGTGCTTCTGTTATTGTGATCAACAAAGTTATTCCAAATGGAACTCCATTGACAAAAACTGCATGTGGGGACAGGCTACTGGTGAGGGTTCTTCTGGAGAACTGCTTTTTCCCAATTTAGTATCCCACTCTGATCTACCAGAAATCTGATTCATTAATCTTCTAGACACACTGGAAAATCCCATCTATTTTAATAACCACAGGAGAATAGAAATGGTTGAGGGTCCTGTGATTATGACTGATCTTTGTTAGGTAATCTATGGAAGACACTCTATTAAATTATGTTGATCGACAGTATTTGAGTTTGTAATGTTCAATTAATTTTTTTAAGGGTTCAAAAGTCTGGATTGCTGTCGATTAGCGTTGTTAAAAATGGATATAAATATGTTCCACAAACCGTAGCAAATTAAACTTTGAGAGTTTTGTCAGTGAAATTATTCCTAAATCAATTATTCATAAGTAGTTCAAATGATGATCAAGTTTAATGCAATGCCTACTCAACAGAAGTAGGAGAGCTATTGAGAAAGACTTTTTTGAAGAGCCAGTTTGCCTTTTTTCATGGTAATCCTAAATTGTTTACTAGCCAAATTGCTCTGATTTTCTGTTATATTTCATTGGTTTTGCTTATGTGTCTTATATTTAGTTTGCTGGCATAGATTTCAGTTATAGAATTTGGCAAGGGAAGCCCAGATAATTCTTCTCCATTGTGGCCGTTGCCAAGGGGATCCTTACAAATGGAAACTGTCAATAATTTTTAGTATTGTTTTCCACTTCCCTGGAAAGCTATTGCTCCTTCTAAACAGAGGAGATTTAGGGATCCCTACAAGACAAAACCCTCGTTGCTTGCTTTAGGAGTAGGTGTGAGGCCATTATCTGGAAGTCATCTACCCTTCACAAAACTCTCCAGCATTCAGTCTCAATCTCTGTTTTGAAGTCTGTAAAATCACTAGTATTTCAGAAAGCAGCATTATATTGTCCCTTCTGTGTCTCATGGCAAGCACTATAATGACAGGATAGTGCCAGTGGATCTCTAGGGGCAGGTGACAAAAAGATCAATAGTGTTGCAAGAAAAGAGGAAGGCATCATTGTAGGTATCATCCACTCTATCCCTGGTCATGTAGGAGTGAGAACCTCATCTGTTTTGTCTAAACTCCTGTTAACAGAAAGAGGAGATCTTTTAAGAACAGTGGGGTTTGCAGGGAATGTCTTCAAGGTTGAACAGGGATTGAACTGTTTGCATTCCACATATTTCAGCACTTTCAAAGCTATTTCCAATGCATGGAAATTCTTTCTTGTCCAGGACTGGAGAAATTGAAATTTGCAAATCCATTCAGTCAGCTTGGCTGAATAGGAGCTTTTGTCCAAGATGTTTCCCATGTTAGCAGGTAGTATGTTAACCCTAAATAAAGAAGGGACAAGAAGACACTGACATTCTATCTCTTGGATATTTGTCTACCACCAAAATCAGATGACACAGTGCACCCTCCCAAGCCAAATTAATTAATTTAATTACTAGTATCTTGAGGGGGTTCATTGTATTAGAAAGAGCCTGCTTACATCATGCTTTTCCAAAATAATCCTATCAGTGCATTTACTCAAGCAGATGAATCTTGAGCTGTCCTCTGGGCTTCAAAAAATATGTAATAACTTGCTGTAATAATATTAACAGAGAAGTGGGGAAGGTTCAGTTACTAACACTACATGATCCACCTCAAACCTTGTTTTTTTAAAATATTTTTTCAAATCAGAAGCGTAATTTAAGGATAAGACATTGTTAGCTATGCTGCCTTGCTTGGGGCTCTGCTGCAGAGTGACAGGTCTTTCTTCCTCCGTAGAGTGAGTGCTCTAATTACACCTACTGTAAGTCAGAGCTACACTACTACAGCATCAATGCAAATGTCAGATGTCTTTTCACTTTAAACTGTCTAATCTCTAATAACAGTGTCTCATTTTCAGGAAGAGTTTTTAGGAAATTTCTTTATATTTAGATACCCTTTATTTGTCTCCTTCATCTTTATGTCACTAATTGTGTTCTATATCATATTTCGTTTCAGAGGTCTGAGTGTAGTGCTTTGAAAGTTTATATGTTAATTGCCAAGGTCAAAAGAAAGAGAAAACATGCTCTGATTGTTTAATGACAAGTAGTGTGATTCGAAACAGAAGTTTAATGGGGTGCTCTTCGTCTGTTAATAAAAAGTACTAATTCAGGGACATTGAATGTCTGCAATTTAATTCAAACACAATCAGTATACTGCAACAGGTTTAAAAATACTTTTTAAACATCATTTTCTCCCCTTATTTCTATTTTCTATTTGAAAGCTTGGTGAAAGCCTCACAAGCAATTTGGCCTGATCATGCAAGCCTTTGTTCAGGAAAGTCATCTATAATGCCGCTCTTGCATATGCTTGTAAAGCTGTGCTCTTTGATATCTTTTTTTCTGCTGCGAAAAGCCAGTGTCTAAAGCACATGAATAGATTTTCTTCCCATTTCTGCATCTCTGTCAAAGATGACGACTATCTTTGGTAAGTATAAGAGAATTCAGAATTGGCTTGTTATCATTTCTAACTGAGCCTGATCCTGCCTCCACTGAAATCAATAGTGATTTACAATACCTCAAGTAGAAGCAAGACCTGTATTGCTACAGAACATTTCATTACATTACATAGTATTGAACAAACTTTAAAACACTGCATAGAATCATAGTGTATTTTGCAGAACAAGAACATTTTTGATCATAGCCGATTCTCCCCTCATTTTGTTCCTGCAAATCAACGTAATTAATCCGGTGTCTTGACTTATTTGTATCTGGTTTCCAGTAATAGGTATATTAAACCCATTTTGATCCGTACATAGATCACCCATAAGGTATTATCTTACATGTATTGGAGATGAGCAATTAAGTGCTGCACTTTCAACTGGTTTAAATGTGGGGGGTTTTAATAGACATATCTCCGATGTGTCTACTCAGTACGAATGGTATGGCTCAGTTTGAATAAATAGCATTCAAACACCCTTCATAAAATGTTTCTTCTTGTTAGAAATAAATGTGCATGCAAACCTTTTCCTGTGCATGTGTAGTATACATGTGTGTTAGACGGCTATATCTTGTTTTTCCTATGTCCATGGCATCTAAAACTAATTTCCAGAAAGTAAAATATTTTTCTTACTGTGTTTATCCTCATTAGAGCTACGGCACAATGCCATTCTTCGCTTCCCTGTAACTAACTGTCCTGCTACCTTGGCTTTCAGTCTCAAGTATTAAAGTTTGGAATAAAATTAAAGGAATTTTGATTTGGGGGGTTTTGTGGGTTTTTCTTTGTGGGTTTTTTTTGTTCGTTTTTTTGTTTTGTTTTGTTTTTTATTATTTTAGAAAGAGACCATTCTCTTGGTTTTCAGCCCAAGCAAATATAAAATGTAGTATGAATGCTCATATGTAAAAACGTTGTTGATCTGGTCTTCCTCCTTCCATACCTAATGCAGTAGCAGAGCAATTACAAACCTCAGACAGCTGACAAATGTGCGCCATTTAAGTGCAGTTGATGTTACCAGTAGGTCCAGACGCGTCACTCGCTGACTTCTGCTGTGGGTGTGGCTTCAGAAGTAAGTCACTGCAACTTTCTTTCTGAAGAAGCAGTAGCCCTGTGCCTGACCCCGAAGTTCTCATCCATTCCTGATGGACATACCTGTGTACACTTCTTCAGGAAAGAGTCATACTGACATTGTGAAAGAAATACATCGGCCTACTCACAGCTCACTGAATCACAGCCTGTTCTGATAAACTATGGTGTGACAGTGACATTACAGTGGTTATCACATAGCTATAAAATCTTTCAGTTTTCCAGTATTTAAAAAAATGAAAATGCTTTTCTTTCCCTGGGTTTCTTTCTACCTGTAGCCATGTATGCCTTGTGAAATTTCTGCTTACCTGCTAATGGAGTCCTATTTATTTCAAATTTGTTCTATTGAAAATTATGTTCTTTGGACAATTACAGTACATGATACTGGGAAAAAGAGTTACTTTCACACACCTTCTTCCCTTGTTGTCTTTGCAAGTAGCAAATAAATAGTGTAACACCAGTAATAAGCTAAAGGCTTGTCAGTCAACTCATACTGGGTTTTTTTTTGGAGTGGGGAGGTTACTTTTGAACTTTTAATCATTTTTTTTTATTGCTGAGGAAGAATTCTTCTTTCCGAAATGGTTCATAAATGTAAAATATATATTTTTTAATTAATTCAATTCTTTAAAACAACAATGCGTTTTTGACAAGTGAAAACCACTTTATCCTTTTAGCTTGAAGAAAGTCCCCTTGGAGACAGTTTGTCATGTGCTCGTTGTAAGATGTTTCTTGCCTATCATAGAAGCTGCATTCGTTTGGTAGGCAAAGTAAAAGGATGTTACTGATTCAATTTGCAGATTCTCTAGAAAAAAAAAAAAAAGAATTTCAATACTAAGTGAGGACTTTCATGTAACAATAATCCTGGCAGCAGCTCAGAATTCGTAGTAGCAAAGTAGTTTTTGGTAAAATGAAATTGGGATGAAATCAAGCACTTTTCATTTGGAAAACAACTATTTACTTACAAAAAGTTGGTTATGTTTTTGCAGGTTAAAGAATTCCACTGGTTGGCAATTTCTTGAAAGATTATTGTTCATTACCATTAGCCATTGGTCTTATATAATTTTTAATAGACAGCAAGAAGCCTAGCGTTATGTAGGCTTCTCAGTGGTCAGCATCTTTAATTCTCTGAAGCACAGACAGGTTACATATGACCTTCCTCTAATTTTTAATTTATTTCCTAGCAAATATCAGTGATCAAAAGTAAGTGCCTTGCAGTCATTTGCAGTCAAGAATTGCAAGTTTCATTTTTAAATTTTCACTTTTAGAAATAGGAAATGCCATTACAATTCAGTATAGAGTGGGCTGCCATTGCCTGTCAAGTACTTCCCTGCACCACTGTTCCCACTTCCCTCTTCAGTCTTGAACTGGGATGAGACCCAAACACAAAATTTAAATTCAGAGTTGAACTCACAAATCAGTCTTATCTGAACAAGGAAATATTAGTTTCTGGAATTCTGGTCTGAGTCCTTTGTAATCTTGAAAATAAGAGGCAAGGGAAGTTGTGTCTTTCCTTTTTGGTATCATGATTGTCAAAGCAGACAAGACTCGTGCCAGCTATTAGTGATTTGATTACAATATTTGTCAAGAAAGAATTTTCTCAGCAAGGAAAAAATATGAACACTCCTTTCAACACTTGTTGATGTCAAAGTTGAACGGTATTTAAATGCAGATTTTAAATCATATATAGTGGCGCTGAAACTGAAGTGCAGAAACCTACATTAGTGTTAATAGATTTTTAATCTATTGTTTTGGAGGCCAATCTTAAGATGCCAATGTATGTCACAGGTATGAAATTTTTCTTTGAGAAAACAGCATGCAGCCCACCAGAGACCTTATATGTAAGTGAAAACTGTGAGAGCCACTGGTCTTTTTACATTTCAAGGAGGCAAGCAGTTTCAGAGAAGAAAGCAGGTGGCAGAGAGACTCAGGATCACATCAGCTAACCTAAGCAACAGCTCAACTGTGCCATTCTCTGGCATTTTAATTGTAGTGTTATGTAATTTTTAAACAGCCACATCATTATGCAAATGTTTTTTAAAATGCACACCCTTAGGTACCATAGCTAACTATCAGGGCTTGTCCACTGCTGGAATTGTTACCCTTAGTCTATCTGTCTTGTAATGATTAAACATAATGTTAAGAAATTTAGGGGTTTAGGCCAAGTAATTGCTACAGAAGGTCCTCCAAGGGCACCGTCTCTCTGTCTCTTGCCATGTATTGGACACGATTTTCTCATGATTAAAATTCAGGTGCAGAGTCCTTAATCAAGTACAAAGAAACAAGAATTATGCTTGTGCTGGGCTGACTGCGTGGGAGGGCTGGTGGTTTTGCTCTGAGGACAGGTGCTGTTGCCACTACCACATGTTTTCTCCAGGATTTGACCACGGTAGTCACCTTAGGTCGATGTAAGCATTTGCACAGCTAGAAGGAACCTTTCCTTCAGCTGGTCATGAGAAGATGGGTTGGCTCCTGCGGATGCTGCAGTACGCTGTGGCTTAGTGCTGGCCTAGTTGTAATTGCAGCACAAGCAAAGGGGATGATGGTATGTGCAGCATCTGAACATGAAAGTTCAGACACATTTGCAGGAAAGTGCAGAGAACAGGGCTAAATGAAAACTTGGGATGCCATTGTCCTAAGCAGTCTTGCACACATAATTACACAAAATCCAGATTTTGAGACAGAAAGGTCAAGGTAGTCCTTCCAAAACATCATATGCTATTTTTCAACAGCTACTTGAAAACACATGTGTGTGTCGGCACATGTGTGTGTGCGTGCTGGGGAGGGGCAGCACAGACAGGACACACTTAGATGGTCAGTTAATTTTGAAAGCTCAGCTGGAGATTGCCCTACTCAAAAAATTCTTCGGAATGAGCGTGGCTTCAGATCCTTCTTCACAAAAAGACCCCCGGGTGATGTGAATGAACCCGCCCAATGGGACTGTACAAGCGCAGAAATGGGGTGAGTGAGGCATTGCAGAATCCCCTGCAAAGCTGTCCCTGGGGAGGGGAAGCTTGGCAGGGCACAGGCCAGTCAGGAGGCCATCCCAAAAGCCCCAGAGAGACAGTGGGAAGTGCTCCCCACCCCGCATCCGTGTCCTCGAGTACTGTCCTTGCGGTGCACTCCTGCTTCTTGCTGACTGAGTGGCTCTTGCAGCCCTTCTCGCTGTCCAGGCACGACTCTTGAATGAGTCTGGGAGGTGGATGGTGCTGCAGCAGATGACAAGCTGATTTTTGCAATGCTGTACAGTTGGGCAGCAGGAGTAGTTAGGCCCAAGAATACCCTGTAACTCAGCTTTTCTCTCCTTGATGCTTGAGTCCTGCCCGATGCCCTAAGATACAGAGCAACCCGTAGCCTGCAATAAGAATGCTGTTGCAATGTTTTTCCCCCTACTTTTTAGCTTGAGGTAGATGAATTGTCCAAAAACAGGAGCAGGAGGAATTCACAGAGAGAATATTTCTTGTATACGGTTAGGTTATATTTATCTTTTTTTTTTTTAAATCCTTTTTTTAATCCTATTTCCCTCTCTGTATGTTTATGTGTGCATTTGTATGCATTTATACACATGCCTGTGGAAATTTTATAAATAAGACTTATTGCTATTACATGGGCTTTTATTAAGACACCTTGATGTGGAAGTTTTGGTATACTTATGAGAGAGGCATTTTTATAAGAAAACCATTTTCAACAGTCTGATAAGGAAGCAATAAGGGGCATGTTGGCAAGGAGTATACCCTAGTCCACAGCAACATAAATGCTAGGAGTGAAAGCTGTGTTTAGAAAAGGAGGCTATATTTAACAAAGGCACGTAGTACCTGTCTAATAGTTATGTTTGCCTTTCCAGCAGGTGATATTGCAGTTGCTGGCAGGATAGTGGGTTCTCAGCAGAGAAGAAGATGTTGAATTGACCCAGGTAGGTCCTAAGTAAGTGTCATAATCTCCATGAGTAACTGGAAATTCTGCCAGGTATTGAGACCAAACCCAATGTAAGTTACCTGCAGAGCCAGCGAGGCTGGCAAAGCCGAGCACAGCCTGGACGGGAATCTCAGAGGAGGGTAAGACATCAGCAGGTGGCAGCATCGTCCCAGGCCTGGCAGTCCTGGCCGGGTGACAGCCCCGCATCGTTCCCACTGCAAGTTTTACATATGGAAAGTTCTTTGACCTTTCATAAATTTATTGTCACCCTGGTTGAGTGGCAGGAGGTGCAAACACTCCGCCCCTCCTTGAGTGTTTGTCTGTGACTGGGTCTGGTAATTAGAGATTTCCAACTCTCCAAGGTGCCCGACTCATTTGTTCCACTCATTGTTTTTCCTACGTGACACAACCTAAATTCTCCAGCTTGTATTTACATGAGCCAGTTCTCAGCCCCACGCAGAGAGGAACCGGGGTACAGTCCTTTACAACAGTGCAAGGATGGGTTTACGCAATGGAGCATGGGGTGGAGGGGAAGAGGTTTGGGCTTGTTCATGGCTGGCTGTAAACGAGCGTGGGTTTGACGTTCAGAGCCAGCATTCAAGTACCGTTCTTCAAATCAGTGCAGAATTTCAAGGGCAGTCTCTTAGAGAGATACCTAAAATAATCAGAGTGGCTTTTTAAATTTTTTTTTCCTGTATATGAAATACGCCCTCAAAACAAGGGTACTTCTTTTCAGATCTTATCAGGCTCAGGAATCAAAGGTCAAGCCCAAGATAATGAATCCCACAACCAAATTTCAACCAGTCAGTTTACAGTGAAGTTAGTTTATCTTCAACTACAAACTGATTAGACTTTCACCCCTGACACACTGGTGAAGTGAGAGTATTATTTTTTTTCTTTTGATTGTTTTTAATCTAACTGCTACTGTAGACACAGAATTATTCAGTCCTGATTAAACATTTTCAAGCTGTCTCACCAAACCAATGACGTGCATATACATTTCCACACATATTTCTCACAGTAAATTAGTAACAATTTCTTATATGGTTAATAGTACAGAAAATGAAGTTCTCCCTTCAGAGGTGCATTGTACTGCCATAATGCATGCCCCAAATTGACACTACATAGTTGTGTATGCAGGTTCAACTTAAAGTGATGGTAGACTGAAGCACCAGGATTCATTAAATCGAGCAGAGTTTCTCATTAAATTTGTAGATTGACAGTCAGAACTGACTGTCATTTGTTTTTTTTGCAGCTGTTTTTTCGTACCATCAATGCTTTATTTAGAGTGAAACTTTACCACCCGGTGGCTGAGAGGTAGCTGGTTGGTGGGGGGAAAAACAAGTAAAAAAATATTTTGCATTATTATTTTTCTGGAAAAGACAACTGGAAGCTTTTCAGTTTTAAGTTCTTGATCTTCTCTTCTCCTTATTTTTTTCCCTGTGTCTAATTTATACCCTGAACAATGTATGTTATCTGGTTGGCAATGTGCAGAGTATGCAGGTACATTTGTTTTCTAAAGGGAACCCAGTTAGTCCTCATCTATTTTCTAATATAAACTCCTCTGCAGAGGTGTTAGCAAGTATATTTCATTTTAACTGTGCCCTATAAATCCTTCATGGAAAATTCCAATTAATATGGCTATGCAGCAAGCTGGGCCAAAAAATTAACTGATCTGTTCTTGCTCAGCAAAGTGACTTGATGAATACAGGAATGGAACAGACTCAATACAAAAATACTGTTTCTCTTCAAGGAGCTGGAGTCACCAGGTGCCACTGTTTTGCATCTTAACATAAAAATCTATAAGGCTGCACCTTCTGGTATTAACAGATAACACCAGAATGCTCTACCCCATGGCAATTTGCTGAGATGCAAGATATCAATATCCTGAGACTCTCAAAAGATTTTTTTTCCATAAACATGGGACCTCAATCACTGAAGAGCAGAACTTGAGGAAGACTCTCTCGCCATGAATCAGCCTTCAGGGAGAATGCTGAATTCAGGAAGAGAAATTATTCATGGGGGGCATTCATGAAATGGAGAACTCAGAAGGGACATCCTTCTGAAATGGAGGGAAATCTTCAGAGAGCGCAGTCCTTTTGTTAAGGACATAAAAAATAGGAACTCTGTGGAACACTGAGTGAGTGTATAGCCTGGTGAGTAAAAGTCTTCAGGGAGGGGGAAGCAAGAACATGCTGCCTCTACTTCCCATATGTATATGTTATATGTATGTGTATGTGTTATAACCTAATGGCCTCCTGGGTGAGTCCAGGAGACGTGCATACAATGTCTGGCTTTTGTTGTATACCCGTACTCCTGACTTGGGACATATTTCACAGAATAGTTGAGGTTGGATGGGACTTCTGGAGGTCACCCAGTCCAACCCCTTGGCTCACGTTGGGCCACCAAGACCAGATTTCTCAGGACCCTTTCCAGACAGCTTTTTTTTTTTTTTTTTATATATTAGGATGGAGACTCCATAACCTCTCTGGGCAACCTGTGCCAGTGCTTGGTTACTCTGACAGGCAGAACCTCCCGTGTTTTGGTTTGCGCCTATTGCCTTTGGTCCTGTCACTGGGCACAACTGAAAAGAGGCTGGATACCTCTTCTTTGTACCCTCCCAAAGTCATATGTGCTTCTTTTGGTGAAAGAAGTGTGTTGAAATTGTGGTTTTGTCTTTTTTCATGGTATTATTCATTATGTTTTTTAAATTGGAAAGTCTGCGAAGTCTTTCAAACTCCATAAGGAGAAAACAAAAAAAGGCTTTTTTCAAAATCTTTCACTAAAAAAAATCCCAAACAACAAGTTAAAAAGGAGTAACTCAGGAATATAAAAAGTCAATTTCCACAGGAAAATGTCCTTATTCTAAAAGAAATTTTGCTTTGTTTCCCAATTCAGACCTGTCAGATTTCACAGGCCCTCATAAGTTAAGCTTAATTGTGTTTTAAGAAGTCAGACTGATGTTTAAAACTGGTCCACTGGTATTGGCCATGCTTTCTCCTACCAAGCTTTGTATCTGCAGAAAACAATAAAAATGCTACTTACATGTTTGTAACTTTAAGTCAACAAAAATAATAACATACTAAAACCATTATGTTCTGTGAACATAATGTGAAGAACTGAGAAAACAACATTTATGGAACATCTTTTGAAAATGTAGTCATTGGGAAGTGGACTTTTTGGATGGATAGAGTTATTAGGAAAAAAATACTGAAAAGATTACTTAACACTACAACACTTAGAAATTAAATAACACCTTTCACGAATAGATTTAAGTATGTTGATTTAGATGCATGAGTTTCTTCTACATTCGTTGTTTTAATTGTCTTGATTGAGCTTTAACAAAAAGTGTCTGAGCTGGACACTAGCTTGGCCTGAAAGGATTCAAGCTCACAGCTTTCGTGTCACACAGAGATGCAGCACAACCACCAGGTTTCATGAGCCTGGATGGAAAGGACTGATTCTCTGTTTTTGTGTTGAACCTGGACAACAGAGTCATCATGAATGCAAAGTCCTTGGGTTCAGAGAAAGTGTACACAAGAGGACGTATGACTTGGTAGTGTGGGGCCGGAGAGCTGTTTTGGCAGAGGGGAATTGCTGGGATCCTTGTGCTGGCTACTCAGGGCTCATCTGCCTTCTGCCCAGGACTGGGACCGTCATGGTTCTTGTTCTTTCTTACTGGCCAGTTCCGATTCCTTCTTGTACAGTTTCCAGAATTTGTAAATTCCCTTTGAAGTATTTTCTATACTATTTTGCCATATAAATAGGATAGATAAGCTACTCTTTTAATTTTAGGGAGTAGGGCGGTTCAATTTTGATTTATTTCACTGTACGGTTTTGCAAAAATAAATTTAAAATGGCTGGGAAGCTCCCTTTCTCTCCCCATGGGAAAATAAATTAAAAAGAAATATGTACAGGAAACTTAGAAAGCACTGATATTTTAAAATTTAAAAATAATTTCTTAGTTCATTCTAGGTATAGCGTGTGCTGTGGAAACAAATCTCAGAAGGAGTATGAATAGCAGAATTATCACTATATTTCTACATTGATAGAAAAACTCATGAATATCTTTCTAAAATGTTTTCAAATATGTTGATGGTAATTTGTTATAGCTTTTTAGGGTCCTAATTAATTAGAGCTAGCTAGAAAACGATTATCATGTCTTCATGTCTGGAAATGACATCTGTAAGATAAATTTGCAAGTATATTACCACACACAGTTTTGTTCATCTATGTAAATATTTTTATATCTGCCAGTAGTTAGCCTACACTGGATACTGTTTTGGAAATCAGCATGTGTCATTAGCATATTACAGAAGATAAGGCACTCCAGGCATTTCTAACAATAAGAAACACTTATTATATGGAGTCTTAGTACATAACTGTGCATAAACTAATCATGTGTTGTTTAGTTTTGAAGATTCGGTTCTGAATCTGCTTACTGGGAAAAAAAAAGACATAAACGCTTTTTAAAATTTATTTTATTATTCTGTTATTCTGCTTCCTTTGTAAAAGCTGGTTTGCTGCGTGCTTGTGTTTGTTGGTCTTTAGATTACTGAAAGGATGATACTACAGAGTTATTGTAAGAAGTCAACACTTATTCAACATTTATTTAACGTTTTACTAACAGTTCGCTATTTGGGTAATTTTGCTGTAAAGACCAGAATGCAGTAATGAGGAGTTCTTGGAAAAAGGTGATAGGTCATGGGTCAGTGCAGCCAAAACAAGAGTCAGTCTCTAACTTCTGTCTACCAGAACTGCAAATGCTTTGACCAAAGGGACATCACATCTAAAGAAATTCTGGTAAAGATTGTATTTACCTCCACGGCCCAGAAACACATAGAGCTTGGGGTTCTCACAAATCGCTGTTCCTCTACACGTATCTGAATGCACAGCACTGCTTTACCTGGATTGTCTTAGTGGCCAGTATGTTTCTTCACTAAATCTACGTCCATTCTGCTCCTGCTCTGGAGCCAGTGCTGCCTGTGAAGGTACTGGTTTCATGTCTTGTAGACAAAGCCTACTGCAGAGGAAGAGATTGTACTATGCCAGGTGGTTGTTTATTTCACAACTAAGTAAGAGTACCTTGTCTTCAAAACTAGCATAGCTGGTTTATTTTATTCTGAAGAGTTACATCTGCACAGAGGCCTGGTGAAATGTATTTGGTGACTTATGCTATTATCACGCTTTCCTTAAGGGTTATTTGGCTCGGCGGCATGCACAAAGAAACCAATTTACAGCCTGTCAATATTGCCATATTTGTAAAGCATCCTGGAAGTCTGACTTGCTTTCTAGGCCTTAGCACATCAGCACATCAGCAATTTGCCTCAGGATCTGGCTCCTTAAAGATTATGGTGATGACTACAGCTTTTAAGTAAATGATCTCACACTTACATTTCTAGATGCAAGCTTCAATTTTGTGATAAATCAAAGCAGTTCATGCTCTGCTTCCTGGAGGTCACAGCAAAGCTAAAGTGGATTTGCTTCATTTATGGTTACTGAGATATGTATTTTGTGAATATCTGTATTTTCTCCTTCCCACCCCCAGTGCACCAGCACAATCAGCATTACTCATAGACAGTGCTTGCACACACAGGTATGCCAAGAAGGATCCCAGCTTTACATACTGTATTCTTCTAAGTTGCATCTTTCTATATTTGAAAATATGAAATAAATTTCTTTGTTGTTTCCATGAGCACACAGAGATTTTCTTGAGCTTTGGAAGGAAAACAAGAGGGAAAGGAAGTACATGGCATGAGGGGTATTTGATCCCGTTTTCCATTCACAACTCTTCTGTCCTACCCATTGCCCAGAGAAAAGAAAGTCTAACCTTATGCTTCAGAACAGAAAAAGACTGTTTGAGAGGGCAGGGTTATGCATTTTAAGTTTGCATTTTAATTAAAAGAGGAGCAAAAGGACTCAGACAGAACCCCCTCAAATCTGTTCTTTAACAGGGCACAAATACGTTTCCTCAATAGATACAGGCTATGTGGGAAGTGCATAAATACCTATTTCTTATTACTGAAGAATTTATACAAGGTACTGGAATGATTCTCTCTAAGGCATTTTTTTTCCAGGGTTGAAATGCTATATGGCTTCTCTGAGGGAAAATTAATCTACAGTTTTCTATAGAGTACCATGGGATAAAGTAAACAGTGCTTTAATATCTCTTCTAAAGGACATACTATAAAAATAAAAGTGACACATTTTTTACTTGTTTTGAGTGCACAATTTTTCACACCGTGAGTAACTATGTAATTTATTGGAAATTACACATTTACTTTATTCATTAGTACTTGTAAAAAATAATTGAATTACTTCTAGCCTATTCTAGTTTTATGGAAAATGAAGAATGACTTGATTCAAACATTATTAACTAAATTAAGTAATTCTTTATGAGGCATTTATTTCTAGACTGCCAGGTCTTTCAGCTGCAAATAAGCCCCTAAGACCAGGGTAGACATTAGTTCAGTGAAAGCACAGAGCTTCCCATTCTCGCTTTACAACATTCATCTCATTAGATCATGCAAAATCTGTAACTCCCACTAACAGACAGAGAACAAGAAGTAAAGGAAGGTGGCAGACATATGAGGAGAGATAGAGAAGGAGAGAGCTTTCTTTTATCTGTAAGAAATGTATCGGGCCAAAGCTAGGAAACAATAATGTAAAACAATATGCTTGTCAATTAGAGAAGATGAACATATTCTACCAGTTTGGTAGTTGCTCACTCTGCTGCTCTTCTATCTTTTTCACTGCTTACAGATGTGCTGTAACATGAAGGCTACTGGAAAGTATGGTAGTATACCAGAAGACAGTATGCTACAACCTTCACTAAAAGGACAGACTGTGATCACACAGTTAACACAGCCCAGTGTCAGGGTAGAAAAAAATCAGTCTACAGTAGGGAATGAGCAGGTGAGAGAGCTGTTCCGTAGGTGCAGTAAATCATGTCAGCCAGGTGAAATTCACCCTGTGATGCCCACAGACCTGGCTGAAGCAGTTGCAGACAAGTAGCCATTTTCTTTGAGACCTTGTAGAAGTTCCACAAATGAGAAAATGGCAAAGCAGCTCTTTAGAGATAAAGCAGAAAAGGAGGAAGAAGTAGGAAATATAAGGTGGTTACAGAAACTTCCATTGCTAGAAAAAAGCATGCACCTAATAATGAAAGACTTTGCAAACACCTGAGTGATAATAGAGAGGAATAAACACCCAATGGAGAGTTGTGAGGGGCAAATCATATCAAAACAATGACATGATAGGTGAATGAAGGACTTTTGGTAAGACATTTTGCAATGTGTTCTTACAAGAAACCTTGGCAAATGTGGTCTAGGTTAATTTTTTACTAGCACAGAAACTGATGGGAAACCATACCCAGTTTATAGTTATGAGTAGTATATTCTCAAAATGGAAGACTGCAGTAAATGAGACTTAACAGACATCCATCCTGGTTTGAGTTTGTCACTAGAGAATTGGCCAAAGGACTTGAGAGGATGCTTAAGGAATTTGTAGATTGGCTGAGGCTTGAAGTGCATTGGTGGACATGATTAGAATAAAAAAAAGTTCCTGACAAATTGAAAAGATAAAGATACTGAATCAGCAGAGCACTGAGCTTAGATAAGAATAAATAGTTGCAAGAACAAATACAAGCTGACTAAGCAGGAGGACTGAAGGAGAGAATCTCCAGGGTTGTAATGGACCCCAGCCTGAGCTGACAATGCCAATGGTGTTGCAAAAAGATAACCACCACCTTGGGCTGCCAAGAATATACCTGAAAAACATATGACCTACTGCTTCTACCCTGCTCAGTGTTGGAATGGCCCCAGCTGAAGTACGAGTTTGTTAATACCAGGCTTTTAGGAAGAGGAAGATCAAATTAGTAGAGCAATGAGAAAGATCAGAAACATAGAAAATGTGACCTACGACAAAAGGTTGATTGAAATAGTATTATTTAGCTTAGAGAAAGAGAGAAATAACTACATTTTTTTTTATATGATGGCAATACATTTTTTTTCCTTTTCAGCAAAAGAGATATGTGTTATGCATTCAAACAAGCAAAAGAAAAAAAACCCTTCTCTTCAAGTGACAAGTGCATGGTTCTGCCAGGGAGGTTGTGGGATCTCTATCATAGGGATTTCCAAAAAGAGTTGGAAAAAGTGTCTGTCGTGAATGACGAAAGCAGTGGTGGTCTAGGGCAGGTGGACTGGTGAGATGGACATGTATGTTCCGCCTTTCCTATTTCCTATGACTTGTGTAGGAGCAGATGACCAAGTAAAATGATGGCCCACGAATCAGTAGATTTTATCATGACAATAAATGATGATTGCTGAAATCAGAGAACTGCTCATGGACAAAGAGGAAAAAAGACCTGAGGCCTAATTATAGTTTTTGTGAGACCTATTATACCACACTGGTGAAAAGAAACCATAAGAATATAAAGAAACTATAATCAGCCCAAGTCCCACCCTTAAAATCATATGCCACTGCATAGCAATATGGAAGTTTAATATTTTAATCTAACATCCATTTTTTTACTGAGTTTTCAACTCTTTGCAGTTTCAAAATAGGAGCTGTTTTTCAAAATCTGCCACAATGTGCTGAAAAAGAATGAAAAGGAAGAGAAAAATAGCCACAACTGTTATTGGTAGTCATGCCTGCTATACAGCAGTCAGAAAAGCATGAAAGCAGGAATGTTCCAATGTTCCTCACTGCAGAGATTAAAATAAGTAAGGAACCTGTTTGCTCTGTTTTATAATCATAATGTACTTGTGCAATAGTCTGCATGCTTATGCAAAGCATTCTTTAAAAGTTCGTTACAAAAATACATTGCAAAAGCCAAAACTTCGGCATTGAAACCCAACTTATCTTTTCTAGGTTAAGTAAAGTTGCTTAAGACATATCTTCAGGTAAAACTCGATCCCATTAGAAAGTCTTAGGTGGACAAACAAGATTAACAGCCTGAATTTTCACCCTGTTCAGAGCTGACAGAAGTTCATGAAATTCTCTCTTAAAGTCCTACTCATGTCCAGTCCTTGCCGTGACACAGTTGTTTTGTATACAGCATGGTTTGGGTTCCAATCTAGGAGGGACAGAATTTTAAATACATGGTGCTTTAGCTGAGGATTTCTGGAGGCCATGCCATGAATTCATGAATGTTTTTTCTTTCTGTTTTTCTTTCTGTTTTTTCTTGCTCTCCTGTCAATCCAACGTCAAGAGAGGTCCAATGGGAAAGTCTGTTCCCAGGTGTTTTTGTGTTAATTGTTATAGTTCCAAGGGGTAATGGGTTGACCCCCACATCTTCAAATGTTTGGGAGTCAGCATGTCCACAGCAAGACGTATTTTTTTGTCTCTACCTGGAGGTATCCCATGGTCCAAACAATGGCCAGACTCTATGACCAGTCTCAGTGTGTATGTGAGCTTTATGTTGCTGACACAAATTTAATGATAAAAATATTTTCTGAGAGAGGGCTGTGGTCATTATGTATGTGCTTTCTATAGCTAAGAAGTGACTATGAGCCAGGGTAAAAGATGTTGTAGCGTTTAATTGAAATAAATTACTGGAAGATTTGGAAATGATTGTGGGTAACAGTTCATATGACCTGTAGTGAAAGAAGTATTCCCTCTAAGTCACTCTGTGAAGCAGACTGTATCAAGTAGTTTAAAAATGACTTTAAATTATTTCTTTAGCTCACCGATAGAGGAAGAGGAAATGGGGATTTTTATGAAGATCAACAGGCCAAGTGCAAGGTCTAACATCTGGGTCGGGGCAATCGCAAGCACAAATACAGTCTTGGTGGAGAATGGATTGAGAGCAGCCCTGAGGAGAAGGACCTGGGGGTGCTGATTGATGAGAAGCTCAACACGAGCCAGCAATGTGTGATCGCAGTCCAGAAAGCCAACTTCATCCTGGGTTGCATCAAGAGTCACCAGTAGGTAAAGGGACGTGGTGCTGTTCCTCTATTCTGCTCTTATGAGACCCCACCTAGAGTGCTGCATCCAGCTCTGGAGCCCCCAACACAGGAAAGACATAGACCTGTTGGAGCAGGTCCAGAGGAGGGCCACAAAGTTGATCTGAGGGCTGGAGCACCTCTCCTATGAAGACAGGCTGAGAGATGGGGTTGTTCAGCCTGGAGAAGAGAAGGCTCTGGGGAGACCTTATTGTGGCCTTCCAGTACCTGAAGGGGGCCTACAGGAGAGCTGGGGAGGGACTTTTTACAAGGGCATGTAGTGATACGACAAGGGGTAATGGCTTCAAACTGGAAGAGGGCAGATTTAGAGTAGATATTAAGATGGAATTTTTCACCATGAGGGTGGTGAGGCACTGGAACAGGTTGCCCAGGGAAGCTGTGGATGCGACATCCCTGGAGGTGTTCAAGGCCAGGCTGGATGGGGCTTTGAGCAACCTGCTCTAGTGGGAGGTGTCCCTGCCCATGGCAGGGGGGTTGGAACTTGATGATCTTCAAGGTCTCTTCCAACCTAAACCATTCTATGATTCTATGACTATTAATTGTTGACCCAGCGCTTATTTGCACTTTAGCAGGATTTTAGGTTTGAGCAAACTTTTAATATTTGTAGAGAAAATGTGGAAACTACCACATTATCACAGTAATATGCTACCTGTGTTCTGATATGTTTGCAAAAACCAGACAGCTAAACAGATTGTTTAGTGGAAAAGTTGCCTTTAACCTCATCTGTCCTAAAGGCTTGAAGCCATAATCTATGCTCTTCCAGTCACAATTTACACTTGCATTGTCTAAATAATTTTGCTTAAAATTATGTTGTTCCATATGAAAGTGCTCTATTCAGAATAATTACACTCACCATTTCTGATTTCAGCACCACTGGGGTCATGTCCAGGGATCAGATTGTCTTGGTTGTACACATATTTGCAACCATGGAAGTTCAGCCTAGTATCTTCTCCCAGTAAGAGCCACTAAGGCAGATAAAGTTGGAAAATGGTTATGGTATCATAAATTTAAAAGAGACACTGTCCATATTTTTGTGTCCCACAAACTTGTGTCCTCTCAGGAGATTTCACCAACAGTTTCCCATTACTGCAAGGAACGGTTGTAATCCTGCAGAGGAGGGCTACGCAGGTAAAGCGATGGAAACCTCTCAGCTTCTTGCTTGTTCATCAACTTTTTTACGTGTCATAGGAAAGCCTAACGTGGTGAGTACAGGTGGGCTTCTTTGCCAAGGTACAACAACAGATGCAGTCCACAGGGAACTGAAAGGCTGTGCCAGTATCGTGTTGTAGCCAGGCATGCCAGTAATCAAATCAGTCTGCCTGCACACACTCTGCCTTATAGGTTTTCCAAGGGCAAAATGACTAACATTACATAATAATTGTGTCTGTAATATTTAAATGACATCATAAAGTTTCTTATTTAGTACAAAGGGTTGCTTTATGATGAGGTCATCAAAAGAAGCAAAATATTAAATGAAAAATAATTAGGCTTGCTATTCTGTGTAAATATTGCTTTGACAGCATTATACATATTCTCTTTGCCAAAGATTGTATTAAATGATAACTAGTACATAATTCCCAAGTATCATCAAGCTTTCATCTTTGTTGATACTGTAGAAATCCAGAAATATCTTGTCCCAGCTTTACAAGTCCATGTTAAATGCTATAATTTTTTATAAATTAGAACTGTACAGTCAACCTAACCCCCCACAATTTCTTGTCTTAAGCATTAACTCTGATAATACTCTTTTCATAAATCTTGGCATCGCTGTTAAATTATTCATATGGTGTTATATGAAAACACATGACAATTTTTAAAAATGCATTCGTCAAGCATCTTGCAATCAGCCAAGATGCCACTCTGTTGGTTATTTTTCTGAACCTTACCATCTGAATGCTCTGAATAAATTTTATTTTATTCAATAAGTTTCACTCTTGTTTCCAAGCATTTCTTTTATGATTTCTACAGCTTCACTTATATTGTGTTACCCTTCTATTTTATTTTTTTCTTGTCTTGATTTCCCTTTCTATCTGCCATGTGCTCTATTTTACCATTCTTGCAATCTATCATTTTAGCTTTGAAAAAAGATATTCCCTATTATCTGATCTTCCCTGGATGTACTTAACTTTGTGACATTCTTCTTCTTTGAGTGACCTTTGTAATATAAACTTTCATTGCTGCCTCCTGAAAGTGTATTCTGACAGTAAAGGCTGGCACACCTTTAATTCTTAAACACGGAAACTACACTTCTTGACATTCCCATATCCCTCTCCAATGATACATTTCAGCAATATGACAATTACATAGGGTTACTAAGTTGCATTATACATTTCCTTTTTCCTTTTTTGAATTGTCATACATTATTCCTTTGGTGTTGATCCAGAATGTGATGAAATACAGAGTGGATTTTCAACCGAGAAAATAATTCAAAGCCAGTGAAGCAAACAAAAACCAAATTAAATAATAATAAGAATCTCTGTTAATATGGGGTTAAATTGCAAATATCCTTTGGTTATTTCTAGCACAGATCTCTTCAGAGTGTATTCTCAGAGTTATTTTCAAAATTCAGAAATAATTTAAAGCACAAAAATGACATGGTGTAGTTTCACTTTGTAAAACACTCAAAGCATCATGAACATGGAGAGGAGCAACTAAGGTAACCCAAACAATCTTAACTCTCTCCTTACCACATCACTTTGAGAAAAGTAGCAAAACTTCAGACAGCTCTATCAGAATGCTGATAGTGTACACCCCAATGGTGATCACATGCCAGTGTTACTCTTTATCGTAATAAACCTCTCCAAGACTGCATAAAATAGGAGCTTGTTACAGTTTCGGCTTACACTTGTAAGATTTTGTGTAACAGCCTGGGACTGTTTTGCAACCCTTGAAAGTTCAGAGGGATCACTTTGTTGAATTCAGTAAAGTTTGAATTAGGAAAAATATGTTGGTACAAAGAAAAGAAATATAAAAATCAAGACAGTCTAAAACCATTACAAAGTACATTGTATGTTTCACTTTATTTTATGATCCTTTTTCTGAAGGAACAGAAACTTCAGACCAGATTTCAAGACTATTATAGAGAAGTGACAAATTGGTCTGAAAATCCCAAGTGGTGATCCTTGCGTCAGAGTTTGTCATATTCTGTTAAGCATGAAGTTAACATGAGTGAGACATAGGTTTATCTATTTTATTAAACAGGATGAATGGGGAAAGAACAGAAAAGAAAAATGGAAACAAAAATAACTGAAATTATTTCATTTTCCTTACCTGAGCCTTGTGTGAAAATCCTAATGAACATTTCACTAATTTTCTTTAAAATATCATAAAATTACAAGAACATACAACAAAGTAATTTTAAAGGTTAGTTTTTCGCAAACACTTTTTGTGTTCATTTCATCATGTTTACAAGGTCCCAAACTTTTAAAAGGACACAGAGTTGAGTGAACGAACATTAAGCTTTCTGATGATTTCTCTAGATTGGCACAAAAAATGCTAAGATGTTTAAAATATTAAGTCAGATTAGCAATACTGCAATGTGTATGTGTATTTTTTCTCCTGTCCCCATTAAATTCAGCTGGAGTTTTCCCATGAACGTCAGCTGACCAAAAAGTAATTTATTCCTGCAAACTCCTCCAACAGGTTATAAATGAAGAACTGAAGCTCTCTACAAATTTGTTCACTCTTTGCCTCTCCGCTTCAGTCATATTATTATTTGTTTTTGACATATTATCAGGTTTAGGTTTATTGCGCTTGTTTATTTATATAAAGTAATTCAATCAACAGTGCTATTTACCTGAAATATCTACTGAACATGTCATCAGAGTTGAGTGAACGAACATTAAGCTTCCTGATGATTTCTCTAGATTTTTATTTTTTTTTTAATAAAACCATGGTATTGATTAAGTAATTAGTTTCGATACCCATTTTCTAATCCTCGAGAAAACACAGTAAAAATATTTAATAAAGCTGTGACATTTTTAGGTAATGCACAAAGCAAATGAAAAGTCTATTTTAACTAAAAAAAAACCCTGACCCCAAGCATCCACTTCCAAGAAAAGACATTTTAGGCAAAAACACTCCTTTGGGTCAAAACACTGTAGTATGTTATAATGAAATTATATCAGTTGACATGCACGCATTATATTTTTCTCGAGTAGCCATCTTAACAAACTAGCCACCAAAACCAAAGCAAAATATTCAGTTCATAAGCAGCGGAAAGATGTGATGCCCTTATACTGAAATTTATGTTTCTTTCTACTGGGATCAGCTAGATGGTTTATGATAATTTAATGTAGAAGTGCTTCGAAAACCTCATCCTAAAGTTTTCAGGTTGGACATTGCGACTCATATTTATTCATTAGATATTGATGTTAATAACCTCCTTTAAATCAAGGTGCTTGAGATAAATTGAAACACAATACCTCAGACACAGTTCTTATTTTTATAATTGAATTACCACTAAAAAAATTGCAAAAGTATGCCAAATTATAAAAATACATTCCAGGTTAAGTTACTAGTTTCTAAACCTAAACAAACTCCTTTTTAATGGAAAAGAATAATTCCTTCCAATTCAGAAACTACTCAGGAAAAATGTTTTAACTGGATAGCAAAGGAAATTACTTTGGGCAAACATAATGGCTCTTTCTGGCCTTAAAATTTACAAAGGTATTAAAAATGTCTCATAATCCAGATCATAACCCAACCCTTTTGCAAGTGTATGGCAAAACATGGCTTTACAGCTTCCCCAGAAGCTAACAAATCCTCTCTTGGCATTCAAGGAAAGCAGGTAAGAGAAAGAGAGAACACCCTGACAGCAGAACTTTCATTTTATAACCTCAGAAGATACGAACATAAAATTGCTATATTAGGTCAGGCTAAATGTCCATGTAACTTAGTATGTACCTTTACCCGTGGCTACTACAGGGCATTTAAGTTCTCTTTATAAACTTTGACCTTCTGTTCACTTCATAGATTACATATCAAGCTTTGAAAAAAACCCCCAAAGTTTCTTGTTTTGTTACTAATTTTTATTTTATTATTTTTAATTTTTATGCTTTTAGGAAGCTATTCCCAAAACTCTACTTATGTGCTTTATTGTGACTTTATATTTAATTTGACTCAATTTATGCTATTTAAAAACTTCTTCAGTTGGATATGACTAAGGAGGATAATTTTTATTTTTTTAAATTTGCCATTGCCTCCTTTATCTTTTCTGTTCAGCCATATGGTTTCCTGTGGAGCATCTGAGAAATATGTTTTGATGATGGGGGTGAATCCTATTTATTGTGAATGTCTAATAAATTCTCTCTAAAAACTTTTTGTATGACTTGTAGAAATTTTATCCTATTTGTTGTTCTTTTTCATTTAATTTTAACTAGGTCCCTTGTTTTTGGAGAGCTGAAATTTTTCTGCCGGTCTTAGCTGCAGCAGGAGAAAAAGCCTCAGGTAAATGTACCTCAAACAATGTAACACCTTGCTAAGTTAATATCATCACTTTTAATTACTACCAGAAAAAATATCTCCAGAAATTCTGACTTTTAGCTATCACCACAAAACTGTTGGCAACATGGTGGTTTGCAGGACACTAATAAACTCTTTGTGTGATACCCTAAAAAGCAGATGACCTCATTAACTATTAGTTTCAATTTCTGTTTGGTCTTGGCATAAGGCATAAGTGACCAGTAAAAACGTTCAAAACCCGGAATCTTCACTTATTTGCTGAAATCCTTTACTTTGAGGTTATTTTACTTGGGCCCCACAATAATGTCAAAGGAATTTTATCACAGACAATGGTAATAGAATCCTTAAAGTAGAAAGAAGTGGTTTGGCATTCTCCAAAAGCCATATAAAAAAGATATATGTGACTCATCCAGAATTCCCTGAGGAAGTGTCACCTCAGTTACAACACCAAAAATTCCCCCAAAATAAAAATTGCTTTAGGTAATCACATATTAATATGGCATGAACCAAAATACAGACAAAAACAATGTGGTCCTTCCCTAGTTTCAGGCCTCCCAGTGTATCTCGACAGCATTTTCAGTTCAAGTTTGGCAATTGTGCAGCTTCTCTGTGGTTTTGTGTCAAGATACAGGAAAGAACATGAATCTGCCTGGTTTTGACTTGGAGTGAGTTGGGAGCTGATTGTTTCCATGAGTTCAACTTTCAGATCCCCTTCTCTCAGCTGAAGGAAAAAAAAATCAGAGCGAGCAAGTTAGTGATGATCAATACAAAACACGACCGAGAACCCCTATTTACTGACAGCTCCGTTTAAGAATATTCAAAGGGAAACTGCAGGGCTGGAGCTGTTAGGGCTCCTGATACTTTCCCTTCCGACTTCTCAGTCCGTAGAATTTTGTTCTGCTTCATCGGGCCAGCGACTAGCTGTTGTGGAAAATTTAATAGTGATGTCTTATGCAAATAGTGTGCTCTACAAGTAAAACAAATAAAAATGAGGAAATGTACACATTGTACCTTTGAAAGGTTGCAAGCAGTGGCGCAGAAGACTTGGGTTACAATAACATCTGAAATGAGCCTGGGAGTGGGAACGTAGCAAGGCTTGTTTCAAAGGGGAACCAGTTCACTAAACACTAGAGTGATTTAATGCACCATCAATTATTTCCTGCTTGTCACTTAAACAGGCTCCACATATGCATGGCAGGTCCATAAGTGCAAAGAGGAGGTAGAAAGCATGATTTATTGGCTGGGGCAAACACCTGCGAATTAAGCAGCTCAGAAATTAGCCACAAGTAGCATATTAGTGCAGCTAATCAGGCACGGTTCAGTATTTCAGTTTCTTGATTTGCCCATAAATAAGGCTGTATGTGGCTGCCCTGGGGCGTTCTGGTGATTAACAGCCCTGACCTACAGTAAAGTGTGCAATCTAAACAATTTAGTGAGGTCTGCAGGTGTACATTGTAAGCTTGTTGCTTATAAGGTTGATGCATTCAGTATGTAGAAAGCTCCTGGTATCTGGATGTGTTGTTCATATGTTTTATCACACCATTTAATGATCAATTTTCTTTTCATTCATTTACCAGAGTCTGGTAACATTAACAAGCTTTAAACTACAAGGCACTGATGCACAACTGTGAAACGCAGTTGTCTTCTTTGTCTAATTTGGATGCCAGAAAAACAAGAACATCACTCATTGCAGTGCACTTTCATATCTCACACCACAGTTGTTGACTTTCTTCACAGCTGAAATGACAAGTTGCTACTCGATTATTTCAAGATCTGTGGCTGGCTAAGCCTACCTGTTGATTGCTGATGTAAGAGCGTTGTGCGGAGGAGCCTACACACAGCCATCAGCAATCTGCTCCTCTGATTTTGCAAAACACTGCAACAAAGGCAGAATTTTTTTGATCACTGCATACTGACAACTTAAGCACATGTACTGGGGGAGGTTTGAAGCTGTCTTGAAACTGTATATATGAACTCATATAAAGCTCAGCAGTAGCCATATTGACGTTAACTGTTGGAAAAGTGACAATTATGAGAAAAAAAAAGGGGGAAAGACATCATCCAAATAAGCAAGATATGGATAAGGTGTCCTAGTTACCCAGAGTCCTCACAGTAGCCTACTAATTCCTCACTTCCAAAAGAACATATGAGGACACGGACAAGGATGAAGATGAATGACTTGTGGAAAAGTTATGTCATATAACATCACTTGTGAGGGAATGACACTGTGTAAATCTAGAACTGTCAACATTTTCATATAAAAAAATGCTGGAATGTTTTAGGAAGGACAGAAGAATCATAATAGATACATGACTGAGAAAAAGTAGAGTGACCATCGCTATTTAGCCTTTTTCCTAATGTAAAAACAACATGGTAGTGCTTTCTGGACCAAAATGCGACATTTTTTTTACACCACAAACTATTAATTGCTTTAAGGTCCTACTGAGAACCCAGAATTATTTGGGGAAGAAGTATTAAACATAAAAAAGTAAGCACATCCACAGATAATTAGAGTCCACAATTACATTTCATAAGGGAAAACTTTACTTACAAGGGATATATCACCTCGTGTTTCGTATTTTAACTCTAAATTTAATTAATGCTTTTTTCTTACTAGGTCAGTTCACTTTCCATTGCACCATGCTATACCGATGACTGATGGGATATGTGACTCAGTGTGACACTGACCTGATCTGGAATGCCTTTGCTTGTCTTTATAGACTGGAGACATCAAGACCCATATTCTTAAAAGTAATCATGTACCTATTTATGTTTGTAGATACCCAACACTGTTCTCAAAACTGCTTCTTAGATGTCTCCCAGGGAGATGGAAGGCTCTGGTTGAAGAATTTGGTTATTTTGTCACTGAAACAAAAACAGGAGTTCACACTTTTAGCTCACTGTCCCCTACCCCTGCTGTAGATTGCTTCCCATGTAGTAGGAGCAGCTGAACGTTGTTCACTTATGAGCTTGCACGTTTAGAAACTCTTATATTAAAGTAAATCCACATCTATTTAATTTATAACCATGTCAGGTCACCAGCTGCAGCTTTTGCTTCATGATCCGTGTCAGATTTAGCATAGGCAGCTGAGAGTTTGCTTCTGCTGTTTGGCTACCCTCATATTACCTTTGTGACTTGCTCCAGAGAGCCATTGCATTTCCCTGGTATGTTCAGTGAGGGGGAGTGACATCCGTGCCACTCAGGGCCAGCTTCTCCAGCAGTGTTTTGACTGATCTGCATTGCATAATTTCCCAGTGACCTTTTGTTTGGCACCTGTTTGTCATGGTTTCAGATATGGAGTTAGGATGAAGTGGACTTTTTTGCTAGCAGCTGGTGTAGTGCTATGTTTTGGATTTTGGATGAGAATATCAGTAGTGCACTGGTGGGTTTGGTTGTTGCCAAGCAGTCAAGGCCTTTTCTGCTCCTCACACCGCCCTGCCAGCGAGTAGTCTGGGAGTGCACAAAAAGATGGGAGGAGGCACAGGAGGGACAGCTGACCCCAACTGGCCAAAGGGATATTCCATGCCGTATGACATCATGTTCAGTATATAAAGCTGAGGGAAGAGGAAGGAAGGGGAGGACGCCTGGAGTTAAGGCATTTTGTCTTCCCAAGTAATCATTATGTGTGATGGAGCCCTGCTTTCCTGGAGATGGCCGAACACCTGCCTGCCCATAGGAAGCAGTGAATGAATTCCTTGTTTTGGTTTGCTTGCGTGCACAGCTTTTGCTTTACTTATTAAACTGTCTTCATCTCAACCCATGAGTTCTCTCACTTTTACTGTTCTCCCCCATCCCAAGCAGGGGGACAACTTCACGAGCGGCTGCATGGTCCCAGCTGCTGGCTGGCATTAAACCGTGACACTGTTTCATAGCCCTTTCAACCTACACCTGTAGGACTCTCATGCCACTTGCTGCATGTCTCTGTTTTGCTACATGATCATACCAGGTCCTACCTTTTTTTTGATGCCTATTTTGGGGTTGTACTGTTCATAACCCTCAGCATGGAACACTCTGATGGGGTCCTCTAGACAAGCATAGAGAACATGTCGCGGTCTTCTTACTATGCCACCCGGTGCCCTGCATCTGGGATAGCTAGGAGCACTTGTCAGGGCTGGTTCTTCTCCTTGGTCTAGGGTGTTCTTTCTCATTGGGACTGAGACACACAGTTTGCTTAAGTTTCTTTCAGAATGAATGTATCTTTATATCGGAACAAAGATAGTTACAGGGCTGCTTTCCATCACTCTATATTGGTCTCTTCCAACCTAGACGATTCTATGATTTCTGCTTTAATAACATGATGCTAAGGGTATGTACCATGTGGAAAGCAGGGTGGGATGAATGTGTTTTTTGAATGTAAGGCGTTGGCAGGCTGGGATGGGCAATGGGGCAAGCCATCTCATCCCTGTATCTGCCTGCTTAAGTTTTCAGCCATGCTTGGGTTCTGTCTGGGTAAGTACCTCATCCCTTGATCCTAGGAAATACCCTGAATTGTGGCCTGTGGAGGAAGCAGGAGCTCAGATTGAAGCTGAATAATTAAACGAACAACACAGGCACGCCCTCTGCATTTTTCTGTTCTTTTCTCTGTTTTGTTGAAGCAGAAACAAAATGGGGCAAAATGGTTTTGCTGGTTCACACGAAAGACTGCTTTTCTTGGAATACCTTCAAAAAAGTGCTCTTTTCTAGCACATTTTATTCAGCATGTTGTCATCCTCATGCCAGTATATTATAAACTTCTCATGTATTTATTGAGAGGTAGAGAATTAAAACCAGAAGAGAAGATAACAGAAATAATAGATGTAGTTGAGAACTTTACAATATCGCTATATACTACAATGACAAATGGAAGAGTTACAAGGTGTGTGTGAAAAAAAAAAACCCACTCGAGTCTGCAAGTATTGATAAAAGAATAAAAAAAAATCAAAATATAATGCATAATCTAGAATAGAAAGATGGCAGTGCAGGGACAGAAGCAAATGTATTAAGATTCCTCAGATGCATCACAGGATTTCAGACTATGTCTTTGGAAAACTTAAAGTAACATTTGAAGGTATATCTATGATTTTGAAAAGTGTACTGTATCATCAGATTACCAAAGTGTCAGAACTCTTGTTATAAAACAGCCTTTGCTTTTTGGTGAAGGGGATGTTAAATTTCAAGTACAGCAAACTCAAAATGGCTACATAAAACCAAGCACAGGTTAAAAAAAGCAGATTTATTGTGAGAACTCTGAAATGATAACTAGATGATCCCCTGAGCAGCCCTTGAGATGTCAGAGATGATAATACAGTAACAACATTTGGGAAGTATTTCTAGTTTTACACTTAGCCTTTTGGCAGGAATTTATTAAGACAGAATAAGCCTGTGACTTTTCAATTCCAAGTACAATTTGTTTCTCTAATATATCTGCAGGAGTAATGTGTGATGGAATTTTTCCTTTGCTGGGCCCAGTAGTTGTGGGTGATGATGTGCTATAATAGGTTCTCACAGGCCATATCTCAACAAGATAAAACACAACACATGTACATCTGTGGCCCAGTGTCAATGCCTTAAATGTACATCAGAAATGCATTAAATCTTCTGATTGCTATTTTGTTTGTACAGCTTGTTGGTTCAGAGTTTCCTCTGTAACGTACCCTGCTGATTACCTTGAATTATTGGCATATCCTTGGTAGAACAAGCACACCTTGTTCAGAAATATAGCATTACAGATGTGGCTTGAATCTTTTCCTTTATTAGTAGAAACAGAAGATATGTTCTTAAAGTTATTCCAGTATGATTCCTGAAAGCCCATATCTCAGAATCAACTGTGTCTAGCAGTGCTTTGGATGAAAAGGCAAGGCATGTGATATCTCATCAGGAATTTATCCACACAGTTGTTTGTGTGTGTGCATCTCTGCCTGTGTCTATATATAATGACACAACAGTGTAGAAAATAGAGAATTATGAAGAGGCACTTGCAGTTTTGGATACTCTTTCTGAGCCAGATTCTTAGCTCATTCAAAGCTGTACGTGTCCCATCATCTTGCTTGCTCATACATGAGACTTTTCTTTTTGAAGAAAGAGAATATTTTAGAAGTAATCTTGAGCTAAATGTTAATGGAAGCCATATGGTTTGATAAAAATGAAATAAATATAATAAAAAATATTTGACAAGGCCGGCTTCAGTCTCTAGTGTTCCCACAACATCATATCTGAGCTAAGATAGCTTGCTGAAAGCGTATACTTGGGCACAGAGATACATGAGCACATCCTTAGGGTTTCAGTTTATGTCTAACCACCTCAGAATGTGTCTGGGGCATGCTGGCGACCACTATTGCAGGTACGTTCTCCCTTTCTTCTATTTGGTTGTTAACATCAGTTGTGAGAGCTGTGCCTCTGTGCCTGTGTTTACACTGTGAGGCTGATAACTACTCCATGAACTGCACATCTGTGGCCTTTGGACTATCCAGATTGGAGAGGTTACTGGAGTGGATCCTTTCTCACTCACATCCCTGGGTTTCCTTTCAAAGGGTGTCACGGGAGAGTTATTTGGGGTACAGCAGAGGTGTGTGCCTGGAGACAGACACTGGAGGCTCAGTATGAGAGCCAGACTGCTGAGCTACATAGGGTTTGAGGTGGAATATTTCTTGTCAATTCCACACAGTCCATATGCACACATCTCTTTTAAAGTAGGTCTCAGCTGGGGAAATAAAAAGTAATGCTTCTCCGTTGTCTGCCCAAAATAAATTTTAAATTAATTTCATACGTGCATGTAAAATACTGTATACTTAACCATGGGTGGCACTTCTTCACTGGACTTCACAACTTCTCGCTGGTGGATGAAAAAGTCACAGCTCTGAGGCAAGGGGTGAGTACTGACTAGTCTACTACTCACTCCCAGCTGAACAGATATTTTTCACAAGACTGTAAAGTGGTCAGATCATGCTGACATTTCTGTAAATCAGATTTAGTTCATACTGGTGTTTGGAGAATAACAGTTCATGCTATAGATGCATGTATTATTGTGGCCATATTAATTGCTGCCTATAAAGTTTCAGTTATTCAGTTGGGAAGATGAAGTATTATCACATAAGACAAATGTATTGGAAAGTCAAAACATGATTCTTGGTCACTCCTAATAGAAATTAGTTTGTGTAAACTCTTCACTGCATATGGATGAGTAATCAATATATTCCTAGAAATGAGAATATGCATTTTTTTTCTGTATTTTATTATAGTTAATGGGACTGTTTGTAGAGGTGAAGATTACAGAAATCATTTTTTCGTTGTAACAATTATTTGTTGGTTATAATAAGCAATAGTTCCTATTTCTGAAGGAATTATCTTATTGATCTGCCAAGTTCCATGGACGTCAAAAGTGATTTTTATATTGACTACAGTGGAAGCAGGAGGTTAAGGCTACAGCTAAATGAAAGAATACTTATGTATTTTAATAGTAATAATACATATTGAATTACTACATGCAAACTTGGACAAATACAGTTGATATGACTTAATTTAGAAATACAGGCTTAGATGTCTCTAACAAATGGATTCTGAAGTGAGTGAAAGCAAAAATGGCACTATATTACAGATGTCTGAGTATAGCTGTCTTTCAGCAAAGGAAGAGGGGTTAGGGGAAGGCAGACGTGTGTGAGTCTCATGTTAGGGTCAGAGTGTGACTTCCTTTGCAGGGGTGCCTGCAACTCCACTTTGAACATAAATCATGGTCCAATACACTGTAGTTATATATTAAGCTTTTTATACAGAAGTAATTTAAAGATTGTTTTATTTTTTGTTATTTTAAAAAGTTAACTATAAAAACTGAAAGAAGTATATTTCTGTGTTTGTAACACGTATATGCTAAAGGCCAATTTCCTTTTATCAAGTGAAATGAAACCCATTCTAAGTATAAATCCTGTACTGCCATATCTATTTACTTGTTTTGCAGCTACAAGCATCACTAGTGAAATACTAATGGTAATATGGGAGATAAATAACAGTGTTTAAAAGTGACCACAAGGTGTTATAGATAAATGAATTAGATTAAAACTGCTGAGGAAATCGGTAATGCCATTGATGTATTGTGAAGCAGGTACATTGGTTTTAAAAAAGATGCTATTTATACACCTCAGTACAAGTGAAAAACAAAAACTATGCAGATTATAACAGAAATAACTGACTTGTTTAGGAATTTGGTCTACTAGACAATTTGCCAAATTCTTCTGGTCTTCAACTCTGTAATCTGTTCACCGTGCATCTACTGGCTCATTATACTTTCTGTTTTTTTGCCGTTTTACGACTTCTGCTTCCAAGTCATTCTTCACAGTCTTGAAAAAAAGAAGTTTTAAATAGCTTTTTTTTTACTGTCTATTTTAAAATTAGATCAGTCTATGCCATTTTACTTTAGCTTATATGTACATGTCTCTGTATAGTGTGCGAGTTCAAACATCTATATGTAGATCTAGATAATTAGCATGCAAGAAGAGAGTATCAGCAGCTAGTCCAGAGGTAACTGTACTGCAACACTGATGGTGTCCTATTTAAAAATGTGCTGTGATTACTTATTTTATGTGCTAAGCTGGATCGAGGCCACAGTGCATTTTATTATTAAAACTTTAATTTCTTTTTGGCTTCAAAAGTAGACTTTCAGTCTGTTTCCATACAAACATATGATGTGATTTCAGTAGAATAAATTCACTTCCATAATCCATTCAACACCTGATTAATTTGTATTACTGAGGCAACAGAGATATGATTAACTTATTCTTGTCTTACAGTTCATAAACAGTGTTATGGATAACAATGTGAGTCACTGCTGTTACTTTATTCAATAGGTCAGCTTTAGGAACATCAGCAGACACTTGGTTTTTCATTAAATATTATTGTAACCTAATTTATTTGGAAAAATTGGTATAATTCTTGAAACTGCCATCATACATTGAATAAAATGGAGTTTGACAGCAGATTTTTAGCGTTCCTAAAAGAACTGAAAACCAGTTATGGGTAGCTTATTGTGCTGGCACCATTTTTAAATGATGTTTCAGAAGCTTTTCTATATGTTTCTAAGTGGGTGAGGTATATGATTCAGTGCATTCTTCTGGGCAGTCTTCACCAGTACTTCATTACTGTGAAAAAAACACAAGTAAAATGTTTTCTGTCCAAAAGACGCTTTGTAAATATATCATCCCCTTCAAATTACAAAGCACTTATATTGGAAAATGCAGTGACAAAATACGAGGCCAGTGCTCGGTCATCCTCACATTAAAAAAGTGTTTCCTGATGTTCAGATGGCACCTCCTGTGCTTCAGTTTGAGCCCATTGCCTCTGGTCCTGTCTCTGGGTACCACTGAAAAGAACCTGGCTCTGTCTTCTTTGCACCTTCCCCTCAGGCATTTGTACATTTTGATGAGATCCCCCCTGAACCTTTTCTTCTCCAGACTGAATAGTCCCAGCACTTGCAGCCTCTCGTCACAAAAGTTGCTCCAGTCCCTTAATTATCTGCCTGGCCCTTCACCGAACTCACTCCAGTAAGTCCATATGTTGTACTGGGGGGGCCCAGAACTGGACACGTTATTCCAGATGTGGCCTCACGAGGGCTGAGCAGAGGGCAAGGGCCACCTCCCTCGACATGCTGGCAGTGCTCTTCCCAATGACCATGCCGAAGCTTAGTGACCAGTTGTTCCTTTGCCCTTTGTGAAGATAAGAGTGACATTTGCTCTCTTCCAGTCTTCAGGAACCTCTCCCAATTTCCACAACCTTTCAAAGGTAATTAAGAGTGTTTTTGTGATGATATCAGCCAAGCTCCCGCAGCACTTATGGGTGCACCCCATTAGGGTCCATAGTTATTGCATGTCCAGTTTTAAGTGCTCTCTATCTTGATCCTCATTCACTAAGGGTAAGTCTTCCTTGCTCCAGATTTTTGCCCTGGTCTCAGGGGCCTGCGATACCTGAAGGCTGATCTTAGCAGTGAAGACTGCAAAGAGGGCATTAAGTAAGTACCTCAGTATTCTCCGTGTCATTTGTTGCCAGTTCTCCTGCCCCATTCAGCAGCACACCTATGTTTTCCTTACTCTTCCATTTGCTGTTTCTGTACTTGTAGAATCCTTTCTTTTTGCCCTTCACAACCCTTGACAGATTCAACTCCAGGTTGGCCTCATCTTTCCTAACCCCATCCTTGTATAATCAGACAGCATCTCTATACTCCTCCTAGGTCACCTGCTCCTGCTTCCATCTCTTGTACACTTCCTTTTTATGCCTGAGTTCATTCAGGTGCTTCTTGTTTATTCCATGCAGATCTCCTGCTGCCTTTGCTTCATTTCCTACTTGTCAAGATGAACCACTCCAGAGCTTGGAGGCTTCTTGAATATCAGCCAGTTCTTCTGGACCTGTCTTCTCTCCAGGGCTGTATCGCACATGATTCTCCAAAATAACATCTCCAAAGAAGTTGAAGTCTGCTTTACTTGAAATCCAGGGCCGTGGTCCTTATTTTTGCCCCGCTACCTCCTCACAGGATCCGGAATTCTACATATTATAAGTCACTGCAAGAGGCTGCCTTTGGCTTTCACTTTCCTGACTAGTTCTTCCTTGTTTGCTAGCATGAGGCCCAGCAGGGTGTCTTTACTTGGTGACTTCTCAATCAGCTATGTTAGGAAGCTGCCTTCAGTGCACCCCAGAAATCTTCTATGTCTTGTGCCTTGCTGCCCTGTCCTTCCAGAAGATATCAAGGATGTTGAACCAATGAGGACCAGGGCCTATGAATGTGAGGCTTCTTCCAGCCATTTGAATAAGGTTTCATCTACTTCTTCCTAATCAGGAGGTCTATAGCAGATACCCACTACAACAGCACCCACGTTGGCCTGCTGGCTGATCTTGACCCATAACATAATGTTTTGACTGACTCCTGCTCCATCCCAAGACAGAGCTCAATGCATTTCAGCTGCTCTCTCAAATAAAGTGCAACATCCTCTCCTTACCTTCCCTGCCTGTTCTTTCTAAAGAGCCTGTATCCAGCCCTCACAGTACTCCAGTTGGGTGAGATAACCCACCACGCCTCCATGATCCCAATGAAGGCATAGTCCTGTAACTACACAAAGATTTCTGATTCCTTCTATTTGCTCCACATGCTACATGCATGAGAGGCACCCAAGCATGCCTGTTCCACAGAACACAGTTTTCCCATAAGACCATTCCACAGACACTTCCTTTATTACATGCCTTCGCTTGAAGTGATTCAATGTTAGTCTTGTTTTGGTGGCTGCTATGTTGCTTCTGTAGACAACACCACCAGCCCTTGACTTGTCTGCCTCATCCATAACGTCCTCACTTGCTTTTTGAGGAATCTCTTGCTACCATATCATGTCTAGTTTAAAGCTCTGCTCACCAAGTTGGCCAGTCTGTTGGCAAACATACTTTTGCTCTGCTCAGTCAGGTGGATCCTGTCTTCCAAGCAGCTGTTGGCCTTCAAAGGGGGGTCCCATGGTTGTAGAAACAGAAACCCTGCTGCCAACCACAACTGTGCAACCAATTATCGACACATAGGATTGATCCAGTACTCCTCAGGCCTTTCTACTGCACCGGCAAGATTGAGGAGAACACCACCTGGGCCTCTGTGTTCTTGATCATTGTCACTGGAGTCATGTAGTCGCATTTGACTTCCCAGGTCACCCCTGTCAGTGTGATTGGCGTGTATGTGGAAAAGCAGCAAGGGTACTAGTCAGAGGACCAGATGAGCCTCCGTAGCGTCTCTACGACACTATTAATGCAAGCTCCCCAAAAGCAACAAACCTCCCCTAAAGACAACTCAGGTCTACAGATGGGGCCCTCTGTCTCTCACAGTAGGGAGTCTCTTACCACTGTCACTCATCACTTCCTCATAGTGGTCCTGACTGGCTCAGGCTCAGCTGCCAAATATGCTACATTGATGGCACTCCCAGCTCCTCATCTGCTATGATGACACTGAACCTATTCTGTTACTGCAAGTCTTCAGGTACAGCAGGAACCTTCTTCCTGGTGTGAGATGTCACCAGCTTCTAGCTTTTCTCATAATGAGAGTTTCCACTTTCCAGCTTCATGGGCAACAGGCTCTTCCTGCCCCTTCCCTACGGTTGAAGGTTTGGGTTTTTGAAGGTGTTGGGTCCCAGAGAAGACGCAGTTGATCTCTTTCTCATCCTCTCTGCGCAGTCTGGAGGTGTCCCCTGCAGCTCCGTTACTTGGCAATATAGCTCATTGACAATCGCACACCTCCTGTAGGCTAGAAGGTCATGTGCCCCAGGCTGAACAAGAGGCCCCAGGCACTCCGTATAGCTTGACACTTGCAGAGCTGCATCTTCCTCTGAAGCTCCATCTGGGTCCAAGCTCCATCTGACAATAAAGGGACGGTTTCTGCAGTGGCTCCTGGGGAACATGCTGTGTGGCACATCACCACCATAGCTGAGGATGTGTATGCTAGACAGAGAAAGTTTGCTGGTCTCTCCTTTGTGCCCTGATGTGCAAAATGCTGCATCTGTTGGCTGCACATGAGGAGCTGTGCTCTGGGCCTGGCTCTTTCTTAGGCCTCTCCCAAGCATCGGCTAAAAGGGTGCTTGATGCTCCCTAATAAGGGGAGGGTGACTCTGAATTCGTGGTTCTGTAACTTTGAGATTAATTTCTGTTAAAAATATTCAGAACAGTTCTAAAATTTAATTTCTGCAGGGCAGAGTCATTTGGTCACTAACACCCTGCTTGTCTATAAATATCCCTTACAAATAAAACAAAATTTTGTTCATAGAATGTTTTGCTGAATTATCTGATATTTTACGCTATTCACATTTGCATAAATGTGATGGCATTTCCAGTACTAATATCTTGGGAGAAGAACTTGGTTGGGAAATCAGAAGGATCCCTAGGTGAGTTAAATATAGTCTGAGAACAGGTGAGCAGACAGCTGGAGAATATGGTCAGTGATTATGATCACAAAGACTGGCAATTGGTAGCTGTCACCTAAAGTGATCATAACTGTAATGAATATCATCTCCAGCATAGCTAGTCTAATGCATTACTGAAATGATGTTGCCTGATATTAAAAAAAACCCCTTGAAACTAGTCTTTTTTACTCACAGCTGAAGGCATATTGTGAAACAACATCATTGATAGGAATCTCCCTGTAATATTTTTGATATATGATAGCATTCTATGCATAGGGTCAGTTTCAAAGAGATGATGGCTTTTCTTCTTCATTTGAAGTATGACTGGAAGTAAAGCAAAACCAAAATGAACTCGGCATAGACCAAACGAATTGTCGCTTCTGGAATGGCTACTTTACTCTCCTTTGGAAGGCAGTTCCACTGGTCCTCTGTATTTGCAGCGATGCTTGAAGTGGGTTAGGAGGAATGGTCTGTGACCCATTACCTAAAGGTAATGATGGAATTATATCAGTCAATTTGCGGCATTTCTGTGAAACTACGTTAGGCAAAGAATTAAACAAACAGTGTTTTTTCCACTCAAATATACGAAGAAAAGAAACTGAGATATATGAACCTGTAATAAGGTGAATGCACTGAATAGAATAAAGTGAAAATATTATTATTGTGTCATGCACAGAAGTGGACAATAAATTAAAATCAATGCCACGGTTATGAATAAACACACGTAGATGTATAGCTACAAGTTGTACAGCAACCAGGTAGCCCATATTTTTGTAAATTTAGGGAAAGCCAGTCTCCATGGAGGGAAAGCCAAAGTTTTTAATTGATAAGACAGAAGGATGTAATCAGTAAAAATTTATTATTAAGAGTGGGCAAAAGTTTATCCTAAACTATAATAATATAATACTGGTTGTTGGAAGAGTTGGATTATTCACTACAAATAATATTTGTTGTCAAATTTTGCTCATTTTGGCTTGCAAAGTATTCACAAATTGTATCTGATATCTAAAATATATTGATTTTCCAGAACTATTTTACCTTAGCATATTTCAGAGTTATTTCTGAAGAAAACATTCTGAATTATACATCTTAGTTACAGTACTCAGTTCTTTTGAATACAAAACATAATATTGTTTTCATTTATACAAAAGAACTGAGGCAACAGTAATAAACAGGAAATATCACTCTTCTGATAAAGAGGATGTTGATGAACATCCATTGTATTAAAGTTCAGGAAAGCATCAGGCCTCGAAAATTCAGAGTTAGCAGTCATGCAGATGTGCAAGCAGCAAATTTTACTTGTGTTACTGACGGAAACATGATTGGCTACATGTTTCTTAACTTTAAAAATGAATGATCCATGCTCTCAATGTCTTGTAGTGAAGTCCTAAGAATGCTTTGGGTTTGCTTTTGTTAAAAGAAGGTTTTGAATCTCAAAATCCAGCCATTGTAGGATATAGTTTACATATCAGTAACACCTTTGGGGCCAGTTTTCCCTAAGTCTTGCATAAGTGGAAGAGAAAGAAGAGTGTTTAATGAACTTCTCATTCCCCTGCTCCCATCTGAGGTCCAGGGAGAATTGTGATCCCTCTTCTCTGCAGACAGAGACAGCTGCTTCTGCTGTGGGCCAGTGGTGGCCTTAATAGGAAAAGGTAATGATGGGGGCAGGCCTGAATTTCCAGTTCCTTTTTAGCCCATGGAGCACAACTGGCATACTGGGGGAGCAAATGGTATTTTTTTTATGTTGCTAGATTACTAATTTAGAGATACGTCCAACAGAGGTCATTGGCTCATTAAAGTATTTAAAGTAGGAAGGGAATCTCTGAAATCAAGCCCTATGCTCAAAGCAGGGCTAATGTCAAAGTTAGATGAGGTTTCCAGGTCTTTGCTTCTTAGAAGTGATATGCTGCAGTGAGGAAAATTTGGGCTGTTTTCCATTAAACTGGAGAGCAGAATGCTGTCCTAGGAAACTAGATTAGGGAATTTAGAATCATAGAATCATAGAATCATAGAATTGTCTAGGTTGGAAGATCCCTTGGGATCATCGAGTCCAACCATCTACCCTACTCTACAAAGTTCTCCCCTACACCATATCCCCAAACACAACATCTAAATGGGTCTTAAACATATCCAGGGATGGTGACTCAACCACCTCCCTGGGCAGCCTATTCCAGTGCCCAACCACTCTTTCTGTGAAAAATTCTTTCCTAATGTTCAGTCTAAATCTACCCTGTTGGAGCTTGAAGCCATTCCCTCTTGTTCTGTCATTAATTACCTGTGAGAAGAGACCAGC
>NW_009647230.1:782518-846780 GCF_000708025.1 Charadrius vociferus | reverse complement strand
AGGTGTGGCCTCACCAGTGCTGAGTACAGGGGCACAATCACCTCCCTACTTCTCCGGTCCATGCTATTTCTAATACAAGCCAGGATGCCGTCGGCTTTCTTGGCCACCTGGGCATACTGCCGGCTCATATTCAGCCGCTTGTCAATTAGCACCCCCAGGTTTCTTTCTGCCAGGCAGCTTTCCAGCCACACTTCTCCAAGCCTGTAGCACTGCATGGGGTTATTGTGGCCCAAGTGCAGGACCTGGCACTTGCCCTTGTTGAAACTCATACCATTGATGTTGGCCCAATGATCCAATCTATCTAAGTCTCTCTGTAGAGCTTCCCTATCCTCCTGGGAATCAACACTCCTGCTTAACTTGGTGTCATCTGTGAACTTGCTGATGATACACCCTATGTCCTTATCGAGATCATCAATAAAGACGTTAAATAGAAATGGTCCCAACACTGAGCCCTGAGGCACACCACTTGTGACCGGCCGCCAGCTGGATTTAAATCCATTGAGCACCACTCTTTGGGACCTTCCAGTCATCCAGTGCTTGATCCAGCGGATCGTATGCTCATCCAGGCCGCGTGAAGCCAGTTTTTCCACAAGAATTGTATGGGGGACAGTATCGAATGCTTTTCAAAGTCCAGGTATACAATATTAACAGCATTTCCCTCGTCCAATAATCTGGTTATCTTGTCATAGAAGGAGATCAGGAGATCAATATTTAGATTAGGTTAGATGAGTTTATTTGGAGAGTTGGGTGTTTCAGAATCCCTAGCAGGCACATTGCGCTCTTCCTCAGTGTGCAGCCACACGAATGTAAACAGTAGAAAACAGAGAGAACAGGAATTATGTCTGAAATTTGAGGGCCATTGTGCTGTGTGACAAGGCTTATCTAGGACTTCTTGGAGAAAATGTCACACATTTGGACAGTCTAGTATCCAAAGTTGCCTTCCCAATCCTGACCAACACTTAATCTCTCTTATGAACATGATTTAAAAAATTGATGTCATCCTCTTTCTCGCCCAAGCCTTTTCAGTTCTTTTCATCTCAGCTTGCTAAGGATAGAATGGCAGACCAAAGTTGAACCAGTATTTAGCTGCAGTTAAAGACAATGGTTCAGGACCGAAATTATGGCAACAGATTGCTACATCCACCTATATTCCACTTCAACTTTAGTTCTCTTTGGATCTGGCCATCAGATGGTAATGTCTCTGGGACACAGATATATTTTTCTGTGTGATGATTTTGTGATCCCTGATTTGTGGTGTGGGCTCCTGGAGACTAGCGCAAAACTGGGCATACATAAAAAGACAATAATGAGATTCAGTAGCCATTCTGTTCAGCTCTGAGAGGTAAACTTCACAACACAGTGTGGTTTGTATAACCCCCATGGAACATGCCTCACTTCCCTTTCCAGTTGATTATGCCTAAATGCAACAAGGAAGGCAGATGATTAGAATTCACTATTTTGCACAGTCCTTGTGAGAAATATCTGCTTTTGGCTGTAGTACTACCCAGTTACTTGCTGAACTTTCCTTATGTAAGTGACTAATTTTCTTTTAATACCTTCATTCTCTCACAACAACAATAACAAAAGCTCCCCCTTTTGTAGCGCTTCATATTAATACGTCTAGAAAAATTTGCCATGATGAAAAGTCAGTTGAAATTATATTGAATGTATATGTAATGTTAATAATTTAATTCCATTGCCTTCCATTATAATTCTTTAAACTGATTTATGAGACTCTTTTTGCAAATCTCAACGTTCTCTATGAATTACAAACTGTGGCTCTTAGCTAAAGACCTACAACCAGACCCTATATTACCACACAAGAAAAACTTCAATTACAGCTGAAAGTGAACATGCCATTTAATAGTAATAAAACATTATAGTGATAACGTAGCTATCCTTAAATCAAAGAAATTCAGAGCTAAGTTGCACTCAAGAGAAATCCAAAAGTATTAGAGTACAAACCACCCCAAAGACTTGTCTTTTGATCTCTGATGATGCCTTGCAGTGGCCAAACTCTTATGATTACAGAGTACTAGCCCTGGAGATCCAAGTTACATTAAAAAGTTTTTAAAGTCCTTAGATTCCTTCTGTCTCCTTCTAGTTCCTCCCAACTGATAATCTCTTCTTTGTAACTAAGGGGAGATCTGTATCGACTCTGATTCTAAGAGAGACTCTTTCTGTAGGGTCAAAGTATTTTTACAATTACAAGGACCATAAATGAAGGACATAACTAAACCCAGTAAAGTGATAGAGGTGGACATTGATATTCATCTGTTTCACGTGTATAAAGTTTTAGACAGCCTTGATCTCAAAAAAGCTTGTGGTTTTGGTGTCAGTAATTTAGAAGTAAAAGCAAGTAATACCAGGATTGTATGGTTGGTTTGTTTCTAAAATAGGTGCTCCCACAGTGAGCTTGGATGGGTATATCAAAAAGACATGTGATAACCCTCCCCCCCCATCCTTATCGCCCCCGAGATGGACACAGAGTTGTGGTGAGAAGGACTGCATTTGGCCAGTCTGCAGGATCTCTGTGGGAACTTCTGCTGCAGTCCTGTATGCATTCCAAATAAAGCAATTTAGTTTAAGAGCATCTGCTTTTCCCTGTTGCAAGATACTGCTAATCAGCCAATTGACATTGTTTCGCCTCTGTAATGCCAGGGGCTCCTGAATAAAAACATTAGTGCTGCCATGCTGGATCAGATGAAAGAGTCAATCTTATCCCGGTTTTCTTTCTTCATTGGTGACTAGCAGCAGATGCCTAGGGAAGCATACAGTGATAATTCCCTCTGTGTACCCTCCTAGCTGCCAGCAATGTGTGGACTTGGTGAGTCAGAGGCAGTGTCTTTCTGATTTTTCTTCCATCAATATATCTAGGATTTTCTTCTTTTGCTTTTTGTGTTCATTATGTGGTACGGTATTGCCCCTTTTAAACATGCTATTTCATGATTTTGATTCACCCAGGCCACTCTTGATTTTATATCACTTTCTCATAAATCTGTTTAAAGACCTTTACTATCTTTCTTCCAGATGGTAGAGTTATTATCTCTTTGACTGTTCTTTGCATGGAAACTGTGCCACACATTCTTCTCTCTAACTCTTCCAGTGCTCTTTTACCCTTTGTGGGACCAGAATGGCACCTGATTTGATTCTCTGTTTTCCCCTTAATAATGGTTAACATTTGTACTAGGCATTTCCATTTATCTATTCTAACTTGAGAACCTCGAATAACTTAGTAGCATCAGCTTTTTTTGAACACTGCAGATGCTAGTGCAGGTTCCTATGAGACTCCCATTCTTGACCTACCTCTACAGAATCACCATTTGTCTTACTTTTTGTTCCGTAATATACAAACAGGTATTTGTGTCACCCCTTGGAATTTTAATATGTATGCCAACCAGATCACCCTCACCTTCAGTCCTACAGAGATCATTAATAAACTTTAAGCACAGTGCTTCTCTATGAATACCAGATTATTACTTCCCCACTGAATCATGTGTCCTTAAGTCTGTTTTTTCTGTACTTTATTAATATTTTCTACAGGTTTACTCAGGTTTGGTGCCATAATTAATGATCTGGAGTTCCCCAGATACTTCTCTCCACTGGAGCCATTTTAAAAATTTGGTATCCTGTGTTTACAAACAGTTACACTTTTTAGAAATTGGCATTATGGTTTACAACTATTGACAAAACTTACATAAGCTAAGAACAGATGTGTAAATTGGTGTTTGGAATGACTGGTACTGGCTTCCCTACAATTTAATTTCTTCCCTTTCCATTAAGTGCATTGAATCCCATTTATTTATAGTATTTTTTTCCCCCATAAAATGCACCATTTTAATGATTAAAAAATCATGCATTCAACGAATTTCATCTGTGGAAAGTCTTGTCTATAAAAGGGTAGAAAGAGTAAAATAAATAATGTTTTACTAGATCTTACAGAAATGGTGTGTCCTTGTATTATAGACATTTTTTAGAAAATTGAAGAGGACTATAATATTCTTTTTTCTTTTTCAGATTTTTTAGTAGGTTTGTCTCTTGGGAAGTATCAGGGGAAGATGAGGTACTTAATTTCCTTGAAGTATCTGGTATTTCTTCAAAAAGTTCTGTTTATATTAAAAAAGGGTACATGCTTTGTTATAAAAATATAGAATTTTCTGTCAGGGAATGGAAAAAGAACGGGATGTGGTTGACATTAGGTTAAATCAGGTAGTAAGCCAGACACTGTGTGGCTGTGAGGAAGAAGAAATGCATGGTGTAACCTTTGCCCAAGATTCCCAGAAATGTGGTGCCACCTTAGCGTATGGACCATCTAGAAATCTGTCAATAGACTGTGCTGATGCTTCCTATCTATCTGGCCTTTTTCTCGAACCCAGTTTGACATAATGGGGTCATCTGGTCAGTTATGTCAGGAAGACAGAGTAGACTTGCAAAGCAGCTGCAATAATTTTATGGTGAGTATATAATGGCTCCCTCGATGTTGGATTCTATTAATGAAGCTTGGAGTTAATAAAGAAGTTTGCATCTCGAGAAATGTGAAACTTGTTTCAGCTGAAACTCAAAGGCTTCCTCAGACCACAGTCAAACCCAAGTTGAGATGACTGAAGAATTGAAAAGATTTGTTATAATCTTATTAACCCAATCTTGCAGCCCAACTAAAGCTACTTTAAACTCCTTTTACATTCCTGAAAGAAGACAAAGTAAATAAGTATATCCATGAAAAAGAAGCCATGCTGGCTTAAGAATGAACAACAGAAGCCTGTGGATCAAGAATCCTCCCAGCTTCACTCAGTTCTTCTACTTTCGGTTTGGAACAAAGAGAGTCTTTGTTGGGATGATGCATATTAATAGTCTGTGACAAGTTATAAATACATTGCGGTTGAATGGATTTTTTTTTTTTTTACAATAGAATCTTATAGTGTTTCTCTATCAGAATTATATGCATGCATTTTAAACAACCTGAATACATTTTTGGAATTATGTCTCTGAAAGTTGACATGATAGGCAATAATGCATATTTAAGATGATACAATGTAAAGTCATTTGGCAAGTCTATGACCCAGTAAGGTAGAAAAGAAAGTATGCTTAATAAAAAAAAAAAAACAAAACCAAAACCACCACAAACCCCCACAACTAATTTTTTACTATGAAAGAGGTTTCAGAAGTTAAAAAATGTCAATTTCACTTGATTTTCACTGCCTTTTGTGGCTTGAATTTAAGAAAGGAAGAATAACTGATAGTATCCTGATTTAATATTCTGTGTTTTCAAAATATAACGTCAGTGAAAAAAGGATAGTATTGTCATACTTCCTTGACAGTTAACCCACAGTTATAGCTTTCTGTGAGAACAATAAAGTTTCCTTCACAATACTCTCTTAGTTTCTCTTTGGAGGAAGCATATTAATGGTTTGAAAAGAACAGTGTACATCTTTTATTAATTCCTCATAATTAACAGTGTATATTTCTAGTGAGGCTTATTTGAATAATTTGAAAAAGCTTAGATTCTCAGAGTTCCTCTAGAATCTCAGAGAATGACTGCAGTAATCAATGTTAACATGATTTCATTTGTTTCCAAGGGATGAACGTGTGCCTGCAATTTGAATTTTATGACATCCAGAAACCAGAAGACTTTGCATATGAAAACCAATTAAAAAAACACTAAATGAAAACAACTGATTTTGAATCTTTTCCAGTCATATATTTTCCTGCAAATATGAAAAAGAAAAATGCAAAAGTTCTTTTAAATCTTAAATAGTTAAATTTAAATTTGTCCTCTGAATGAAAAAAAAAAAAAAACTTTTCATAATTAATAAAATTGTGACTAGCATTCCATCAGAAACCTGGTTTTGAGCCCTCTCAAAACATGCCTCTGGCTGAATACTGAATGTATTAAATGTATATTAAAATGCATGTTACCTGAATACACCTACAGTGCCATGTGATGTGAATATCTCTGAATAAGCTACCTATTCTCACCGTTATTTTTAGTCAGCCAGTCTCTGTGACATCAATAAACTTGATCAGTTATTTCTTGTGAATGATAGAGTTACTGAGTACAGTGACCATTCACTAGAAATAATCCCACCATTTTCTTTCTCAGTGGGTTTGGTTATGAGATCTGCCAAAGGTTACTTTTCAATTCAGATAACATCTATTCTTTTTGTATACTGTAGTTATTTAAATAGTGCTAATATCCCACAATAGTTCAAATATCCAACAAAAAGAGAAGTATGTAACTTGATCACCTTATATTTTTATGGCCATTTTCAACTGTCCAATTATGTTTAATCAACATCAAGTAAGTAGAGTACTTCTGAGCACATTCTAAAAATAATTTTTTTCATTTACGGTCATTTTTTTCCCAGGTATGTGAGATAGCAAACTAAAAAAAGCATTACTTACAAGAACCATATGTAAAACATAAAATGACACCTATTATACTTTAATTTTAGTTGCAAGACTGCAAATCTATTACGGGACATTTTAAGGTGAATGAAGATTAACAATGCTTTACAACTTTCATCAGTTTTGGAGGTTAGAAGTTTGGGAAGAAAATACCCATAACCACTTCAGTACAGATTAATGTCATAGTTGTCTATTTTAAAGAAAAAACAGCAAATGTTATTTTGTTAGTTACTTCGCTTACTTTGGGGAAAGTGGAAGGGTAAGGGGATGGTGGTTTGTTTTACTAATCTTGCTCTTAACCTGTTGAATATTTTGGCCCCCACAGATGGCATGGTGATTTAATCTTTTCAGCATGAAATCCAAATTAACTGCTAAGGAGGGAGCTACTGAGGACTAGCCCATACAGACATGCTTGAACATATGCATATAGCTGTCTCTCTCCAGAGTCTGGGAACCTCATCCACTCTAGAATAATAAAAGAGAATTTTAAGCTTTCTTCTGGAGAAATAGATTGGACTTGCTGCTTGAAAAGCTAGCAGAAGGACATAACCTCATGGTTAAAACCTTCGCACAGCATGTGGGTGGCCTGGATTCCTCAGCTTAAAGCTGTTCAGACTAAGACATTCTGCTCGTTAGAGGGTACCTGAACCACCAGACTACGATCATCGCCTTGGGCTGAAACTGTTCCTCTGTATGGCAAAAACTTCAACGCTCACGGGGATTGAAGAGGGAGAAAGAAGACAATGAGAGAGCAAGTTCTGTAACCTGCCATTTATGAAGCATATTTTGAAATAGTCCTTGTCAGTCCTTGCTTCCAGGATTGTTTGTGCATTCTACCCAACGACCATATAATATATGAACATTGCTATAATAGTATTTTATTGTAGTAGGAGGTTTCAGAGAATTACAGACTGAGAATTGTAAAAATAAGTTTATTGTAAGGGATGTATGATCTGACTTGTGAATGAAATGTGATTTTGATTAAAAAAGATTCTGAAGAAATGAAAAAAAAACAACTGACAGTTTAAGGGATCATTCATCCCTAAAATGCATGACGAGTTCTTACTTAGTAAGTGTTTAAGATTAATTGGGGAAGGGACACTTTGATTTTGTGCCTTGATTTTAAAAATACGCCCCAAAACAGTTTGCATATAGAAGTGTATGTGGGACAGGAGACTAGTTTATTAATTAATTAACCTGTTTTTAACTTGGTATTTGATAAATTTAAAAACATTGCAAAAGCTCAACTTCAGTGTAAGTTTCCTTGTCCTATATCAAACTAGCTTAATTACTACCATATTCTGTATTTTCTGTCAGCAACTATGCATTAATACAGATTTGTTTTAAAATTAATTTGGATTGATTTAAAACAAGTTTCCTGGAAACTTGGCCACACTCACAAAAGCTTTGCAGACTTTGTCTGAGGGAAGTTAGGCAGTTTTTCTGAATGCTGGTAAAAAACGCTTTTTGGCTTCTTTTTTGGACCCTAACGTTCAACTGTCATTGTTATTATGTTTAACAAATTGGTGATACCTTCACAATGTTTTTGTTTTAGCATAGAAAATTAGGAGATTCAGGTTGTAAATTGTTTTTCAATTTTTCTTTTACATAGAAAGTTTGGTCTGCAATTACTTTAACAAATTTGGATCCTTTTGCCTCTTACAAAAACATTTCTTTTCTGGTCGACTTTTTTTGGGGGGTGTATGTGTTTGGGTTTTGTTTTGTTTTTTAAATTCTGAAGACTGTTACTTCTTCTGGATCTCAGATATGACCTACAGGGCATGTGGTTCCTTTGACATGAAGTTTATTTTTCTAAACCCACAGCTTGATATTCTAGCACTTAATTTCAGAATGCAGCTTAAATCACAGAAGCCATAATATGTCAAATGATCCCACACTTGCAGGGGGAAAACAGTAAGTAATGAAAAAGCTATGATTGCTTTTCTGTCCCTCCAAATGACAGTTATCACCTCAGTGACCTGCTCCGGGCGGACCCATCTAAACATGACACACTAAGGGATAACGTCATCTAACAGGGTAGTTACAAAAATCAATACAAAACCCATTTCAAAGATACTCTGTGTAAGAATCCTGGTGTAACGTTCATTTATTGAATAGGCCTGGGGAAAAAAACCCACAACTTTTCTGATATATTTGCTTTACCTCCCAAGAAAAGGAATTCTGTAGGTAAGCAATAATTGTATTTTTCAATCTATTATTTAGTCTTGCCAAAGCTCAGCCTAGAATCTAATACATGGATGACTGCTATAACTCAATTATGAAGCCTAAGCAGAGCTCTAATGCATCTGTAATGCAAAAGGAACATAACAAGACAATTGACTGTACTTCTTTCAGTTGAGGGGTAGCTGTCTGTGTGCAGGGATGAACAAAAACAGGGAAGGAGACTGCGATATCGTATTTTGCACTGAAGGATTAGGAATGTTCTGTAGTTATCTTCACTCATGAATATAGAAGATACGGTTACATCGTTGAAACAACTGCTGGTTCACAACTGACTGAAAATAGGTTTCTATTGTTTGCTTTCTCAAGTGACAATAATACCGAAGCCTAGAGCAATTTTATCCAATCATATCCTATATTCAGGGGACACATTCTGATTGGCTAAAAAGTCATTTAAGAAAAACTAGTATTTATTTTCCTTATGTCTATCAAACTCTTTTCAAAGCTGTATGGACTTTATTCCTCTCAGGAAGTAAATACCAAATGTAGTATCAATCTTCAGTTTTGATTTCTTACAAAAGATGTAGTGTAGCTTGACATTTTTAAAAACATCATAAAGATGGTATTGCTGGATATTAATATGAAAACACTCTCTGTGTTTGAGGAAATACCTTGTTTTAGCAAATTACAGGATTTTTTAATGTTGGCTTTTAATGTCACTTAATCACTGTAAAGATCAGTAATTTTTTATATTCAAACGACTCGAGGTATTTTTAGTATAATATAGGATCTTACCTGTCTTCACACTGAACACAATTCTGGTAATTCCACATTCACACTGAGAGGTGTTTGATCAATGAAATTGTCTTACCGAAACCATCTTGCAGAAATGTAAGGAGAGGGTTAAAAGAAGAATGGGGAGAAGAATTACAAAAATAATGTGACAATTTCTAGGACCACTTAGAAAAGTGTGATCAAAATCTAGTTCTTCTGGTAAACAGGGGTTGCACTTCTAGAGTAGGAAGACACACAGTCATTCATCTTCATATCTAAAATATCAATAAAATTCAGGAATGGATGTCTCTGATCACAGAATTTGAATGCAAATATTCAGAAATGTTAGCTGCAGTGCTTCCCGAAGCAGTGATCTGCTAAAAACTGATCTGATGCTCATTGTTTCCCTCCCAAACCCAAGCAGTTTTGTAATAAACAACTCGCTCTGTTGGATCATCTCTACTTTCCATTCCTTGCTGTAGATCTGCTGCCATTTTGCATACAGAATAAAACTTGGCAACCAAAATAAAATTTGCTGAAGCAGAATTTCCTGTGAAACACAGCCAGGATTCTCTTCCTGAGTAAACCGTACCTTAATTGAGTCCTGTGTTTCCTCCAAAGACATGAGCTGCTTGGATAATTTGTGTGTCTTGGGCCTTTGTATTCAATTCAGTCTGAAACAGCCTGAAAAAAGTAGCTCTTGGAAAACAGTATCCCATGCAAATTATATCCAAGTCTGGAAAAGAGAAGATCTGCGACAGTCTGTGAATATGTCATACAAGTGCCATACGGAAAAATATTACTTTGCTTCTTTCTTGCACACTTCATTAATTGGCATGAAGGATTTTTTTGAGGTTGATTTTTAAAAGGAATCCGTAGGTTTTTAGTATTCACCTAGTATATGGTGAAGTATGTCAAGGAAGAACAGAGCCCTGATGCATTTGGCAGGGCAGAACTAATACTGGAACATGTGAATATGCATCTCATTAACAGCTGCTAATGAGGGGCAGGAGAACTGTTGAACACTTTCTTTGGGAACATGATTAATACCTGACTTTAAAAAAAAAAAAAATTGGAGAAGGGAGAAAATCCATTGCCAATGTTCACTGAGTAGCAGAGAGCAGTTAATGTTGCCCTTTGGCTTAATGGGTGAGGCATGAAGCTCTGTTTCCTATGTTGCTCAGTTACAGATGTTGGTATACATTTGTTTTCTGCTTTAGAAACAGTGATTGCTTGCTTTCTTCTTCCAGTCTCTTGTTCTAAGCAGTATATAACTGCCAGGAAAGTCTTGAGCATGAGCCTACCCTAAGAGGTGTCAACCAGCATCCCCCAAATCCTTTCGAACTAGGGCTGCGGTTCTCTGGAAGCTGACTGATGTTTTGTTTTTGGGAGACCCACAGCATAGCTCAGGCAGGGACCGACAGTGCCGGTGGGGCTGAAATGGGGTCCTGGACCATGGGCAGAGTTGGGGAGGGTCCTGGGAAAGCTGGGCAGGGACAGTCAGGGCTGGCAGTGCCTCAGGGCACTGACACTGTATGTGGGAAGTGAGATCTCCCCAGCTTGCACCGCATTGTCATGGCTGCTGTCCTAAGGGTGGATACCATCTGAAAACATCATAGGATGGGACATTTATGGGACTATTGTTTTCTTTATACTAGTTAGATACCTGTACAGGAACAGGAAGGGCACATTTGGTTTTAAAGATGCCTTTAATTAGTGCATAAAATTTCTCTTCGAGCAATTAAAATTAGAATTTTGGTTTCACAAGGCCATCATATTAATGAAACTTTTATGAATAAAGGACTACAGCAGTGTGCTTGTTGAAATGTCTTAAAACACAAATATCCAGCTGGAAATGGTGTTTGGAAAAGCTGTTGCAAGCTGTACCAAATAGAGAGTTCAAGAGAGGAGTCATTATTGTGAAAGTGCAGTTAATAAAAAATCGATCACAGCCTCTTCTAGTTGCTATCACAAAACCCCTTGGAGAGGCAGAGGTCTACAGTTGTGAAAGAGCCCAGTAAGTAAAAGAGCTAGACTGTGTCATTGGTTGTCCACAGAGGGCAAAGAAAAAACTTCAGTAGCTGTTCTTCTGATGTGTCAGTGTGTCCTCTGAGAAGAATAAATGCCTTTAGAGGAATAAGCAGGGGCAGTTTCAAACGTTGCTTAAGCCAAGGAGTGTTGCTTTAAAGACACCCCTCTGTAGTTCTTCTGCCCTGTTGTGGAAGAGAAGCTGTTTTTCATGTGGAAAACTGGCTTGAGCAACCTGTATATCTTGGACCTCTCTTGCAATAGCTGTAAACAGAAGACCTAATTGAAATTTGAAGATATGGTCTAATGACTGGAGGCACAGACAGTCAGAGCTTAACAGAGCTACATTCATCCTTTGGGACAGCTCACCAGAAGTCAAGTAGTCTAATAGTTTTAATTTCAAGGTGGACATTGGTTTATTAAAGTGACACTTCACGTTTGAGGAAGAACTGTGTTGGCTTGACCTGTGAATTTCTTTGTGAGGTCTAAGCGCTCTTGGGGTGCCTTAATAATGTCAGAGAGGAGGCATGATAGAGTTCAAACTTTGAAAATTGGAGTCCTATTTATTTACCAAGATGGCTTCGTTTGTTTCCACAAAGCTTTGGGGGAACATTTGAGAGGACCTTAAAAAGTGCTAGTTTTTTCAGAGAACAAATTTCAGCAATGCTTTACCAAAGGGCTTCCAGATAAGCGAGTCTCCATTTCTCCAGGAAAGCTGTCAGATGCTACAACTGCCAACTTACTGCAGAGTGTAAGGATTTAAGGGGAACAATTGCAATTACATGACTGAAGCACTGGGACTTGGGTATGCCACCAGCTCAGAAAACTGCATGTCCAAGAGATTAAATTGCAGCAATATTAAAAACCCTTTTCAGTTCTTATTAAATAGAGAGTTGCGCTGATCGCATTCTTGGGTGTTATTCTATAGCTTGATCTCAGTATTGAATTGTTGTCTTATTTTGGCATTATACTGTTGCCTTTGATCAGAGTGTGAGGGGGATGCCATATTTCCTAGACCTCTTGCAGGTTTTTTCAATAAGTCCTTTGATTTCTATATATGAGTATTAGAGTGTTTGCATCACAAGCCACATCGTCAAAAACACAGAAAATACAGGAAACCTGACAAATGAGAAGGCATTTTTCCTGGGTCTTATCTTCTGGTAAAGGTGGTCTGTACTAAATTCTTCCTCCTAAATTGAGCACTCTGTCCTCTGTCCTCCATCTTCCTGCACGTTTTCTTTCTTTCCTCTCACTTACTGTCTCCACCTTCTCATGCACATGCATATATATGCCCTGACCCTCAAAAAATACGTAATGTTTTTTAAAGATCTAGTTAATTTATTTCTATCAAATAGCATTAAGCGTTCAACCAAGTCATACCTCAGTCATACCCTGAAAAGCATTGCAGAAATACTGAGGACCACATTTACAGTTCATACTCCTTTCAAAATAAGAACATCATTAATTTCATAGGACTGGCCATCTCTGTGTGACAACAGCAAAGCCAGTGTAATTTCCTGGGATGTACATCAAGACATTGGCAAAACAAGTCTCATTAAACAAAGGGAACAAGTAACCGCAGCACACACAGAGGCTGTCCTTGACCAGAAGCAGCCAATCAACCGGTAGAACTAAACTCAGTTGTATCGAGACGGGTAGATTGGTGGTGGTCTCTATCTCACCATTTCTGGTGGGAGAACATCCTGAGATTTTTCAAGTATTACAATGAGCATCTGGCTCATATTTGTAAAACAGGGTTAGGCCCCCACTTATGTTATAATTGTGTGTTTGCACTTTTGTCCTTATTAGTTGAAAAGGAGGTGATATTTTACAAATAAGGTATATAAACTCATGAAATTAATCACAGAGCATTTTCCCCCTGGTAGTTTTACCTGTTGTTTACTACCAGCATAGATATTTGCATTTTTGAAAAGTAAAATTTGGACCAGATCGGCCATGGTTGGGTTGGGCAGGAGGGGTGAGAGAGGGTTGTGCAGTTGAATGACAGGTCAGTGTCATGTGAACCGAAGCATGCAAACTGTATTAGGCCATGGTAATTGGGGAGAGGATGGGGGGGGGGAAGACATTCAACTCCCTTTGTTTTGCCTCCTCACTCAGTAAATCCATGCTTGAAAAATATCAGACAGATATTTATTTTTTTTTAACTCTATAGGTATTTTAATGCATTTGTGAATTTTTGATCTAACCAGAGATACATGCAGAATATTACAGTCATCTGTGTATTACCAGTGTAGCTGTGTCCGGGTAACACAGTGCCTTCATGTTGCACACCAGTATTTTAGAGGAGCCTTTTCAGAAATCAGAGTCAGCCAAGTCAGATCAGGTCACAGTGTTAACTATACAGTATCTTGAGGGAAACTCAATCAAACCCAACCAAACTTTTTATAAGGCATCACAAATCATCCTGTATTAGCATCACATGGATTATTTATGAAAATGCTGTTGCTTGTCTGACAACCTAGGTGACATTACCTCTGGAGGATGAGCATCACCATGGCAAAACAGACATGTCACCATTAGACATTAGTCTACTGTAACTAATTTATAAGGCTGTCCTGTAATTTGTTTTGATCAGGCAGCCTGAATCTAGTTGAAGGGGATGAAAGGGAGGAGGGAGCACAGGGAGGGAAGAGGGAGAAAGAAAATCCGATATTATTATTAACTAGAGAATTCAAAACTGTAAAAAATAAAGCAAGGAAAAGTGTAGCTTTTTTTCCTCCCCATCCATAACTTCTGTCTTTACACACAGACTTACAAACTCTACTACAAGGTTTCTTTCTTGGCTGTGAAAATTTTCCTAGAATATTTCTAACTATGCTTTCCATGGTTTTAATTTGTTCAAGATGCTATATGATATCCAACCTCCTGCTTGCAGTTATTTTTTTTAAAAAAGGTATGGATATACGCTAAAAGTGACTTTGTGAAAATGGCACCACAAATTAATCATGTTACAGTAAATGTCATATCCAGTTTGTCTGTCACAGAGAAAAAGGAAGTGTTTCAAACCGTGAGGCTTGCAAGATGAAGCAAACATGTAAAAAGTCAAGCTTTGAGCTGTGTCCCTGTGATTTGACTTATCAAATTCTTCAGCAGAATATCACAACTTAAACAATCTTTTCTAATGCTAGTTGATAAATTAAATAAGGAAGAAAGAATTGGTAGGCTATGCGTGAATATGAAATAGTGAGCGTTTCTTCAGCCATAGTTGATAACTGCTAAAAATAGATGGAAAGGTGTCATAATTCTGTAATAATATCTCTGATCATAAATGACATTGAGAGGTTCCAAGTTAGCACACACCTTGCTTGTGTTTGTGCTGTGATACAAATCATTCTTCTGGGCTGAGGTTTGCAAGGCTCCATCCCATATGTGTTCCAAAGAAAATTGTTCCATAATCTGAGAAAATGCTGCAGTTGACACAGAGACTAACAATCCTGGAGCCAGCAGTTCTCTGTTTACCTGCAAGCTTCTCTTTAGTAAAAGAAATCAAAAGGAGTCCAATCTTTTTCTTTTTCTTTTTTTTTTTTTTTTAAACAGGCAACATCCACGCCTTTTCTCCAGTTTTCTTTGTCAAGATCACCATTGCAGAGTAACCAATATTATAGTACTATATCTCTATTAATTCAAGCAGTAGCAAGTAGAGAATTAACAGAAAAACGTAAATGAGCTTGGTTTAGTATTTGGAAACTACTATGGTCAGGAATAACAGATGAAAGAATGGAATCTCTCATTTGGGAGATTCCTCCCTCTTCTCATGAGCAGAGATATCACCTTTGTTAACACCTTTGTTTTAAAGAATCCCACCAAAATTTACCTTCCCCTCCACCAACCTTTACTGGATATTGTGCAAACCTAAATGAAAACTTCTGCCAGTGTCTAATCTAAATCGCAAAACAACATAGCATGTAAGAGGGATGAAGGATGGGAGGATAAACAAAGTATCAGGAACAAGGACTGCTTATATCAATTAGATTTATTTTTTCCTTATATTTTGGTTGCTCTGATGAACTCGGGAGGAAAGTAGAAGGATAAATGCATGGGCATAATTTGTCTGACAGTAATGTGAGTTTTTGCAGTATAATCACATGATAAAGATCTCTTTTCCTGTGTTTACCTGTTAGTGTCTCAGTCCTGTGCTGTGGTCTCTGGCTCCTAAAAACATGCCTGGCAGTGTCTCAGCTCTTTAAAATCTTGGTAGGCACATATGAAAGCAAAAGAAAGGGACTGAAGAGCAGGAAGGATGCTTCTGCTGCTAACATTTCTCTGCATTAGCGCTTTGAGCAGTTATAAAAAGTATTTGTTCTATTTAAAGAGTATTATAAAATACCAGCAACTACTAGAACTGGAAAGCATATCGTTTCCATCATAATAACTTAGCATCATTTTATTAGTTTGAGCAAACTAGTTTTTATGGTAAGTTGTTTCTTGATTTTGGTAGGTCCAGTTTTTCTCAGTCCCTCAGAAATTTTCCCAACTGCAATATTCTTCAGTCTTCCCAGTAAACAGTTGTCATCATTGGGAACAATGTGGTGTTTTCTCCTATTTTTTTCTTTGATCAGCAAAGTATTCAAACTGCACAGCAGCACAGTATAAGTGTGTTTTCCTCCTGCCCCTTCAGCCCCTTCAGTTCTGGTCTACTTGCAGCACATTTTTAATTGTATACCAGTCATATCCTTAAATAAAAAAGACTAGCAATACCCCCCGTACAGTTACCACCACTTAAGGATCCACTATAATATCAATTAAATTCCTTAGTAATAACAAATTAATTAATATTGCCATTCAGTCCTGTACAGTCAGTACTTTTGGAATATCTACTCGACAAATATTTTAAAAGTCAGGTGGCAGTTTTTCTTAGCTCAATTACTGACCGAATTCAGCAGTGTTTCTGAGAATTGCACACAAAGTAGCATTGTTCCCAGCTAGTTATTGCCCACAGTGACTCCAAAATCCGAGTTTGAAGTTATGACATATCTTTGGTGAATATATCTACTCTATAAAGAATATTATTTTATAGCATCACCATTCTAAAGTGGCCTTTTCATTGGACAGAATGCAAATAGTAGCAGCAACAATATACATTATATTAACACACTTCTGGTTTAATAGTTTTCTTGCATTTCCTCATATACTGGGCTTTCATTGTTGCAGCATGTAAAACCACCATAAAATAAACAAACAAAAAAATCCTTAAGTAAAGCTTTTCCCTGTATGGAAATGCACTTTTGATGCAAGTCTTCTCATGCAAAATTCTAACTCTCTGGATGTTTTCTGACATTTAACCATGAAGCCATACACATAGTAGCATACAATGGTCTTTTTAATCTTTGTACCCAAAACTTCAGAAAAGTAAAGGTATGCCTACACTGTGCACTGCAGTGAGGCAAAGTAAATTAGCCTTCAGGGAACTTCATGTTGTTGCAGTGAGGTTGATTTCAGTCAATAGTTGAAACTGTTTCCTTAAAATTAGCCCAGGTATTGCTTCAGTTTGAAGTGCACATATACTATTAGAAATAGAGTAATGCTTTTTAAGATCTTTATTATTTTCCTTTCTCTAATAGCAAGATCCACTACTGCTTTTTGTGTCAATTTTTACAGTAAATTTAAATCAAAATGTAAGCTGCTTATGCACCAAATTTAGAAATTGAATAAAACTTTAATATAGGTGTTGGGTTTTTTTAACTGTCTGGTTTCTCCTGACTTATTTGAGAGCTAAGCTTTTCTTACTCTTCTTTATCAGACCTGAGTAAATCTTTCAGAATGTGAGATTCTCATTTCTCTATTTCAATTAGGTCTTACTGTGAGCTGCAGAATATCTTCTCTTACAGAAGATACAGGTTTGTGACAAGAAAACGGCAAATAATGTTTGTTTTAGACATGTTTTAGACTGTTCCCTTCACACTCCCCCATATGCCTCAGTCACTGTGGGAGGGGAACCCAAACCAAAAAAAGCATAAAGGGTGTAAATATACTTTGAAAGTAAAGTTTCTATCTGTAGAATTGGTGCCATGATTCAATGGCAATCACAAAACAGAGTGATTACACACTTAATCTCTCCTCTGGCTGGAAAAATCTATTTCTGGAAAAAAAAAACCCAACAGTCACATTTTGGGCATCCTTCCCTTCTCTCCCTGTTTTGTATAGTGTCTGAAAAAGCACAGGAACTTGTAGCCCAGAACCTATGACTTACCAGGGAGGCAAAACATATTTCTAAATCTCCATGTGCCCCACTTTTTCCAGCTGAAAAATTTAGGCAAAAAAATTTCCTGAACCCAAAAGAGTGCTGTTAGGTAATACCCAATAAAACAATGTCAGGGAGTGGTTTTTTTGAAGTGCTTGAGAAAAATGGTAACAAAATATTATTATTTATTAATCAAATAACCAATTATTTATTCATCAAAGGAAATGAACCCAGAGCTCTTGCTACCTACATCATGTTGTAATTCTCTATTTCATATCCTGGTATTTGTAATTAAGAAAATGAATAATACTGGTTTGTCTAGGAGATGAAAAAATGTCTCATTGCAAAAATGTAGCAAGATTACAATATTCACTGTGGAAAAGATCCAGAATGAAAATCTGAATTAGGTGCAAACTGTCATGGATCACGTATCACTGTTGACCTGTAAAGTGACTTTCGAGATAAACTCTTTTTTGTGAACAATAATGCTTTTATAGTCCATTTCTATCTGATATAGATTCTGTGGTGTCAAAACCCCATTGCAGCTCAGAGTGCTATTTTCCCTTTAGTGGTGACACTAATTTAGATGTTTGTCTTTGCTTTGTCTGGGGGTCTCTTTTAATGAAATTTGGAGAAATTTAGCCACTGAGACCCCAACCTCTAAGCTGAATTTGACTGAAATTGGCCAATTTCTCCAAAAGTTATAGTAGAGGGAGGGACAATTGTTTACCAGATGTACAAACAGGCAAGGCAGTCATACAGGCTCATTTTCTAAGATGTAAGTTGAAAAATATCGACTGATTATTGAGTTAAGTTGTTGGTTTGTGTCATACCACGTGTCTTTCTGGCTTTTTTTTTTTTTCCCCCAAATAAGAGACGTACCTGTTCAGTTTGTCTGACATAAAGTGAAAAATTATTAGTAGTATTATTAACTGTGAGCTTTTACTGTTTGGTATGCTACTGTGAAAGTATCTGCGAAACATCTTCAAAACACAGAAAATGCTCAGGACAACACACCACCAAGTTGATTATTTTTCCTCAGCCATTACTTGAATAGATGAGACTAGTAGTAATACTGTTGTAATGGTACTGTCAAACAAAGCTTTCTTCAGTGAACCAAGGAGCTTCTTATACTTCATCTGAAATACATATGTATTTTGAAGAATACTTTTTCCCAGTCTATCTGAAATGGCCATTGTATTTGGACCAAATCTGTTCAGAAACACACAGGCTCGAGATCCATAGGCTCGGGAAGGACCACATATGACACCAAACTCACTTAGGTCACCTGATTTGTCCAGTACAGTAAGAAGCAGACATGCGATTCGGTGTCTGTTTCCAAAGAGTTTCTAGAAATTGTCCTTTCTATGTGAGACAGATACATTAGATAGAGCTGTGCAGTCTGCTTTACCTTATCCTCAGCCCTGGCTAGTTTCTAATTCATCAGAAAGGGGTGAACATCACACTTTCTTTTCCTTCTCAATTATGAAAACCATTAACGGGGAGGAGGAAAAAAAAGCATCACTGGCTCCCACAGCGAGATAAACCAATAAATATATCCCCATCTTATGTTGTACCCGTTGAGCACGGTGATCCTGCACATGTGGTAGGTATTCTGTTTCCTCCTTTTGACAATAGTGTCCCATCTGTTGTTTTCATTCTTTCCTTTGGCACTTTTATCTCCTACATCTCTGACAAAGATAGCTTGGAAGCAGGTCTTAGGAATTTAACAAGTGATACTCTTTAACCATAAATGCGTGGGAACAAAACATTTGGGGGTTCACAAACATAATTGTGTTCTTAGGGGAAAGATGGAGGAACAAGTGCTGTCCCACCATGGGACAAACTGAAAAATGCTGTAGATAGCTCTCAAGAGTATCTTCCTGAGTTCTGAAACAATGCAACATAGGAACTGCCACAACTGACCCCAAACCAGGTCTACCTACTTAATTTGTTATGCCATCTAGCATGCCGAGCTCCAGAATTTTCTCGGAATAATGTGCAAAAAACACAGGATTGGTTTATCAATGCATGAAAAATCTAAAATGTTCAAAAGAGAAATGCCCACACTAAGCAAAATGACTTAGCTATTGGGATTTTTTTTATATATGAGAATGGAGGTTTAAATCATTTTATCATTATTCTCCTATTCATATAAATGGTTTTGTCTGTGAAGCTTCTGACACATGGGTGCATTTCATCAGTTAATGATGTTGCATGGAAATATAATACCATTTCTCATCTTCAAATTTGTCATACTTAAAATTATCTTCAGCTGATAATTTAATATCTCCTTGCTATTGTATTATGAAAAAGGCTGCACAGAGGTGCCCTGTACATCTCTTTTAAACTATTCATTACTTTGTCCCATTTTATTCATTTTGACTGTGAATTAAATAGTTTCAGTCATCCCATTCACTCTTCCTACTGACTTCCTACTGAAATGACCATATTTCTAATGATTTACTTTGATTCTCTGTGTAACTGCTTATTTTCAATGATGCACTCTTTTGAAGCTCCATATTGTGCTGCCATACAAGTTCCTTCCCCTTTCAGCAGATACAAACATTTGCCCATGCAACCAGGATGATGCACTGCTATGCACACAAAATTAACATCTGCAGAAGTCTAAAAGCCACCAGTTTTTGTAGAGACAAATAAAAACCTATTCCGCATGCCTATATAGGACGTGGAATTGTTATTATGCACATACCACCATTGGTATTCATGTCAAATACATCTACATGCTTATATATATACATACAATTTTCCTCGCAAACAGTTGGAAGCAACTGTATTTCTCTTTGTAATTTCATGTCTCCAATGTATAAAGAGTAAGCGTAGGATTTTATGATAATCTTTGCTTCCAGCTCTGATAGTTTGACTAACCTGAGATTCAGACAACACATATTTCAAAGGAAAACAAAGATCTGCAGCTAGCTGTGTACTGAACACCAAAATTAAGGTCTTTCCATATAATTATCAATCATTGCAAATGCTGGGACTGATAAAGCAAGAAAAGATAAGTGTAACAAAATTAGAATGAAAGTCCAAAATGAAAGCAGAGGACAAGAAAACAGATACGTAGCAACTTGCGAACTGAGCAAGTATGGATGGAGGGATGGAAAGCTGAAGACTGAAGATATTGACCAGTTCTCAGCTCCCAGATGATTAAAATGCAACAGACAAGAAGTGTTTTCTTTATCTGCTGGTCTGCTATGCAGGCAGTTGGTCTAATAGACAGAAACAAAATGTTATCTGTCTGCTACGTCTCTGTTCTTTTTAGATATTGACCCAACATCCAGGAATGAAACCTATACGGTAAAGGCTCCTACCTTTATCACAAGTGCAGACTCCTACCAGAGAAGCTAAGGTGGCTTCCTAAAGCTTGACAGCATTTGAATTAAAGAGCAGAATGTATGTTGGTGTTTTTTGGAAGTCCTCCCCAAGGGTAAATCAATGGAGCTAAGCAAGTCTAAGGTAAGACCATGACATTTTGAAAAACAATGGGATGTGTTAACAGTGAGGCAGACAGGGCGTATTAGAGATTAATCTTAATAATCGTCTTATTTGATAGAATCATAGAATCATAGAATGGTTTAGGTTGGAAAGGACCTTGAAGATCATCGAGTTCCAACCCCCCTGCCATGGGCAGGGACACCTCCCACTAGACCAGGTTGCCCAAGGCCACGTCCAGCCTGGCCTTAAACACCTCCAGGGATGGGGCCTCAACAACCTCTCTGGGCAACCTGTTCCAGTGATTTATCATTCATTTATAACTGAATGATAAACTTGCTAACTATGCATGCGACAAAAGTGCAAAGTTAGTTCTCTTATGCTGTCTACTTCCTATTACTATCATATTTCTACTATTTTATCTATTACTTATGCAGATTAAGATCTTCACATTGCCCCATAGCAGTTTCATTTCTTTGGCATCTTTTAGACCCTTTGGAAATCTGGAAAGATTATATTCTCCAGATTTCCTTTTTTTTGGTGATCATCCTTGTTCTTGTAAAGGACTCCAATAGGTCTGTGAAGCAAGACTTGAGAGCTGAGGGCCTTGAACTCTGCAGCGTGTATCAGATCATCCTCATAAGAACTTTTTCATTTAGACTTTTTGTTCCAGATTCTTCCAGAAGTTCAGCATGAGCAAGAGCCTCTGATAATTCCTGAATAGGGAAGGGATCTTTTGGAGAATCTTTCCTACGCTTCTTCCCAGAGAAAACTGATGGAAAACATTTGTTGAGTTTTCCTACTATAACTTTTCCTCTGAACATTCCTCCTATGCTTTGGTTACTTACTGGCCCTACAAGTGCTTTGGCAAGTTTCCTGCTCCTGATGTGTTTAAAATAGGGTTTATTTCCTTTTGGACACTGTCCTTCAAGCTCTTTCTTCTCTGCCTTTGTGTTTTTAATTTTCATCTCTTCTGTTCAGTATGGTGTCTTAGGTCTCCATGGAAGTCTACCATACAGCTAATAGGATTCACATAAATTTCAGTTCTACCTAAAAGACGGATGCTCTGAATACGTACCTTTGCTACTTTTGGGGAAAAGGAGTCAGTGAAAACTGCTGCAAGAAAAGTATTTGTGTGGCTGAGAAGTAACGACTGATTAATCAGCATTCTTATACTGGGGAAAAGCTGGATGAATTTGATCATCTGGCTCTAACAATTTTTGCTTTGTGGACCATAACCAGCTTACTTATGTTCTGGACAATTGGCACCTCTGTAACTGTGACACATCCATAGTGTGGAGGGTAAGGAGACACTGAAAATCAAAAGGACAGATCAAACACAGACTCACATTTAATCAGTGCTTTAGCCAATCTCATGACTTTAGATGTCTCGCCTATGATTTTGAAATTTTAGGGTTGGCAACTCTGGTATTTGCGTGTTTAAAATGATGAAGTCTTCTTAAAGTGTTTCCCAGATTTCCTAAGTTTTTGCTATGACTTTCAGACCTATGCTAACATACGTACTTAGTTGACAGCACACTCCAGGAAAAATTATATCTGATCCCAGAAACTATTTAATTGTCGTTTTGCTGGTTTTATTTATTTTTCTTCCTTAATTATTTTGTATTTCTGTATATGCTGAATGTTTTTTAATTCTAGTCATGCAGTGCCAAAATCATAATTTTGCATAGGTTTGGCAATTGTTTTTTTTTCACTGTTGATAGTAGTTAATTATTGCCAGTTTTTATTATTTTAAATACAATTAATAAAATATACTATAAAAAATTAGCATCTCATTTTCCCTGATATCAAAACCCTATTAACAGACCTTGGGAAAACACAAGGGGGAGCACAAGGCAGGGTACAAAATTTCTTTCATTGGCATATATTGTTGTGAGACAATGAAATCTGAATATTGCCTATCCTGATCCCCACTGGGATCTCTGAGTCCACAGAATGATCCTAATTGAATTTTCCCTGCCTAAATGGAGTATGCCCTGTTGTGAACCTGCTTTGAGCATGATGACAGGATGGGATGTCTCAGAGCATCACTTCTGTGAGACCCAGGGCCTTCCTTCTATTACCTCTATTATCTAAACAAATAACCTTGGACAAATCAATTTACATTAATCCAACCTAGTGGTTTTAAACCTTCTCATTTCCTTTAAAATGTCTCAATCAAGTTTCAAGTGAAATTGCTTGAACATTCATCTCTTAAAATGTGCCGGTGTACAACAAGTGAAATCTGTAATTTTTTATTAAAAATATAAATATGTTTAAAAGGGCAAATTAATGTATGGGTCATAGCAAGTTCTTTCTACTTTGTAACATCAGGCACAGAATCCCTTAGCAACACTTGTATTTTTTTTTATGCTAAAATGAGTTGACAAAGTGAGATTCATCTTGGATTTTTTTCTGTTTTCTTCTTTCATTCATTACATCAAGAACTTAGTATTTCATCATTTTGTTGTGTAAAATTAAAAATCTGCACCCACAGTGAGCTTCAGCCATGTTTACTGCAGTAATCACACAGGATTAGTTCTTTATGATGCTTCCTGTGTAAATGCACTTGAAATAAATAGCAGTATGAACAATGATTATTCGAATTTATGGGGAAGTTGTTTGAAACTTAATGAATTTCATTATTCCATTAGATAATACGACACTTTTCTAATCTTGCTCTTATTTTAATGTATAAAATATTTTATCCAGAAAATAATCTAATTTGCCTTTCTCTTCATTTGAAAATTAGAGATAAGTGCATGATTATTTTATGCATGCCCTGAGTTAATCCATAATCCTGTGCTTGTGTAATAATTCTAGGGCTTTATAGAAATTATAATAGTCAAGTTAAGCTTTTGTGTATTGTCTATTTTTGCTGTTTTTCTTCTGATTTCATATTCAATGAGTAGAGACTAGGGACTGGCAAGGGAAGTTAGACAAAGCATTTAAGAATTAACAATGTTTAATGAACAATGAAATCAATATTTAAGATTCTATATATATGGTATTGTGTTCTTAGTGTTTCTACATGCTGATGTTTTTGTATTCAAGAATTGAGTTAACAATCGTACAAGTCACTCTTTGCCTTTGCCTAAGTTGTTAATTTTCCTGATTTTGTGAAGATGCTGAGCTGGATATTTCTAGCACTGGTGAACTCTATATAACACCTAGAGGTTTACAGAACATTTTGTATGAAGCTGCCTGGTATGTTCAGAGGAGTAAGCATGCCTTTTTGAAAATATTCTGAGGAGTGATAAGCTACTTGAATGATGCCCTTTTAAATTCTACATTTTGTTTTCAGGTTGTTATTTCATGAAATTTCTCTGACAATATTGCAAATAGTTTCAACTGCCCAATTCCAGTTGAGATTTGGGTTTAGATACATTGAGCTGCAAAGAAAAAATGGTTTATAATTGTCGTGATTTGCACCGGACTGGCCACTGAAATGAATGACAGATGCTCTCCCCCACCTTTCTCTGAAGGGAAGAGGGAGAAAGAGACTTCTGAGTTTAAAAGAAACTAATCTACTTTTATGAAAATATTAATAAAATATTTAAAAGGAAATAATGAAATCTATATAATATAGAAAACCATATCAAGCTCCCAGGATGACAATCACATCTCTGGCAGGCCCTGGGAAAGTCCCAGACTGGACTCAGAGATGGATGAGAACTGGATTCTGGGTCTGGATGCAGGAACACACAGATCAGGGTGAAAGGCAAACAAACAGAGTCCTCCTTGGATGTCAGCCATTGAAGAAAGAGCGCTGACCCTTTCATCTCTCAGCTTTTACACTGAGCATGAGGCAGATGGGGTGGAATACTCTGTTGGTTAGTTTTGGGTCACCTGCCCTGTCTGCTCCTCCCCACAGGTGCAACCCCACTACGCTTTTCTGCTTCTGACCCTCCAACGGGGCACACAACAAAGTGAGCTGCCCTTGGATGTTATGGCAATAAGTATAAGCAAGAGCCTCTCTGCATACCATGCCTTGGCATAAATTATAAACAATCAGGTCTTATCACTCTAGGAGCAGGCTACTGTCTTAAAAATGTGCCATTAATTTCAGAGAATTCAGTTAGTTAGAAGAGGCTTAAGTGAAACATAAAATTACTGAACAGAAAATTGGTCCTGTTTTACCTCAAACCAGGACAGTAATGCAACTTAACTTCACACCTAGGAAAGGCAATAATTAAAAAAAAATCAGCACATTGACTTGCTTAGCACATTACATGCAGGCTATAAGACTGTGCACAACACAGTATTGTAAAGATCTTATCTTTCTGATCTTCGTGGCTAGGGCTTCATGCTGAATACCCAGAATTGTTAAGTGTCAAATGCCCCTCCCTCAACCATCTAGTTCCAACCTCCCTGCCAAGGGCAGGGACACCTTCCACTAGACCAGGTTTCTCAAAGCCCCATCCAACCTGGTCTTGAGCACTTCCAGGGATGGGACCTCCACAAATTCTCTGGGCAATCGGAAAATTTCTTCCTTTTGTCTAATCTAAATCTACTTACTTTCAGTTGAAAACTGTTGCCCCTTATCCTATCACTACAGGCCTCCCTCTCTGTCTTTCTTATAAGCCCCCTTTATATATTGAAAGGTTGCAATAAGGCCCTGCCAGGGCCTTCTTTTCTCCAGGCTGAACAACCCCAACTGTCTCAGCCCTTCTTTGTAGGAGAGGTGTTCCACCCCTCTGACCATTTTTATAGCACTCCTCTGGACCACCACAGTTGTATTATTGCTTTTCAGTTAGAGCAAAGAAATTGCCTTTTATCACAAATATTTTTACAGACACAACAGAAATTCAAATATTTTCTAAAATGTGAAAAAATGAATCTGTCATTGACGTGTTTGTATTCTTACAGCTCTGTTTATCACTCCTGAAAGAGGAAGTATTCTTTGGTTAAAACCAAAGGAGTGATGGTTGAAAAATTTGTATTAGCTTTAAGTTTTTCTATTCTCCCCAGGCAGTTCAGCTCCCATTACATTTTGTGAGAGTGACATTAGGACGCTCTTTTTTTTTTCCCCATTCCCAAGCACTGACTCTGGATTGCATGGGGCAATCAGCACCCCAAAAACATTTTTCCTGTGTTCTAGTACAAAGACAAACCTTGAAAACCCTACTGAAGTCCTTCCAGAAATATCCCAGTAGACAGAGACAACAGGTGGAGTGAGAAAGGACCCAGCTGGGAAAGCTGCGATCACCTTGCCCCCACTGCGCTTGGTACTGCCATGGCTCAATAGTTTCATATAAATCTTGCTCTGGTAGCTCTGCGCAGCCCTGCAGACTGCAGTGCAGGCACAAGCCAAAATTATTATCATAAAACCCTCGGCTGATTCCTTTGTGCTGCAGTCTCGTCTCTATAGGGAAAGTTTTATCACTTCCCTCATATTTTAATTGTATCCATTCTACAGCTGGTAGCAAGATGTCCAACTAATGAAATGAGTTGACAAGCCTTTCAAAAGACTGAAGTGACTGGGTTATATCTATTGGTGTGTGAGAGAAAAAAAAAAAAAGGAGAGTAAATGAGAAGAAAAAGTAAAAACAGTTTCTTCCCATGCACTTTTCTCCCAAATAGAGCAAAAAGGTGAAGATTGTATAACCTCTCTAGCCTACTGCCTGTTTATGCAGTAAATCTATACCAGTAGGAGATTTATTAATTTAAATGTGGTCTTGCGTATAAGAATGATATGGGTAGTCTCAGATCATATTTATTCATTTAATAGAGGGATTTATTGGCAATGTCTGATAACCATATTTTGTAGTTTAGATCATTGTTTTTCCTTCATATTAATAGTTTCTTTCTATCTCGCTATTTAAATAAGACATCTCTGTAGTTCTGAATATCAACAAAAAAACTCTTTAGCTGGATGACATAATTTGGCAATCAGAAAATTAGAACAGCATGTAGCTTCTGATGAAAAAAAAATACTAAATGTGTGTCTCATAACTCTGCTGCTGAGGTTTAGTTAAACACATAACCTTTATATGAACTTATCTCATTAATCATGGACAAAAATGTAGCTATTTCACATATGGGACTGTGGAAAAAGATAGCATGGTCATTTACCACTGCAGAGTGCTCACTCCCAAAGAGGAAAGATAATTTCCGTAGGGAGAGTTGACAAGGCACAGGTTAAATACTCATACTGGCTTTCTGCTGGAAAGTTTGTGAAAAGGCCTACTTTTTTTTTTCCCCAATAAATTACAAAAAGTTCACCTTATTAGAGTTTGTTAAAAGTTGGTAATATGAGCTCACTTTTTTAAGCATTTTTTCTTTTCAGTGTGCCAGCAGTTTCCTATTATGGTCCCAAAAAATGACTTCTTTTCGTTTCCAGTTGTTCCCTCATTTTTGCTTCTACTTAAACCTGCAGTCCTTACTTTCACACAGCCAACTAGGAGTTTGATAGTTTCTCAGGCAATAGGTTTTTACCCAAATGTGGTACCCTAGTAGCTCATTGTTTTTGCAGCATCCACCAGCCACCACCTACTTGACTTGTTCTAGTGATCTTTTGTTCCTGAGTGTTAGAGTCTGACTCACTGCTATCTAGGGGGTCTTGCTAGATGCTGTGACCTTAAAGAAAGCAATGCCCTGTCAGTTTCAAAAATGACCCTATGCTACTGAAATACTCTTTATATAAACCCTCCCCTGAGGGGCAAGCACAGCACAGTGTTACACCAAAATGTCACAATTTCCTTCTGCCTAAAAATACACAAGGTCCAGGATTCTCCTAACATATCAAATCCCTGGCTCAGTCCACTGTGACATATGCGGAGATTAAATTTCATCCTCCTGATGATGTGGGAATTTGGGAAATTAACATTCAAAGCTTCTAATTATAAGAGGAGTGGTGGGCCTGTCAATTTCAAATGATGACATGTGTGATAAGACTATGGTCTTACTTAGTTTTCTTAGGAACCCAAAGCATGTGTATGTCAGATATGTATATTTAAGGCTAATCATCCCTTCAAGGTACCTCTTATAGGCTGCCCTCCCCCTGTGAGGAACGTATATTTGGGCTGTAGGTGAGACACGAGACTATGCAATCATAAGATATAGTAGACAGTGGTGGGGGTATGACCACTTGCTTTTCCTTTGTTGTTTTTTTTTTTTTTTTTTTTCTCCAGTTAATAACAATGCTGTAAGTGTAAATTGTTTCAAAAACTTATGTTGTCTTGAACACCAAGCTCAACAAGTACAAAATAGAATCATAGAGTCATAGAACGATTTAGGTTGGAAAAGACCCTTAAGATCATCAAGTCCAACTGTAAACCTAACACTGCCAAGTCCACCACTAAACCATGTCGCTCAGCACCACATCTACATGTCTTTTAAATACCTTCAGGGATGGAGATTCTACCACTTCCCTGGACAGCCTGTTCTAATGCTTGACAACCCTTTCAGTGAAGAATTTTTCCCCAAATCCAAACTAACCCTCCCCTGGTGCAACTTGAGGCCATTTCCTTTTGTCCTATCACTAGTACTCCGATAGTACTAGAAACATAATGCTTTTGGCTATATATCTCCCTTTTTCTTTTACTAAATTAACTGCATGTAAATACCAAAGCAGACCCCTGTGCCACTGGTAGACTGGATGACAGGAGCAAAGAGTTGACTATGCATTATCAGGTGAATACTGTAGCCAAGATTTGGGGTATTCTGCAGGAACTGCTCCAATGAGTATCTGAAAAGCAAGGATTCAATGCCTAAGTCTCTCTCATTCCAGTTGAGTGATCCAATTTACAAGGCTGTGGAGTCAACAGCTTTCCTGGTGGTCTCAGTGAATGTTGAAATACTGATGTAACGTGGCAGAGTCCCAGTAAGGCAGAGAATATTTCCTACAATACACCCCCCACTCCCCAACCCCCCCATGATAGATATTCACATCTGTCCTCTAAAACAGAAAGAATGCACATTGGAGTGTGGTCTCCACCATCTCTGGTGACTGTTCTTACCAGTGGTTTTCAGTGGCTCTGGGACTGTGCCTTCCCTTGCTGTGTGCAGAAGGAGGGCTTAGTACAGTTTCCACTTAGAAAACAAAACAAAACAAAACCCAAACTCATTGTGGAAGCAGCTGCCTTTTTGCTGGTTTTCAATACAAGAATCTTACACGGTCATACATGACCACACCAGTCTTGCACGCTACTTCCAGGACCTAGAAGGTGACTCCCAGTTTCCAAATATTGCTTTTTTTTTTTTTTTTTCCTTTCTGGCCAGCCAGAAGGAAATCAGGGATTAATCTGCAATGAGAGAATATTTAAGCCAAGATTTGAATGAGTCTGGCAGGTGTGAGTCAGCTGCTGTCTTCACACACTGCCCGGGCAGCTGCAGGTCCATAAAGCACCTAAAAGCCACATACTGAGAACTACCCACGTGTCCTGTTGCAGGGAACAGTGACAGTCTCTGATTTGTTTTCAGTATGTTACTACACATGAATACCATATTCAAAATGATAGTAAATATATAGCCACAAGGTGATGTTCTTCTCCTGTCTCATAAACATGATCGGGTTCTTACTCTGCAACCTCCTCCATGCACACTGAGTGCCAGGCACCAAAAGCTACATGGAGAGCAAGCAAGGCTAAACCATGCAACTGCCAAAGTGTTTGCATGCATCAACGAATGCCCAGGAAGCTCGGAAACATCATTGCAAGCCCAGAGCTGGTGACTGCAACATGTACATCCCTGAAACCTCTGGACGTGGCTGTACTTAAACCTGTTCAAGTTATCTAAATCAAGCCAAGGGTGTGGGTAGCAGGTGGTGTCGCCTGCAGATTTTCCAAGTGAGATCCAGCTGGGAAAGACTGTCGCAGATAACCCCTGAGGGGTTCATATCATCACGGGCAGAGGCTTCAGGCTGCAGAAGAAATGTGCTGAAATAGCCTGTCCTCTGACCAGCTTGGCCATCATTCCCCATTTGTCAAGACCCTCAGAATTTGGCTGCTACAGCTGGTGACAGCCTGTTTTGGCAGACCTGTTCCAACCCACCTCCCAGCTGCCTTGAGTCATGACTGAAACTGTGTTTATCCAAACCAGCATATTTATAGCTTTGTGAATACCAAATTCATAATTTGCTCCCTTTTTGCTGCATGCTTGTGAGGAATCAGAAAGAACAGCAATGCCTTATAGAAGTCTTTAATATAACTTAACATTGTATCTGTTATAACAGATCAATGGGATGGGGACATTCTTTTCCTTATAATTGAAATGATTCAGAGAAAAGAAAAAGGACATAAAGGTATTTTGAGGTTTCTAAGCAATTTGAATATATATAGTATTAGAAGACCACACGTAAATAAATGCAAGCTTTTATGCCTAATTTCAGAAGCCCCGGCCAGTTTTCCAAAGCTTGTGAAAATTATTTAAAATCATTTATCAAAATCTCTTGCAGTAAGCAGCAGCAGATGTGTGGGTGATGATGTAGACAGGCATCTGAAACTTGAAAATCACTGCCCAGACATACCCATTGGGTCATACTTTGAGTCACATGCAGTCCTGTTGTGGATTTAGAGAGACAATTCAGATGTGACAGGCTAATTTATTACTCTAGCTTATTCCAGTTTCACCAATCACAACAAGTGGAATTGTAGGGTAGGTTGTGGTGATGAAGCTAGAGGAGTTGTGTCTTGTTTCCACTCTCCCAGGCTAGTCAGATGTTCTGTCTGATGCAGAAACTCCTTGAAAGGCACATTAAAATTAGGGAGCTTTCTGCAACAGTCTAGGATGTGTATTTGCTGTGAAGTGTAAATTATTCAGAAAGAAAATTCCAAAGGTAGAGAAATATTTGTAATTTTTTTTTACTATTCTGCTTGTAATCACCTTTTGATACCTTTACCTCCTTGCAGATAGTGTTTGGGTAATCTTACATGTGCTAGATGACCATTGATTTTTCCATTAGTGATCTTAAGACGAGAGAAATTAATTAGCAAACAGTGGGATTTGTCTGCTCTACACCTCCTGCCCAGTCAGCTTAGGAAATGTCTACCAGGTGAAACTTAATTAGGCAAAAGACAGGAAAAGCATTAAGTGAATATGTAGGAACATGTTTCTCGTCGGAAATATTTCAATGGATGCAAAATGTGGCTTATAAAAAGTTATTTCAACATTTAAAGCCTCTTTGCTAGTCAAGCGGAACAAATAGTCTAAAAGGAAATGCAAAAAGTATCATAATTTAGGAATTAGCATAGTCCAAAATCTGAAAATGGTTGACTATTAAATGACTTGCTCATGAGCTTCCAAAGAAAAAAGTAAATCCTATGTGAAACATGTATCCGCTCCCATGACTTATGTGGTAACTCACTCTCTGGGTTGAGGTTTAGTTATATGGTAGTATACAGGTAGAAGTATTCAGTTGAAGAATATACACTTCACTCTAACCCAGTGAAAGCCGGTGCTGTATGTCCTGAACCATGGTTGCACAAAGAACTTTTTGCCTGTGAGGCGAAGAGGCAGTCTTCTTCTGAATGCAGGGACTGGGGGCTTCCACGCACGCCATTTCGGTGAGTTTCAGTAAGGGGAAGTGAAAAGGGAACTGCAGTGTTGTGTTTAGGATTCTCCAGCAAAAGAAGAATGGGATGAAAAGAAGGAACAATGAGAACTTCACTATCCTTGCCTTTTCTGTCAAGAAGATGCTGCAAAAGCTTCATCGATCTGGCCACATGAGTAAATTAGGAGATGCAATACTTAACTGGTGAATCGTGGAACAATGTAATTGAGCAACTCAACACAATGAAAAGTAGGTACTTTGCAGCAAGCCTATATTCTTTGAAGACCACATGAATTTAAATTTTGAAACAAAACACTTTCTGTCTTTATGCCAATTAGATGGTAGCTGAATCATGCCTTTAAGATACTTCTGTCGTGGGCAGAAGCAACTACAGCAGCATACTCGGTCTTAGTCCTACTGTGGGTCTAGCCCAAATGCCCCAGTCCTGATTCGCACTGAATAGTACCTGTTCACTAGAATGAACTAATTTGAAGCAGACTTTCCCCATGGGAAGGCTGTAGTAAAAAAAGGAAAAAGTAAAAATACAAAGAAAGTTCATTTGTGCTAGTTAAAAAAAAAAAAAAAAGTAGTAAGTTTAAAACAGTGAAATAAATTAGGATTTATATTTAGTTAACAATGAATTATCACAAACCATTCCCATATATTTCCTGATGGTTTACCATTACATAACCTGCTCTATATTTATAATGTACATCTGGCATACTGTACTTCTATTCAGATCACTTTAATTAAACCAGCCTCCAAGCTCCCATATAAAACAATGGAAGTTCTGAAACGCAGGAAAACAGCAGCACGAATTCATGAATAGCCCTGTATGTGAAGGCAGGCAATCTGCAGATCAGTGTGGTGGTTTCCTGTTGTTAACACCATAAACTTGTTGGACTCTGCTAGCTAAATTCTTCTAACTTCAGCCCAGTCGCTGCAGCTACCGCAGAAGAGATGGGCCAGAAGAGAAAAGGAAAAGATGAATAACTTTTTTAGATTGGAAAGAAAGAAAGAAAAAAAAAAAAAAAGAAAAAAAAAAATAGCAGCTAGCTTTGTGGGCTTGAAAAGAAGCGCAATGCTTCGGAACTCTCTGACTAAAATTACGGTATCAGTGTTCCCTCTCAAAGACAAAAATTGCTTGAACCAAATAATCAGTAATAGATAGGCAAAAGAGGCCAATGTTGAAACAATTTCTAAAAAAGGCTTGATGATTTAGACTTAATTTTCAGTAAATGTCTTGCTTAGCCACTAATCTCAGAGGGACTGAGAAGTTCCCAGTAGGCAGAGCTCTTCTCATGAGGACCTCAATTATATGTATTTAAAAATAAATGATACTGCAGTGTTTGGGTGCAGAAGGTTATTTCCAGTCTCTAAAAATCTTGATATCCTAACAAGCTATTTAAATCCTCAAGCAATTATCACAGATTACTTTTAAAAGCTACAAGATTGATAGAATTCATTATTTTTAAACCTTGTTGCAGGCCTCTAACAAATTCTCAGTATGGATAAGGAGCCTTGTACAGGCAAATAAGTCTGCTGATTAAAGGCTTACTTTTCTTAGCTATTTTTCATGAATGCTGCAGAGTCAGTGAACAACAGTCAGAAAAACATGAATATAGGATAGTAACTGGTATAATATAGATTTATCTTTATATAAAAATATCTTATTAGTATATTCTCCAATAAGAATAATGTAATAATATCCTATTACAGGTTGGTAGTATCATGGGATAATTCACATTGGAAGGAACCTTAGGAGGATGCTAATCCAACCTCATGTTCAAAGCAGGATAGACCATGAAATTGATCTAGATATCTGCAACTAATAAAATCAAAACCAGCTGAAACCTCCCTACAGAACCTGGTCACAACATAACCTAGTGGTTTTAAAATGTTGGTAAAGTTCCTTTTGCCGCCAATTATTTAATTCAGCTGAAAGTGGAATTTATTGGTAAAGGTTACGTTATCTAATTAATGAATAGAATGTGTGCCTTAAGCCATCAAATGTGTTCTTAGTGTGAATGCTCACTCTGTGAACTACTTGATATGTACCTGATCCAGACTGTAACATCTGTTTACAGTACATCCTTTGTCAAATGCTTTGCCAAACGGTGCAGTTCTCATTTTTACCTCTCTTTGCACCTTTTTATCCTGTTCTTCCCTGCTGGGAGAGCGTCCTAAACACAAGGCCATAGACATGAAAGCTTTGTTTTCTGATCTCTTGAACAGAAAGGGCTAATTTCACCAAATAAATTATTTGCAGTGCTTAATATGACCAGTGCAAATAAATCCATAAGCCACAGAGGAGAGAAGTTTCTCTTTTTCCTGCTGCTTCTGCTGTTCAGGGAGATACTGAAGTTTTAGACATTCTGTAGATTATCCAAAATGACATTAGTCTAGTCACAACTGTAGCAAAATCCTCCTGTGTTATACCAATTAATTTGCTGTGAAAACCTGTATAAAGTGATTCTGAACAAATAGAGGACTACTGAAATCTTACTCTCCGTTGTACAAATACAATTTGTAATTAAGATTTAGGATGAGGAGTTTCTATTTCTGCTTCCAGCTGCCCTTCTCTGCAGAGTGCTGATATCCCTTTTGTTTAAAGATTCAGGAGTTAGAGCATTATTTTATTGTAAATTACAGGATGTAAGAATTAACAGCATAATAATTCCAAAGGGAAATAATTTTAAGGTAATGATATAATATTCATTTAAGGCAAGACACTCTTTGGCTTTGTGGAGATTTGTGGGACAGGGGAAGAGAAGGAAGGGGAAAGTGGAAGAAAAAGGAAGGTGGTCAAGAATTAGGAAGTTATCTTTATATTTAAGTGTATATGGCAACTCAGAAAGAGCAACTGACAGAGAGGGATCCAAATGCCTTATCCCTGCGGTAGCCAACTGAGCAGGGGTGATACGGTGGCTGAAATAAGAGGCACCTGCTGTGTCGTCCTGCCAGAGACCTGCAGAATCACTCCTCGTGCTGCACTGTTCCCCAAAACGCTGGTGTGGACCTACCCCCAGTGGCATGAGCATTGTACCCATTCTAATTGGTACCTACTGAAGAGAACAGCTGCAACTGCAGTAAAGAAAACATGGCTTTACACAGTAAAGTGTGAAGTTTCTGTGTCTTTACTCGGCTTGTGATTGCACAAGCCAAGCTTATTCTGGAAATTGTGAACCTCTATCATTCCCAGGGAAATAACAATGCATCAACATCCAACAGGATAGTACGACAGTCATTTTAATTTGCTCTGAAATTTAAATTCTAACATTGATTACTGCCCTAATATTAAATATTGTTCAACAGCCATTTAAGAGCAGGATGAACAACGGCTGATGTGTAAGTCCTATATGTCATAAAGGCAAAACAGTATACAAAGTTCTCAGTGTTGCTTGGTCATCCTGCCAGGATTCAGAGAGGATACCTGCCATCAAGAGACGCAAAGAGATGCATTAGTATGTTTTGTATGCATAGACTTTAAAAATGCAACAGAGAAGGCCTGCCTGTGTTACTGAAGTGAATTCATGAGTGCATGTAGGGTTCTAATCAATGGAGCTATTCAGTGATATAGTCCTTCTGGAATGGGAGAAACAGGTCCACTAGAGGGAATGGCAATCACAGCACCATAAATTCAGGTGCAGGAGTCACCACTGATGTACTGTGAACAACAAGAGAATGCAGAAGATGAAAAACAAAGCCCAGATCTGTAAAAATAAGTGACTGTGTGATCCGCAGTAAAGAAAATTAGGGTACTTCTTTGGATGAACAGTAAAACCTATCTGCAGAGATTTTACAGTGCGCTTCAGAGTCCCGGGAAAGTGGGCAGGAGAATAGCAGCCAGGCAAATAGAGACTGGGACAGAAACTGCCAGTGATCAATTATTAGCCAGTAACAGAGAAAAGCAGAAAAGAAACACTTGTAGTGCTGCAGCCTTTCAAACAGTGCACTATAAATCCTGCTGTTTTCTCCAGGTATTAGTATTTCTGTTTTCACAGGGAAAAGAAATAAAGAAAAACATGGAAGGGATCATGTGTAAGTTATGGCCATGTAGGGAACTGAAAGCTCCCTCGTGGACATATCAGTTGACTTAAAATAACTGCAGATTAGGTGTCCAAATTCCTTAAGATGTTTGAACGTTTTAGTCACTTCATTAATCACTGAAGCTAGGAGGGGGATAGCGTATGCTTGCTTTCACGCAAGGAATCATAAGAGGGTTTTCTGTGATTGACACAGATGGTAGATGTTAGATACCAAGAAAGGTTTCTTTGGGTTCATTGTTTATTTGATGAAAATTGCAGCTTTAGAGGAAATAAAAGAATGTAAAGACACAGATTTTGTTTCAACATTTGCAAAATAAATTACCTTGATTTTTGAAGTGACACTTCGTTTCAATATTGCCTGAAATTAATGCATAAAAAAGAAAATAAGTAATTTTGCTCATACAGGTGTGCTAATAAGATATGACATCTTTATGGATTGCTGGTCTCATGAGGTTTTCAAGGCCTGAAAGACAGGTGAAGCATAATGTACTGTGTGGGTCTTCTAGCTGTTAGCTTGCCTCCACTCCCAGCCACAGAATGGGACAAATATCCCACATATTTTAATCTAAGATTTGCCTTTGACTCTAGCAGAAGGAAATACACGTGCTTTCCAAAGAAATAAGATTTCACAGTAGAAACTAGCTGATTTTAAGTTGTGAACAAAGTACCAAAATGTGGGTAGCATCCCAGGCATCTTTTGCTATATAATTCTGTTTCCACTAAAATTGTCAAGCAGTAGCGGTGACTATAAAGTTTTATATTTTATTTTGTGTGGAGGAAAACTTGGCTAGAAAAGATACCTTATTTCTTAGAACTATATTTGGATTAGCTCTTCTGTGACCATGCTGAACTGCACGAATTTCATTAAATACTTTAGCATGTGAGGAACTGTTACAGCAGTCAGGAGATACTGCATGAAAGCAAAGCAAAAGGGGTAGCTTTTGCACAGCTGTGAGTGGGAGTGAATGTATTTAAGGCAACTCTCCTATTGCAACGTGTTCCTCCTTATTTTAATTAATTTTACTGTTTTATCAAGTAGTTTTTTGCTACTTGGAATGATGGTTAAAAACCTGCAAATGTTGCAACTATTGTATATCCTGAGACTCTGTGCTATTGATAAGCCCCATAGCCAGTTATATCTTCTGCAAAATGACAAAGCACATTTGATATTAGATTTATAGTTATTTGTGCATTGCAAAATCAATCACATTTCCAAAAATGTTAAAAATCCAAACTGAGGTTGGCCACAAATTACCTAATTTGAGACAATGAATTCATTGAGCTTTTAGGATGTGTTCACAGTTTTTCTTCTGTCTCTTTTTTAACATTTTGAGTCACTAAAGCTCCATGCTGAAAAGGTCTAATACCTGTGGTTTACAGTCATCTGTTACCCATTCATTAGAGGGGCTTCTCTGAACCACTCCTTTCCATGCCCAACACTGAGGTTTGAGAAACAACCCACACATAAAACAATTGCAGTCAACAAAACAATCAACCCCATTGTTCTCTGCAGGGATTTGCTCTAAAAAGTACATCAACTGGAATTATTTAGAAAACTAAATTACTGCAAGATGGAGTCAGAAGCATACTGGCAACACTTTGAAAAATCATCTTGTTTGTTCTCTGCTTGCTTTTAAAAATATCTTTTCATTAAAAACATTAGTGAGAAAATATTAATAGAAAATTGCATATACCAATTTCAGTGTAAGTATGAGAGCTTATTACTTGACTTTTGTGGTCTACTGTAATCCTGTAATGTTTTACATGGGATTTTTCATGAATGCAAATCTTTCCGTTTGAATGCAGTGATGTATAATGTCACAGCCGAAACATTTTCCCCATCTTTGCTCGTATGAAAATTTTAGAGATAATTTAGTGAGAATCAAGTTGAACTGAGGATGATGATCAGCTCTTTAAGACACATGTCCCTAAAGCAAGTTCCCTGGTATTTCTCAGGTTAGTTCAACGTAATAAAGAGAAGACATTCCTGATGCTGTTAATGACATTTTGAAAAATTTAGTCTGTGCTCAGCATGTTAGCAGGTGATGTCAGAACCTGGCTTCACACAAGATCACCCAGAGAATGAAGACACAGGGTGTGCTCTCGGTCATTTTTTGAAGAAGGCAAGTGTACCTATATCTCCATTTCAGAGAGTCAGAATGAACTGTTGCTCTCCACAAGAAATAAAAAAGGCAAAACTCTCATCATCTTTCAAGGGATGAGGATTTCCCTCAGAAACTAGTTTCAGTTATGACACTGATTTACGCATAGTTACCAGTCACAATTAGAGAGTCAAGACAGGTCAGTGCTTATCACATAGCAATATCTGAGACAGGTTTTTTCCTTCCTAGACTAATTCTAGTAAGTCCGAAAGATAACAGATATCACAAGATGAGGTTGGCAAAGTCATTTAGATCACAGTTTTCAAACTTGAGGGATCAAAATTAAGCACTAGATGCATATTTAGGTACCAAATTAGCCACCGGTTGCTTTTAAGTCTGTATCAGTGAAAGATACCAGTCAAAGCTAATGATTTAGCTCCCTAAAAGAGACAGGAATGGTTAGCCAGCCAAATAACCAATGTATAGTATAGATGTTTGGAAAATTAAATACTAGGGAATTAGTACTTGCAGTAATAGCTGTCTTTTAAAGAGGTGATGATGTGAAAAAAACCTCTAGACTGACGTTTATATCAGTTATCAACTCTCTTGATCTGAAAGCAAAGGATTGCCTGGAGTATATTTCAGTAACTTAAGTGACTTAAACACGGCAGGTAAAGCAATTAAAAAACTTTTGGATTGAGCAAGGGAAAAAAACACTGTTTCTGAGCACATGACAAGCGCAACTTGCTATTATTGGATTTTCTGTTTTAAAAATCTAGATTTCTTTTTATTCAGAAGTTAGTTAGTTTACACTGGTGTCTATAGCACACATGAAGTAATTAATTTCATCTGTAATTTCACTGTGAATTTCATCATACGGAGTTATTTCATGTGACAACAATCTATGCTGGAATGCCATAAGTGTATCCCAGAAGGGGGTGCTTATTCTCTGGGCTGGTAATATTTAGAGACCCTCATGTGCAGGAAAGCTACCATGCATAAGAAAATCAAAAGTGCACATGGATGTTCAACGTGATGAGTGGAGCTGACAAATCTACAAGGATAACTTTCTTCCAAGTCTTTACTACCTTTGCTAGTAAAGCTTCATAACCAAAGAAAACAAATATTCACACATTCAGTTTCAGTACTGTTAATCTTGTAAGAGAATTTTGTGATTGCAACTACACTTTAAATAAAAAAAAAATAAACTGTTCTATTAATTTGTAGTCGTAGAGAGTGTAGGGATTTTACCTGCTTGCTTAGCATCTTCTCACAGCAAATTAAGAAGATGGGGACACTGATGTTTGACTTTTTTCTCCCACCCACCAATAAAGTTTGAACAAAAAGTGATTATGTATTTAAAATAGTCTCCACATTCACAACCTTTCACTATAAATTCTTGATCAAATATCCTCAAATAAAAGGTCAGTTTTCTAATACAGACAATTTCAAACTCAGGGTGCCATAACATCTGAGAATGGAAGACCTTACTTAATATACCATAGTCAATGACAAATGTCAATGACAAAAATCAATATGGTACTATAATATCTAGTTCTAAATTAAATAGGAATAACATTTTAAGTCGTGGATGTCTATAATATAATATATAACATTATATATATACAAATTAAATAATACTGATAAAATTTCAGTGGGTCTGAGTTAAAAATTATGACTAGAGAAGACCACACAAAAGATTTGTTTGAGTACAAATGTACCATTAGCCGCCTATTGAATAAAACAAACACAAACATATAAAAGGCGTAGTGCACAGATCCAGACAAATGAGGCTGATAAAAAGGTAATATTATATGATTTCTGTTATTTGGAATTAATTAGCTGATTGGAAAGAGCAACAATGCAGAAAGGTCATTTTCTGTTCCTTGAATGATTATTCCTTGGGACAGCAAGTACCAGAAAAGAGAACTTTCTCAACTCTGGGATTAGTTCAGAAAATGATGATGTACTCACATCACACAGAGAGCAGTACAGACTGCAGCACAATTAAACTGACATCCAGAGTAGAAATATCCAATAAAGAATTATTAATATGGAACAAGGACAGTTTAGAAAAGAAAAACAGGACTACAGAAGAATATATTAAAATATATATGCAAGTAATTATATGTATATATACATGTAAAACTATATATTTACAAATATGCACATACATGTGTGTGTATATCCACATCTATATCATTACACATACATACACACATTTATATGTAAGAATAGAGTTGATAAACAAGAAATGGATTTTAGCTTAACATGGAATAAGATAGCTTTCATTTACAAAAAGTAAGACAAGCTGGAAAGGAGACAGGCCCATGAGGAGAAAATAGCATACATTTTTAACTCTTAGGAAGGAAGAGATTGTCAGGAAAATTTGTGAATTCTTTGCTTTACCAAGGAGCAGAGGGAACATTTAATGCAAACACTGACCTTATAAGTTATCAAATTATTCCTTTGTTTCCATTTCATATACGCAAGGTGGTGACAAATAGTTTCAAAGGTAAGTGATGTTCTTGACATGCCTGAGGGACAGGATGACATCCAGAGGGACCTGGACAAGCTTGAGAGTGGGCCTCCCTGAACCTGAGGTTCAACAAGACCATGTGCAGGGTCCTGCACCTGGGTTGGGGCAATCCCCAGTATCAATACAGGCTGTGGGATGAAGGGATTGAGAGCAGCCCTGCCGAGAAAGACTTGGGGGTACTGGTGGATGAAAAGCTGGACATGAGCCAACAATGTGCACTCAGTCCAGAAGGCCAACCGTAACCTGGGCTGCATCAAAAGAAGTGTGGCCAGCAGGTCGAGGGAGGTGATTCTGCCCTTATACTCTGCTCTTCTATTCCACCTGGAACACTGCATCCAGCTCTGGAGCCCTCAGCCCAGGAAAGACATGGACCTGCTGCAGCGAGTCCAGAGAAGGGCCACAAAGATGATCAGAGGGCTGCAGCAACTCTCCTATAAGGACAGCCTGAGACATCAACCTGGACAAGAGAAGGCTCCAGGGAGATCTTATTGCAGCCTTCCAGTACCTAAAGGGGGCTTAAAAGAAAGATGGGACAGACTTTTTAGCAGGACCTGCTGTGACAGGACAAGGGGTAATGGTTTTAAACTATAAGGGGGTAGATTTAAGCTACATATAAGGAAGAAATTTTTTACGATGAGAGTGGTGAAACACTGAAACAGGTTGCTCAGAGAGGTGGTAGATGTCCCATCCCTGGAACTATTCGGTTGAACGGGGCTCTGAGCAACCTGATCTAGTTGAAGATGTCCCTGCTTACTGCAGGGGGGTTGGACTAGATGACATTTAAACAACCCTTCCAACCCAAACCATTCTATGATTCTAAAGTACCCCAAAAGAACAGATAAATTCTAACTCTATAAACCGTCAGCACAAGCTCCACTTAGAGCAGAAAGGTTTTGAAGACCACTAGTTTCTGGACTTCTAATGGGTTTCAGAGGGCAGGTGAGAGAATATTGCAATGTCCATGGTAGCAGTGGGGAAAGAAGTGAGCTAAGGAAATGAAAGGAGTCATTTGACTAACTCAGAAGGCCAAAGCATGCAGAAGGCATAGGTCAGAGAATATCACTGTTTTTAAACATACTGGTACTGAAGTGCCTCATCCCAGGATATTTAAAGAACTCAAAATACTGCTTTTGTGGTTGTTCCGTTTACTTTTGAGAACTTACAAGGGCAGATGAGGTATGAAAAATGGGAAAAGAGACCTGGTGCATATCTTTAAAAATTGAGGGGGGGGCGGACCCTAGAGAGTTATGGACTGTTCAACTTTAAAAAACCTACCAAAATAAATAATGAAACTGTTTATTTGCAAAAAAGCAAGGAAATGAGTAGCAGCCAACATGGGTTACTTAAGTACAAATCATGTCAAGCCCATGTAATTTTATCCTTTGACAAAGACGCGCGGTGGGCAAAGGAGAAGAATATGTCATATATATCTTGACTTTAGACTTACTAAAATCTTGACTCTGATACTGTATCTCATGATAATCTTACAAGGAAACAGTGTCTTATTAAGTGTACTTTAGGATAGTGTAAAACCAACAGAAAAATCATTGATAAGTAATATTTATTAATGGACTACTCCTAAAATGGAAGGAAGCACTGAGTCCGATTCTGCATATGACTGACAGGGATCCGCCACTAGTCCATGTTTTCGTTAATTACCTGAAAGATGGGAAGGGAGCAGTAATTAAATCTGTAGGTGGTGCTGAGATGGAAGGCACTGCATTATACTGATGGATGGGATTTCAGTTCAGAAAGGTCTTGACAGATTGAAAGCCTGGTCTGAAGAAACCCAAAATATAGTTCAAGAGGCACAAGTGAAACAGTGCAGATAGACAGGCCTCATCATACACACCAATTCAGGATCTAGAAAAACTGGCTGAGCAACAGGCCAGTAGGCAGGGATTTAAAGGTATTAGTAGATCACAAGTGGAACACAAGTCAATAATGTCATGCTGTTGAGAAAAAGATAAGCGCTATCCTGGGAAGATTAAAGGGAGCAAAGCGAATAAACATATGGTATATCTTTCTGCTCTGTTCAGTACTTGTAAGAGTTCAGGAGGAGTACTGTGTGGGGCATTTCAACAGAGGTGTGGGAGACTCCGCAGGAGAGAAAAGACATTGGTCAGAGATCTTAAAAGTAGCTCCTGTGCAGACAGGCTGAGCAATCTGCTCTTTAATGTGTGTAATGTGCAGAAAAGAAGAACAGGGAGAGTGTTTGACTCATACTGGCCTTAAAAGGCTGCTGGGAGTGAAACAAAATTGTCTTTTCTCCATGACCACAGTAAACAGGAAGTAACAGGCTCTATTTACCAAGTATTTTTGGTTAGCTGTCAAAACCCAGGATTATTAGATGTTGAAATAAGTTGCCAAGGCATGAGCGCGATCTTCGTTACTGGTCTCTGCGACAGCTACTTGAGACTTTATTAACTATTCCAACAAGTGTCTGTTGGGAATGGTATACTTAACCTTGCTGTGTGGTGAGTGAAAGGACTAGAAGGATCCCTTGGAAACCAAAAGTGTCCAAAGCTTCAGTGACCCCTTGCATGGTGTGACCTCTTCAAAAATGTAATCCAAAGTATTTGGTGTGGGAGTGGAAGAAATAAAATGATGATGGAGTTGGTAAATATGTATTTTAACCATCAAGGTAGGAAAGAAAAAGAAAATTTATTACAAAGCATCCTTGCGCTTACCATTGTCTGCACTGAATCTTTTGCTCCTATTTCAGTTGTATTTTTGCTAAAGGTAAAACCGATAATAATGATCTACTTACATGGCCTGTTCTCTGTATATCTGTCATATTAAAGTCCATGCTGTTTGTTTATCATGCAGTGATCTATAACTCTCTATTAATTTAATTATACTAAAAGATCTTAAAAGCCTTCGGCTAAGTAACATGTCAATTACAAATGAGTTTAACTTGGAATAAATATAAACTTAATACTTGTAATTTATTGCTTTAAATATAAACAAAGCCCTTACTATGACACAATCTATTATTAATTGCTCCAGTGCCCCAAGTACAATTAAGCAAATCCATTTACATTTTCTTCAGAGGAAGTCGATGTTCATTTCTCATAGGAAGTGCAAGGAGCCTACCTTCCCACTTCTTTTAAACCCCCTAATGCAACAAAGCACTTCTGTGTTTAATGAAGTGTATCATGTAGGGGGTGAGGGGACTGCTGGTGGCGTGGGAGGTAGAGCCACGTGGGAGGGCTCGTATTTCCTCAAACAAAGTAACATTCAATCAAATAGACGGTCATACGCAACTATTTCTTTAGATATAAGTAATGAACGCATGTTTTCTAGTTGAAGACTCTGTATTATCTTTCCCCAGTACCCCTTCAGGAACAAGGAGAAGCTGTTTGGAGTTATACATGTGTATACGTGTACATGTGCATCTGTGTATGTGCATTATATATGTTCAACTGAAAAGCATCTTAAACTTTTTTTATATTAGTTATACTTGCAAGTATTAAAGTAGCTAAACTGATATTTTTTTATGTGTGTGAAAACCTGTACTTATAAAAATGTCAGCCGCTGTGCTGAGACCTGGTACTTCATGCCTGGGGTAAAATTTTATTGCCTAGTTATAAAAGAGAGGGTTTATAGTGGAAACCCTGACACAACATTAACTATGGTTATGCTATCAAAGGAGTGCAGCATTTAAGAATTTAGGAACTATTTCGTTTGTGTGTGTACAGGCAGTCATGTGTCTGCCTGTGTCTAAAACTTCATCTTGACTTACATATGTTTTTTACATTTATTTTTGAACTCTTTGAGAAGCAAAGCTACAAACTGATTCTGGCAATAGCATGTTCATATGTGTATCCTTCTTGCTTGTTGTCTATAAAGAATAAAAACATTTCAAAAACTGGAAAAAAAATCACCAGTAGAGCATGTATAGCTTAAAAGTGGATGAGGAATGTGCTTTTTTTTCTGTTTTTTTTCAAGTTAGGAAACCGAGTAATGCATAGTGAGTTGCAAGAAGTCACACACAAATCAGTTACAGAGTTGGGACCAGAGTATAAATCTTCTGAGTTCCAATCCTATACTTCAGACTCATGGCCTCTAGTGATATTAATGAAAAACTGAATTGAAATGAGCAGAATGGAGTTTATAAACATTTAATGGGCAGAACTGAGTTTTTTGGGGAATGAGCTCAATCACATATCCCTGTGGTGTGTGTCTGTCTAGTTGCATCATGGGGCCAGACAATCATCCTTGGACCTATCACTCATCAGGTTATGTGAAAAATAAGGGTTGTATCTATAAACCTGCACAGGGTTTATAAAATTTCTGATGGGACTTGCAGCTAGTTCGCTGCCTGCTCTGAACATGAAAGGTTGTGTGGGAGGGGTAGAGACCATTACTTGGGTTGCCTGTAAGCAAGAAAACAATCGAATATGGAAAAAAATGTAGGCTAGGCACTATTTCAAAGGATCTCAAGGAAATTAGGTGTTCTAACACTTGTCAGTCTTGGTGCAAAGCAATGCTACTTGCTCGCAAATAACTCCTGCATTTTCTTGCATGTGACAATGATATCAAGAATAAAGCAAAAACAATTCCTGTCACATTTCCAAAAATCTTGTTTTGAATCTTCTGATTCTGAAGGCTAATAGTATAGCAGAAATGCAAATATAAAACATTACTACTTTTTCCATCTTATAGTATGTGGCACGCCAACATGCCAATTCACAATAGGCAATATGTTTAATTACTAGCTGTGCAAAGGTAGCTGTCTTTGAGGTATGAAACTGTGTTAACATGAACTTTTAACTCTTGATAACACAGAACTTAATGGGAATGTTATAATTCAAGATTTTCTCCTTGGGTACGGCCTTTAGTGAATAAAGGGGAAGAGATACACTAGTCCCAGTGATGTTAGATAGTTATATCCATACCATTTAGGTACCTGTGCTTGAAACATTGTTCTCATGTTATTTCACATATGGCTTTGGAATCATAGACTCATACAATAATTTAAGTTAAGAGGAACCCCTTGAAGCAGGTCTAATTTGATAAAGGTTGCTCAGGGTCTTATCCTGTTGACTCTTGAACACCTACAGGGATGGAGAATACACAACCTCTCTGGGCATAATGCTCCAGAATTTGACCACCCAGACAATAAAATAATTTTCTTTATTTTTAATCAGAATTTTTTATGTCTGAGCTTGTATTTGTGGCCTCTGAACTGTCATGATGCACTTCCAAGAAGCTTCTGACTCTTTTATCTGCATCCTCTGATCAATGTAGCTGCAAACTGCAATTGGGTCGCCCTTTAGCTTTCTGTTCTCCAGACTGAAAAAAAACAGTTTTCTCAGCCTCTCCTCATATGTCACATTCTCCATCTCTAAACCATTTTGGTGCCTCCATTAGACTGGCTCAAATAAGTCAATACTTTTATTGTAGTGGGGAGACCAGAACCGGACAAAACTTGCTCCACAAGCATCAAATAGTGGGGAAGGATAAATTTTCTAGATCTGCTGGCTGCAATCTTTGTAATACAGCCCGGGAGGCAGCTGATCTTTGCTTCTTCCTTGCTGCTGCACTGCTGACTCATGTTCAACTTGCTGTCCACCATGACCTGCAGATCCTTTTCCGCAGAGCTGTTTACCAGACAGTTGGTCCCCAGCCTGTATTGGTGTGGGCGGTTACTCTCTACCTGATGCAAGGCTTTGCTTTTGTTCTTGTTGAACTTTATGGGGTTCTAGTCAGCTTTCTTCCAGTTCCCATTAACTGTATACCAGTTCTTATTAATCTAAGCTTTAAAAGATGGTACGGTGTTCTCATGATGACATTGGCTGGCTCCTTCAACACTCTCGCATACATACCATCTGATCCCCTGGACCTCTGTGCATACGTTGTGATTGAAAGATCAGATGCTGCCTAGTAATTTCCATTTGTATCCCTATGTTTTTCAGCTGCTTCAGAAATGTCCTCTTTCTTCCACGTTAGTAGTAACATAAACATAGATTATATTTAGACTTGTTTTAATGGCTCCTTTAAACAGGCAAAGCACTGTGAAGGACTTTAGCGTAGAAGAGAATACAACTCTCAGACTGCAATTAGTGGAACGTTTCTTTCCATGGCAAGTTGGCTAAGCCGTCCTTGCTCCTCACCTCTCCTTCCTGGCTCCAGACAAGTCCCTCCATTGTGCTGGTACAACTATTTGTGTGGCTGTTGGGTGAAATGGATTGCAGGAATTAAAACTAGCCTTGTTTTTATTTTTTCTTTTTTATTTTTCCTGTAGGTTTTTTACAATGCAGCTCCCTTATCTCTCTAGTTCCCCCCAGAACAGTCCCACTGCCAGAAATAAGGGGAGGAACAAACATCGAGGTGCAATATTGAGGAGGAAACAACAAGGCTGATGGTGAAACGCTTGTTATGATGCATCCTCAGAACAAGAAATAAGAAGAGTGATACAAGGCAGGAGGAAAATCCAAACTAACAAAAAGTAATCACACCATCCTATTTCCTACTTTTATTGTAGCATCCAACCATTCTGGCACACCTAAACATCTCTCAGCGTAATGATGACATTTCAAGTAGCTGGATCAATTGGTTTTGTTATGGTGCTTGTATATATGCAATGTATATGCCCAGTAAAACCTGATTCCACCAACATTGTTTGGTAATTAAAATTTATGATATTCCTAAGATAGATAGAAAAGTACACTTTTTATTACTCCCTTCTAGCTATCGTGTCTTAACGAAATAGCAGGCACACAGAAATGTGTAAACCATAGTCTCTTCTGGTAAATGTGAAGTGCTCTTGAGCTGACCCGGTCTGCACCAGCGAGATGGACTTTAAGAGGAGCAGAGGTAAGACAGAGAGCAGATTGAGTAATAAAATATTCACAGAATAAATGCCACAACCACAAATAATTGAATTAAGCAATAACAAGGCAGACACAGGGCATTTCCTGGGGATTAATGACTAGCTGGGAGAGTTGATGGTCCACGGCGGTCATCAATTCCCCGGGAAATGTCCTGTACCAAGGTCATCATTGCTATTATATCCCCCTTTTCTTTTCTCCAGCAAAGAAAAAGAATCCCACATTTTACCTGTTTTCACACAGTGTCATCACTCCTTTAGATGACTGTGGAACAGATGGGTTTGAATGGCAGAGCTGCTGAAGGATTTTTGTGTAATTGATGTCCGGTGCCACAACCAATCAAAAACACTTTTTCACCATTGAATTTTTAATCAGGCTTGTACAATATTTCAGTTTTTGACTTATTTAACTCTTGTGAATCCCCAAATAATTTTTTTTTTTTTTGGTGGGCCTGCAACCCTGACAAATCTGTGTCTGCATTATAGTTAGGTGAGCTAGAGGAAGCTAGACATATTTTACTCCTTTAGAAGTTTTCCTGTGGCATAAAGAACCTGCTGAGAGAACTGGCAGAGAATTTATGCATTCAGCCTGCTCTTTGGCAATAATGTGTGGATTTATAACATAAAGTACTTGCTTAGAACAGGTCAATAATGGAGATAATTAAATCTGTCTTTGCTATTCAATAACAATTATGAATTAAAATTTGTTATGGCAGGTTTTTCAATACAAGGCCTATCATGGCTGAATTCCTCTAAGTCATAATTTTATCCAGACATGTTTAAGATATTACTCTGTGGCAAGTATGTAAATCTTTAAAATCTATTTTTCAAACAGTAAAATAAAAAATAAAGCGCTAAACCTAAAGGTCCAGAAGATAAAGGAGCTTATGATTATCTGCATGCTCTTGGGTCAAATTTATTTTACAGTCATGCCAGTATTCCTTAACTGACTTATCTTCAGGTTTTGTGAATCTTAATCTATCACTTTTTTTCCCTTAAACTAACATTTCACATTCAATTAACCTAATCTTGAAACAGAACACTGTAGACTATACATTTTTTAAAATTACTGTTTGTGATCCTTTATTCATGTTCCATTTATGCACACTCTCTGTTACTGTTGGCATTTGCATAGTTCGTGGTGTGCAGCTAGTTGCTCTTTCTTCACTTCAGCATGATGTAGTTAAACCGCTTATTTTCACATGCCTAGAATTTTTTGGCTCCGTATACCCATATTAATTTAACTGGCCAATTAGTTGTTATTAAAATATTTTAAAAGAACATACAACAACATATGCACAACAAATTATTTCTTTCCACAATTTTATTAACATTTTTGTAGGTAGTTTCCAGTTTCTCACCTCCTTTTCCCACCAAGAGAGACTCTCCAAGTTTAGGAATACAGACTGCATGTTAGATTCAGGGCCCCACTAATCTTCCTTGAATTCATTTAAGCTATGTTGAGAACATGGAAAAAAAGGGCTGAACTAATGAAATCTTAGACCCCTTCCTTGTCTCACCCTAATGTTAGGAGTTGATGCCACCCTTACAACATGACAGATTCAGATCATCCATGACAACAGGCTGGTGCTCCAGGAGTTCTCAGGAGGGGGTGAGAGATTATTATCAGATTTAATTGCTCGACTAGGGGCGAGCAAACAATCATCATATTAAAAGGGATGCAATGCCATGCATTTAACCTCCTTTTGGAGGGGGGGGGAGGGCAGCTCTAACCATGTACCACATGTTGTTCACAAAGACGATTCTCGGAAGATCAAAATAGAACTGATCTTTAATACTGAGGATTTAACTGTCAGTTTGGCATTGGCAAGGGGAATGTATCTAAATTTGTCTTGCAAACCTTTTGTGGCAAAAGTAGCAGCTTTGTTCTGTGTTTGTAAATCATTTGGTTCTTAATCTGTGATTTGGACTCCCAGATGAAATATAGAGAACTAATTTAAAATGAAAAGTGCTAAATAATCTACGCAGTCCTTCACAATTTTCCCTGACCAGTTCAGTTTTGCAGAACCACAAACAAAAGGAGTCCCTTAAATGCACAGCCCTACTGCTACCAAACATATCGTTGTTTCCCATTATACTTGCACCTCTTCTTGGAATTAATCTAAGCTGGGTGTAGTGGTGGTCAGAGAGCAAAGAGGAAATAGACTGGAAGGATGCAAATACTTATGTCTCTGTGTGTGTATTAATACACAGGATTTCTTTACCTTGCTAAATCTTTGTCTAATGATAATATCATGATTAAGATATGAAATTTACAAAATTTAAAAAAAAAATTTAAAGATGGAAGAAAAGAGCTTCAGACACAAGTAACAAAACATCAGAATGGTCTTCAACTCTTTTTCCCCATAAGTCTGCTCCATTCTTTCCTGCATTGAAAAATAAAAAATAAAGCAACAAAAAAACCCTGAAAACACATTTTTAAATAAGGACACAGTCCTAAAATGGTATCAAAAGTAAATCTGTATTGAGGAAGAAAGAGCTAAAGTGCAGTAGCTGAGAATCTGGCCTAAAGTTTGCACATAAAATAAAGATAATAAAAAAATCTTTATGTTTATTTCATGGATTTAAACATTTGGATTTAGTGCCATGGATCAGGTACGACCAAACTTTTAATCACTGGAATTCAAGAGCATATTGTGTCAGAGTGCTTAATTTAATATTTTATAATTATTTTTTTTTCTGGAAATATTACAAATATTGAGCTCCATGTTTTATTTCTGGAAATGAGAAGAGAAGCATATCTTCTCTTAGGATATCTTATTTTACCTTTGTGGGACAGTTGACTAATTGCCAACAATTTCAAGGCGAGGGTCCTGCAAAAATTAAAATTTCCCAATGCAAGAACAGTTACTGTAATTGCCATTATTACTGTGCTTCACCTTTAAAAAGGTTGGTGTGTGCACAGACTAAAAAAACAAGCCTTGTTGCTTCAGCACTAACTAGTGAATGAGATTCTCTTAAATATTGATTCCAAAAGTATAGTCCTCTGCTCCTTTGCTGCTAATATATATAGGTAAAGATCATATTTCTAGATGTCCTTTCATGTCTCCAGGCTCTTCCACTGTAGATGAGAACCGAAGCTCAAAACTGCTCTATAGCATGGCCCAGAGGCAGCAAAAAAATATACAAATGCTTTCCCACGAAGTTGTTGCTGTCCAGGGAATTTCTATGATGACAAATGGAGAGGAGGAGGTATGCACAATTACAAGCAAGATGGAAGGACGCCAGCGAAGTATTCTTTGTATCAGGTGTACCACGAACCACCAAAGCTGCATGTGGAAGGAGGGAACACTACGGTTAAGTGGGTGCTGTCTGCTGGAGGGAAACGGGACGCGACTGAGTGGTTGCATGACAGCCCAGCACTCTTCACCCTAAGCCAGCTTCTTACCAGTTCCAGCCCACACTGACAAGCAAAGAGGAGAGCTAAAAGTGTTTGGAAACCCTTCCTGAGCTGCTGCCACATTCTTCTGCCTGGCCCAGCCAGGCAGTTCCCAGACAGTGGACACTGGAAGAGGCCTCTCAGTGTAACCAGCGATGCCAGTGGCCGCTGCTGCTCCCAGCTGCTAGGTGGGTCCCTGTGTGCAATCAGCATCCACTCCTTCAACAGGAACGCTTTTCCCTGTCCAGAAACACTGGCACAAAAGGAGACAACATGGGCTGGCTGTCCCCACCATAGGCTGCATGGGCCACTGTCCTGGTTCGAGCGATACAGGACTTATTTCTCTTCTTAATACTTGGGAAGACTGCACTTTTAGAAGACTTTAATGGCTGAACTTGTGAAAATATTTACTGTATAGCCAGCTATGGTGTGTGGGTTTCAAGGTCTCGGTGTTTTCAAGCTTGCCAGGTATGGGGATGAGGGGGAGAGAGACCCGGGCACTCGACCCAAGCTGGCCAACAGGATTATTTCATACCATCAACATCACATTCACTATAAATTAGAGAGTTTGCTGTGAAGTTCTCTCTCTCCCTTGATGGCTGCTATCCTGAGAATTTCTTGCCCCGGTGCTGGACCCCTGAGCCCTTCCCTTCCTCCCAAAGCCGCAGCGCTCACAGTGTCCGACATTTGCTGTCCACTGCTGGGAGTGCACAGCTTCCTACTGACAGAATTGGCTGAGTATAATCTTTGCGTATTCTGTATGGGTATCAGGATCAGTATTGGTTCTTTAGTATTACTATTGTTAATTATTTAGTCTTATTTTATTACATCTGTTTCTATTTCAACCCTCAGGTTTCCTTGTTTTTTCCCGATTCCCCTTTGCCGGTGGGGAGGGGTCACTGGGTGATAGAATGATTGTCTGAATGACAATAAATTGTTATGGGTTTCTCAAACCTTAACAGCCATGCATGTGTTTGGGACACAGCGGCAGCAGATTTGTCAATAATAAAAAGCAGACCAGCCAGAAGAGTCCAAAAAGGCTTAACTTTACCTTCATGCTCAAAGCACTTTGATTGAAGTGATGGATCGCAGACACTGCATGCAGAGCATGCAGAGCTGTTTCTGAACAGGTGGATACACTTGTTTGTTAACCATCCAATTACTTCTGGCAAGGTTGCAAGGTATTTTTATACTGGTTTTGTGTTAAAGAAAGCTTTCAGTCTGATAAGTTATAACATCACACCTGTGCAAACATGAGGTATGATGCCATAAGCTTTACTTACAATTAAAGTTGTTTTTCTTAAATTACATTAAGTATAATCCACAATAAGACACTTCATTGTTGGCAGTTATTACAGATGTATCTCTGAAAAGGCTGATTGCTTAATTACACCTCTTATTATGACTACTCTGGCAAATTTCTGAAAAGAATCTCTAACAAAGAACCGGATGAATGTTTCCTCTGTATTCTTCAGTTAAAGTTTGATTGTTCAACCTTTAGATTTATTAAAGTCAATCAGTTCAGCTTCTATTTTCTATTCAGTGTAATTTTACTTCAGGCAAATTTCACTTATGTGGTATTTAATCCAAATAAATAATATTATTCCAAACCCTCTTGCTTCCTATTGCACAAGATTGTTAAACAATTGTCTTTGAAAACTCCAGTTGTTAACTATGACAAGTCTCAATGTTAACATGTTATTGTTAGCATTTGTAGTAAATTGCCTTTCTTACTCATAAATACTTCAGTTAAATATTAAACAGATTTTTTTTTTCTGAAAATAAATCTTCAGTTAGTTTTTACTCCTTAAGCACAGAGAGCTTCCAACTAGGTGAATGGAAATTTCAATAGGTAAGAAAGTGAGGATTTGGGTCCATGCAAAAACGATACCAAGTTTACGGGTACCTAAATTTGGTCTTTGTATAGGAAGCCTGATGAAAATGTCATAATCTATGTAAAGAAAGTTGCACACAATTTAGAAAACAAGAATTAAGACCTTTCTCTACTTTTCTGTTATTTTCTAATCAGATCATTCTTACCTTCCATGAATAAAAGTAGACATTATATTTAAGGATTTTAAAACTATTTCCTTGATTTAATTTCATAGGGATTTTTAGTAGCTGGATTATTTCAGTGGAACTACTCCCAATCCCTGAATTTAATCAGACATCTGAGTCTTTTCAGAATCAAGGCTAGAGTAGAAATACATTTTATCATTTCTGGAGAAAAGACTGCTTTGATGGGAATGCTGATGAGTGCTTCTTCTGAATGAAAATTAGAAGTAGTCTCCTTGAAATTTCTTACTCAACTAATAGTGTTCACTCTTTTCCTTCTAGATGCCTAGTAAATTTTGAGTATTTGCAAAATACTCAGATAATATTAATTAAAGTACTTGTCATTATTGATTTGGTCCTGCTCAGAGCTGTATGTATGCAGAAGTCACACTGTAATGAATTAGTTGTCTTCAAGTGCTTTTGGAAGAATTCCCACTTTTGTTTTTCTAAAACTAGAGACTGAAGATAGTTAAATTCAGCTGGACAAGACCTTGATCAACATGATCTAACCTTGAAATTAGTTCTGCTTGCAGCAGGAGGCTGGACTCGCTGAAGTCTCTTCCACCACAAATTATTCCACAAGTCTAAGATGAAATTTAGTGTGGGTTGAATATGAGGACTACAGGCATCAGGGCCCAAACAAGCTAGGGCAAAAGGAGAGAAAACGTGGTTTCCTGTTGTTGAACAATAGCCTCATTACACACAAAGCTGCTTAGGAATGACATAAAACAGAAACCAGCCAAAACAAAGATGGAAACGATAACTGCAGTAACTGCAAATCCACCACTGGACTGGAGAATCCCCCCGCACACACCTTCCTCCGCACTCAGGGACCCTTGGTAATAAGAAGGGCAGAATATACTTTTTAATGCATTCAGTTCTCATGTACTCCACATTAGAAGTACCAAAAAGGTAAAACCAACCAACCAAAACTCAAGCCAAATTAACTGCTCCAAGTTAAACCTGTGTAACTGTGAAAGCGATAGCAGATGTCACTCAGCAGAAATGGAGCCAAAAAGTTTAAAAAAATTGCTTCTTAAAATACACATAACAAAGTAACACTGACATTATTCACCGACATCCTGGGCTGTTCGGAACATTGCCAATAGCGAGTGAGGTTCCTAATACAGTGATGCATTCTCATACGGCAAGGCAAATAATTTCCCTGGCAGCTGAAATAAAGTGTTGACTCTTCTTGAAAATTAATTAGCACAGAAACACAACAGAAAAAATGAAAGGCTTCTTGTTCCTAAAGGTCATTCTGTAAGGAAATAAATCATAGGAAGGTATGAAGTGTGCTCTCCTGTACTTCATGATTAAGTGCTTATAATATAGACAGTCTCTAAGCCTCAGCTTTTGCTAGGAAGTTCACATCAAAGGTGAGTTAAGTCTTTATTATAAATACATGGTAAAATATAGAAACCAGAACTGCTTTAAGTTGGGAGATCCTCTGGTTTCAGCAGAAAGACCTTTCTTTCTTTTTATCGACTCATTTTACAAGTGATGTCCCAAATTTATGCTAAGAACATTTTCATGAAGCTTTTGCTCTCCTCTTGGCACAAGGCCTTGAAATTTGTGTCAAATAAATTAGAACTAATGTCTTTGGCTAAAAAGAGGAGCCTGTTAAAGGGCAGTAGTAATCAAGACAAGATAATCATTTATCTGTGATTTTGTGGGTATTAGTCTAATATCCTGTCTATTCACAGCATGTCAAAGATAAGAGCAGTCACCGGTTTACTGTTTTTCTGCCCTCTCCTTCCTCCCTCCCTCCGTCCCTCAGGCCTTGGGAGATAAAAGATAAAAAACACATATTAGGCCAATTGCAATAATATTCCACTAAAAGGGATACACTGTTACTATTGTAAATTAATGGTTTAAAACTTCAGACTAAAAGAAACTACTATTAGACAATTATCTGTCCCTCAGATAATTATGCACATGAGTAATTCTGCCTCTCTGAAGAGTTTATAGGATTTACTGGAAGTCCCTAGAGGTATCGGCAGTCACATGTGAACCTGTTTACAGGACGGTGACTGTAGTTCCAAATGACAGTCATGATAATGACTACCAAAAAAGTTTCAGGGTGGAAAAGAATCAAGATACATACCTCATGCAGACTTTAGTCAATTCTTTTGTTCCTGTGTGTAGTAATTTAAATTTTAGTGTTTAATTCTGATACTCAGGCAGGCCGCTACAGAAAAAGAGCAGATCTCAAATGTGTTGTTGAACTTCATTCTAGATGTTTGTCTGTAGTTAGAGATTTAATGATGTCGATTTCGTCACCTTGCTACTTTTGAAGGCTCTCCTTCCTGATGGACAGCCATACCTAAAGGTCAAATAAAGCACCTAAGTGTCTATTCTGTAGTCTTTATAGCCACTTTCCTGTCATGTAGTGACAAAAAGCAGCCTCCAGAGCTGACTCTGTGAGCTTCTCCTGCTTGCAGAAACTTTAGGCTTGCACTAGTCAGTGAAGGGAAAGTGGTTTTCAGCCTCACGTTTTTTTACAATCTGCTTTTTGGCATAAGCGTGAGTATTCTCCCTTAACTATGTTGGGAGTTGAGGCTCAGTTCACCTCCTAATTAATTAAGGCAAAGTCATTTATTTAAAATTAAATTATTTTGTTATTGTGCACAGTGGCTAACCTTTCACATCTGACATATTGTATAGATCTTTTATTTTATTTACAAATGTCTGTTTAAAGAAATGATTAGTTCTGTAATTTGTTCAGCAAGGTTTCTTTATAGCAAAGCCCTCCTGGGAACTCTTATGCAAATAAAATCCATCTGGAGATTGGAAGTAATGCAGGTGAAATTATAAACAATATACTTAATTTTTAGGAGGATTTAAAGGGATATAAAAGCACACTCCATTAGAAAATCCAAGCTATGAACACATGTCCGAGACGCTGTTTTACAGGAGTGCTGCTATAATACAGCATCAGCTTCCTTTGACGTCCCCTCCAAACTATTGAAATCTGTTCCATATCAGATATGCATATAAGTGATATATTTACTACTTTTCACAGTTTAGTGACACATTTAGCTGTTTCTTTTGAGTTGCAAAGTTCAGATAAATAGAATACTGCTAAATTGCTATTAGTGTTTCCAAACTATCTATTTTCAATCCTTACGATTGCAATTGTAAAAAACCCATGATTTCATAGATCGTTGTCCATGTCTGGCAGTAAAGTGCCATATGAACAGTTTCGTTCTCCAGAAGACTTCAGCTGAAGCCAAATTCTGCAACCTCCTGGAAAAGATATGGAATAAAATTTTCGCAAAGGTCTTTGCTCCTTTGCTCCAGAGCAATACTAAGCTTGATGAACAACGAGGCTCAGGGTTTTCCTGAAGTTTACTTAGGAATACAAGGTATGCAGGTATTCCCAGTACTTTTAGAGAGGTATAGGAAGCACAGAAAATGAGAAAACCTGTGAAAAAGTGAAGTAGGAAAGGAATACAATGAGTGTATTTTAGAGTCAAGATTCAAATAGAAAATGTAGCTGTGGAGTGGAGATCTGATGATAAAGCAGCAGTGATTACAGCAACCAAAGAGGTAAGGATCCTTTTCCTCTGACCAATCTTATGCTCCATAGCCTGCACCAGTTCTCTCATCCCCTGTATGGTGGAGACCCTGGTTTGCCCAGGAAGCTGGTGTGCTGGGAGTAGAGAATGGGAAGAAAAACCTGCTCACAATTAGTAAAATTTCCAGTGCTGTCAGCAGTTCATTAGATTATGTATTCTAGCAAACCAGAATCTATTATAGCTATTAGGAAATTATTTGATTTAGTTTCTTTTATTTCAAAATTAAAAATGGCCCATGAGTGGATGTTATCAGGATCTGTATTATAGAAATTAATTAAAAGTTCATAGCTATTGTTTTCTGTAGCTATGGAAGAGCAAAATAGCATAAAAGGAATGTCTTAGTTGTCTCTACTTTAAAAGTATATGTGCCATGGAAATTTCAAGTCACGGTGCCCCACTATGGCTATTGTGCAAAATTTAGAAACCAAGCTTACTTCCATGAGCTGAAAATATGACTCCCAATTCCTGTAATTTAAAATGTGTGGCATCTGTAAAATCTAGTCCTACTTTATCACTCCATCACAAGGTGAGCCCCAAAAGACTATGACGCTTTTTTCCCCCCATGGAACGAAAAGAAAGGAGAGAAAAGAGAATGAAAGAAAAAGGAAAGGATTAAAAAAACCTGCTGACAATTGCAGGGGGGGGAACCTGCTATTAAAGTACTCTTTCGGGACCCATTTTCACATTTATATGATGTACTTTGTCCATCATTAGCAGTGGCAAAAATTTAAGGCAGACAATTTTGAAAGGTTTGATACATTTCTAAAGGTAAGTGCATAAAAAGGAAAGAATGGTGATTTTCTTTTGTGTTTGTGAGGACTAGCTGAGTTTCCTGGGTTTCGTCTTGAGAATGACAAACCCTAACTGAACAATTTGGACATTTCTGACAGTGTTACTGAAACAACCTTTGTTCTTTTGTTTGCTTAGAGTCACAGGAAGAGGAACTTTTGGCATCAAGAAGCACCATTAGTAAGATCAACATTTTATCAAAACGAGAATATATCATCCAACTGGTGTTTCACCTTGAGTATTGAAAGACATTCACTTTTGCCTTCATGGGTTAAGTTGTTCCTTTTCCAGTAAGATCAACCTCAATAGTTTCTTGTTTTCTTTAATGTAAAAAGAAATATACATTTCAGGTTACAAATAATGCTCCTTGGTACAAAAGAGGTATGGGATTGTGCTCTTTGGACTTCAGCATAAAGCTGGGTCTGTGCAGATTGTTGGAAAGGCAAAATGCATAGCAGGACAGCCAGCAATTAAAATAACTCAGAGAGGATAAAAGACATATCCACAAACTGTTGCCAGAGAGAGGTACACTATTCTTGCAGTTTCTTCCAGAAAAAATGCTGTGGAAGGAAAATCAATTGTAGTCAGCTTGTGTTATCAGAAAGTGGGGCTGCAGTCATGGGACTCTAGCTTAAAAAGCTCTTAAATTAAATCAGATCTCTCAAATCTTGGGATATATGAAAGATTCATAGTGTACAACCTAATTTCCTTCTGTAAAGAGGCAACCCCCTTCTTCTCATTACGAGTGAATTCAAAAAGTCTAAGAGGAAGAATCTTCTAGGAATTTATCTTAAAAAAAACCCACTCCTAATTAAAGACATCACTGATCCCTAAAACAGTTGAACTGTGAGGTCAACCATCCAAAAGAAGAAAATGTGAAAATTAAGGTTATCTGTGAAGCATTTGTATATTTGCTTCGCAGCACATGTCTCATCTGAGACCATGGAATATCACACAGTGTTTCCCTCCCATGGAGGACGTGCCAGCTGGTAACGTCATGCCTTCTTGCTTTCTTTTTAATTGCAATTCAGCAGAGTGTTGGGCTGTATGTCACTGCCCATCCTTAATCTATATATACATTATACCCTGCAACTTTGATTAAACTTTTAAACATTCTTCCACATCAAACTACTACTCCCTTTATTTTTTTCTTAATCAGTGCTGCCTGTGATGTGGGTCTGAGACTGAAGTTGTTCCTGACAGCTCCTCGGAAGCTGAGCCAGGTGTCATACTTGTTTTCTATTTGTAATGCATTTCTCTGTTCTATTTCTCTGGGTTATGCATTATTCTGTATATGTGCACGTGTATCTCTATGTGTGTATATATATGTGTGTGTGTACATTTCTCTGTTATATATCTGTATAGACGTTACATCTATAATATGTACACTTTCTTCTTTCTTCTTAATCTTACTGCAGTCTTTTGTATAGAATGTATTATAGTCTGTAGGAAAAGAACAGGAAACAGGCAAAAAAAGAAAATTTTTTTTTTCAGTGGTTTTTACTGCACACAACACATTTTGGAAGGTCCTAAATAGAAACAGTTTTGCTGTATGCAAGGCAAGCTGCCAGGGTATCTGCCAGTGGACTTCACAAAGCCTGCTAGAGCACGTGGCACGTGCGTCTGAATTTCAGGCCTGCTTTGATTTCTGTTAAAGTCCAGTGCAGTCCTTCCTAAGCTGCCTGTTTTCTAAGTTTAGGAAAAAGTCTTGTGCAAAATGTACTACATGCCTGCAGCCTGACATTAGGGAGGCCTATCCTCTCATTTTTCAATTTTCCAGCTTTAATATTTTCTCCTTGTCACATTGTCCAAGAAAGTTTATTATCACTTGAAAGTTAGAGAGCTTGTTTTTCACTCTTCTTGTGCTTAAAAATGGCAGAAATGTCAAAACTTGTTTTTAAAGTGATAATTTCAGACTTAAGAAGGATTGGACACCAGGAATAAAAAATGTCATGCGGGCTTTATGCCTTATCTTAAGCAAATACTGCCATTTGCACTATAACTCCACCACAGACATGTCGCAAAAAATTCTCGCGGGGGTGGCGGGGGAGGGGGGAAGTCAATTTTACCTGCTTATCTGACGGCTGCTGGAACAAAAAGAATCAGTTTTGATACTAATTATAAAAAGGAAATTGTTTGGCTATTTACCTAAGTGGCTTTTAGCCTTCCCAGTAATTAGATGTGTAACTATCTACCTGTAGATTTAGTGGCAGAAGTCAGTGTCATATTAGTAGTGAGTAAAATTTGTTTCTGTTAGGTGTCTCTCGAGAACGTATTCTGGAGTAGAAAAGTGACAAGAAGAGCTGGTACTGGTTTGCACCTTTTTTTGACATTTCATAGATAATCCAAAGAAAACTGTATATGGTGAATAAATTCTGTTTGTTTCAGAAAAAGTAGTTTCTTCCGTCCAGGTAAAAAGTATGTTGGCTCAGCAGTGAAAGAAACTTGCAGTGTCTATGCTGTATGTAGGCTGTCAATAAATAAAGAAGTTCAATTTCCAGAGCTGTCAATAAATATATTATGTATGAGTTTTTTCATTATGTTCAGATGCAACTCGAGGTATTGTCTCTGCCTTCTTGGAACTAAAGCTATTTTTCTCGACTAGAAAAGGATTCCCTTACCACATATTTGCAAATACATTGCTAATAAGCCAAAGAATTGCATTTAAAGACAGCAAACAGTTTATTTTTCTTTTCTCTTGATTCCTTCTGGGTGCTTTGAGCGAACTGAAAGGTGATCTTAAACTTCTTTTTACGCTGACTTCATATACTGAGAAATGCAACGTTTATAGATAAACACTCTCACTTTTAATGAAAATTATTAGCTATCAACATTTTGCTTGGAGGCATAAGCCATAGCCCAAACTCCATTCAAATCCATTAAATATGCTCGAGACCCAGCTGTCAATAGGCACCATGAAGTAAATTTAATTTTCAGAGTCAATACAGAGCACAGCTGCATTAAGCATAGGATAATTCTGGCACATTATTAATTTGAATGGCCATGTAAGGCATTGTCTAGACAAGATATAAGCCCAAGTTTTCATAGGCAATCTGTACATAAAATGAAGTATGTCAAGGTTGTAAAGAATACTAATAACACAGATCTGGCCTATTAACCAATATTGATTGCTCTTACTTTGACATGGTCCAGTAACTTTAGAGGTGAAATAGTAAAATGTTCAGCACTACTGCTTCTTTTTCAAACGCAACACTAAGCAATGACTTTTTCAGATGAAGCTTGAATGCATGCGATCTTAAATATTTACTAGCATTAGGCATGATTTCTAGTAATCCACTTCTGCGGATTGGGCCATCTTAAAAATAGATTCATCAGAAATAGCTGGTATTATGAGGCATTTTTACTTCAAATGCTGTCAATATTTGATTATTTTTTCCCCACAATAATTGTAGCTATGCTTTGCATAAACAATGTCTGGTTTAGAATTTTAAGTAAATATATACTTGATAAGTATACTATTTATACATAGTTGCAGGGAACCTGTGTAACATTTCCAAGAGAAAGAAATAAAAAAGGAAAATTAATCTTTTGACAAAAATATATAACTCTGTAGTAAAATTGTTCCAAATTACTTCTATGGGTCTCTATGAACTCTGTTAAATGACTGTTTTGGTGCTTGTGCCGTTCTGTGTGCAAACAGACTGGAAGTTCTTCTAAAACATTAGTGAATTAAATCAGCTCACTGCATATTCCCTTTCAGATGATATCCTAACAATGTTTGGTCTGCGTTTTCTGGATTTTTTCATACACTGAGCCTGGAGGCTTGGATTGGTTACGTCCAGCTCTAGCTAGGTCCCCATTAACAAGTAACGCAGACCAAGAGGAGTGGATCTGCAGAGCACCTCAGTTGCTGCTGAGGACCAACATCTTCATTGCACACGTTTCCAGTGTGTTTTAATTTGCACTAGCTCCAGCGTGGTCCCACGGACTGAATGCCCTGTTGCAACTGTAGTACTCCGTAAGCGCACTCCCAGAGTGCATCTTCCAGTTTTGTTTCATCTGGTCATCTGGCTCAGTGGGAACTAACACACAGGAAAGGGGAGAAAACTGGGAGATAAATTTCAGGAGCTGAACTAAACCATTAAGGTGGATGAACCCTTTAGGTTCTAAAATGCCTAAAGAACATAGGATAATTCAAAGGGTAAACTAGTTTAGAAGGGACCTCAAGAGGTCCTCTAGTCAAACCTTCTAAGCTAGCAACGTAGACCCACTGCAGTGGAAAGGAATAACCACATTCACAGAACAAATCAACACATGCTATGATCTGAAACAGTGTTTATCTATTATTATTATTTTTTTTACTATTGAAGGAAGACAGGAATAACACACCTGGGCACTTGAAGTTAGCTGGGATAAATGCTTAGCATTTAATTAATCAAAAAATACCTATAATTCCCAATTTCTATCGCAATAGAATAATTCACTCTTTCTGAGACTAATGGAGCATTTTATTTCCTAAATATAAGTATGACTAACACTCCTAGTTTTATCTTAGTGCAATTCCAGAAAGTATTCTTAATAAAAATATGGGGTTTATGGCCATTTATACATAACAATTATACACATAGACAAGGTATTTATTTAGGACATGTACTGCAACAGGGAATCCCACAAGTTAATTTTAAAAGTAGTAAATTATTTCCTTGCATTTGTTTAAAATTTATGTTTCAAAGAAATGACGTGTTCTTTTATTCTTTTATTCTATACTATTTAGTTACTCTTGTCTGGAATGAAGGTTGATTATTAAATTATATGCTAACCATTAACTAGCTTCTTAGCCTTCTGTTTTTCAAACCACCTTTTATAGAATTCTTAGTCTTTCCTCATTGCCAAATGAAAGCAGTCAGAATTCATGAGACTGAAGTAAAAAAAAAAAAAAATTCTAAAGAATGAAAAATATTTCCAACATGTAAAAGTTTGGGGTTTTTTTTAATTGTCTGATGAGATTCTCAGGAAAAAGTCTGACTCCGGGAATATAAACTTTGAAAGGGACAATAAATACTTCAATATTTGCAACAAAATCATGAGAATTAGCAACACTTAAAACTTTTGTTCTTCTGCTGATAATTTTTAAGGAATCTCACTGCTGCTTAGCGTTCCTTGAGATGTGAAATAAATTCTTGGTCCCACTGAAGCTCAGTCACTCAAATGCACTGTTGCATTCTGTAGTTTTAAGGAGAGATTCAAGCTTTCTGAGTATTTGGGCTTCCTAACATTGCACCTCTTTTAAGAACATCTCTTTTTATCATATACAACTCTGATTGCAGAATGTTCATTTACTTTGTCCCTTGCTTTCTCTTTGCATTGCCTTTTGGTATGCCTTGAAGTCTGCAGTTAAATTATATTTCTTTATATATAGTTTTCCTTTTGATTCCTGTAAGTATATATTTTCCCCTCTACATTTTTTTTTCATTAGAACATCTGTGTCAGGTTAAGTATCATTGCATTTTTTTCCTAAATAAGTTCAAATTGCCTACAGAATATTGCAAAATATTCAGTATTTTCTAATTTTCAGATTGCTTTATTGGCATAATACAAGTATTTTATGAAAAGAAGCTTTGACTTCAATATTTTGAATTCTGTAGTAGAAACTACCTGCTTCTAGCCTGACTGGCTATTGAAAATCATCTCTTCAGGTTTTTTCACACACTTTTTTCTCCTCTGTCTCACCTCATGATCTTTCAAGAATAGTCCATGGTATCTATTGTTTTCCCACAATCCATTACAGCAAAAAGAATGAATTTACAATTTCTAAAAAAGACCTCCTTTTTTGATTTTCTCGTGCGCAATTATATAGTTAAGTGGACCTGTTGATTCCTACATGTTGTTTATTTCTGCTAAGTGTTTCAAATTTTCATTTGTTTTGATATCTGCCTAGGTCATCATGTTTTCCTTTGGGCCTCTTTATCCCATTCTTATGCAGCAAAGAGAATTTTTGGAGGCTTGTAAATTTGAAGTCCCACAGCCATTGCTCCTGCAAACTGGCTATGATATTGATGTGGGTGAGAAATTAAGGGAACAGACTCACCTGTTTCAAATTTCATGAGAAGGAAATCCTTCTGGAGCTTCATCGGGAACAGTCAGATTCTAGTATCTGTACTGTTACTGCACAGCCCTTCTCAGAAAAAGGGGGTGTCTTCTGCACATGTAGGAACCTCACTCTTTTTTTTTTTTTTTTTCAGTGGTGTGACCCTAAACCTTAAATCTGAATACACATGAATATTGAAGGAGAGTGATTTTGATGCAAACCTGGATATTTTGGCTAAACACAGCTACAGTTACCAAACATTTTTCTTACACACGTGAACACCCCTTTTAAAAAGGAAGTGAAGGTTTTGTACCATTCCTATATAGTGATGAGAAGTGCCACACTCACCTGGCTGACCTGAAGCTAAAGAATCAGAAGTCCCTTTAAGCAGAGAAACAACCAGAAACAGAAGACTGTAAAGATTTGTTAAATGACTCCTACTTGTATCAGTAGCTTTCAACACGTAGAGTACTTCTGAAAATTGAACTCTATAAATCAATTTACAGCAGGGCTCATCAATATGATGCAAATGGGATACAAACCCAAAAGTTACCTTCTTCTTTGAAACATACCAAAACCATTGAAATAAACATTACCCTTGCATTTATCTACAGCTAATGAATGGTCTGAGGTCTGAGCTACTGCGCAGAATTTAAAACTGCAAGAGAGAAACTTGCTAAAATAAAAATGCACTATTCTACTTAAACAATGCTACACCAGTATTACCATTGACTATAACCAATCAAATTTGCCATACACCCACAGCATGTTCGTATTCCAATAATAAGAACAGGAATCTGCTTTTCTTAGCAAATCTGACCTGTGGATATTGGAGGAAGGCTTATTGCTTTTATCAGAGTAGAAGTTTCTGACTGATTTATGTAAAGGCCGCTGAAACTTTAAGGCAATTTAAAAAGATGGCTGCTAAGAAAAGACAATGCAATCTACTGCTATGTGTTTTGGAGAGAGTAGTTTGAAGTGCCTCCTTCCTGCAAAGAAAAATTAACAAAATAATTTGAAAATCAAGAAGATCAGTTAATACTTTTTAAATCAAAGCGTTATCTCACAGATGCTCTCTGTGCACAGCGACGTGATATTATGACAGCATGTTATCTTGCAATGGACATACATTGCTTACATTTGAGATGGAGATGCAGCAAAATCCTGTAGGCTGACTTTAAAAACAATTTAGACCACTCCCAATACCGGTTTTGTATTCCTGAACCTGGGAAAAGCTCAGCTGTGCCTTGCACATGCATTTCATCCCTCTCCTGCCACACTTTGGTTCCTTCTGCCAGTAAAAACCCTAGATGCATAAGCCAGCA
>NW_009647230.1:762893-782503 GCF_000708025.1 Charadrius vociferus | reverse complement strand
CACCTCTCTCCGCTTTGAATAACAAGAAGACTGGGAGTAGAGAGGGCCCTGTTGAGTGTTGCCACTCCTTAACACCCATTGCTTCTTCTGTTGCAATGGAGCCCCTACGGCCCTAGCAAAATGTTCATTTTCCTCTCCTGACAGTCAGGCACAAAGCACAAGAGGAAGAAGTGAAGAGAAAACAACAAAGAAAAAGACACTAGCAATTAGTTCAGGTATTTTTCACTTCCATTAAACACTTCGGAAGGTGACCCATGCTGAGAAATTGTCAGCACTTCACCGCTGCAATTATGGCTCCGGTGGAAATCTTAGTGAAGCTAATGAGTGCTTTCATGTACAGACGGCCCGTTGGATTAGTGTCATTACTCACTGTACAGCCTGGGCGAGCGGCTGCAGCCAAGACGGGCGCCCTACCGGGCTTCGCACCGCACCAGCACATCGCAAAGCGCCGCTCAAACCCTCACGGCACCTCTCTTACAGTCCAGCTGTAGGCAGATGAGAGGAGGAAGGAAGGAAGGAAGGGAAGAAGGAAGGAAGGACGGAAGGAAGGAAGGGAAGAAGGAAGGAAGGAAGGAAGGAAGGAAGGAAGGAAGGAAGGAAGGAAAGGAAGGAAGGACCTCAGTTCCGTTTAGCCCTGGGCCAGAGCTCAGAAACAATGAATCAGCCGAAGGTCATACAGAAAGTCTGTGGCAGAGCAAGAAAGTGAATGTGGATCTTCCCAGGTGAAATGCAGTTGTTCCAGCATCAGACCGTTGTTTACTCCTGAAGTCATTCACATGAGCAAATAAAGCGCATTTTTTTGAGCAATGCTGTACAGGGATTGAGTCTGCCCAGCTGTTATTCTTTCTCACGACATATCTCTTTCACTATAGTTTTCTTTAATAGACTGTAAGTTACTGACTATATGCAGGTAGCAATAATGAATGATATAATTAGCTAGATAATTCTGTTTTCCTTCAGTAAAAGCTTAATCGTTTGTATAAGAAAGCACTAGATTCCTTTCAACTGTTGTTGTTATTTGCATATGCTGAAACCACAAAGGACATTGATTATTTTAACTATGCTCAATTTGCCTTTGAAACAGACATTCTAAAAAGCAAAAGAGCTTAAACAAACATGAAAGTAATCTAATACTGACATAAACATGAAAGATAATAAGATTACTATGAATTGATCTAAATATTACTTAAAATAATTAGAAATGATTTTCTCATGGTATACCATTTAAGTTAAGCTGCTTTTTACTGTTACTTAGAAAAACAAGCAGAGCATTACTTTCCAGAATTTTAGTTGTTGTTGTTTATGACATTCAGTAAAAGAGTGGGCAAATATGCCTTTCTCTTTATTGGTTTATATTTTGCATACGGTTTGTAACCAACTAGTCTAGTTTTGCACCAGCCAATTTTGTAAGGGTAGGATTGTTGCCATTTTAATACGGCATCATTTTATTACTTTAAGTCATGAACCAATTGGGTTTTTTTTTCTTTCTTGGCACCATTTCTACTAGTTAACTTTATGAAAAGCAGTAACATGAAGGAAACAAGCCATGCTAATAACCCTTACAGCCACCAAACAAAAATGGCATGCATAGAAAAAAATACCACTTAAATTTCAGTGCCGTTTGTCAACTTAGCTATAGGGGCCAACCCCCAAATTAACCCAGTTTGGCATTGCTTTCACTGCCTCTGTCCCAAATGATTTATTGGAAGTTTGGGTCTTGTAAAAAGCATAGCATTTGCTTTTCTTTCTAAGGATTATCCGAGTTATCTGAATATAACAAAATTTTGGAAAATAGGATTAAAATATGATAGCACCAGGCTTTCTCTCAAGATTTAAAGATCTGCCTGGCTTTAAACAGTCTGGCAGCTGTTTTCTCTTGTAATTTAGGAAGTATTTTTCCTGATTAGAAGGAAAAAAAATATCTATAATTTGGATAAACTATTTTCCATTAATCAGTTGAATATTTTAAATGCTACAGTGAATTTAAAAATAAATCCACACAGTAAAGATATCTGGGTAGTTTGGTAGAAATATGAGGACTTCCATTGTGTTTCCCATTCAGCCTGGGTTCTTCAGTCTGGGTTTACGAGGTTTTCCTCTGCGTGCCAAATCTAAGAAAAAACTTGAATGCCCTTTTTGTTTTTAAAGATCGCCATTTGTAGATATTTATCAAGGTGTTTCATTAGATGTAATTATAGTTTCTCTACAGCTGTATTTGGAAGTCAGGTAGGAAGGACTTGGAGAGAGATCTCAACAATTGGTTCTGGAGCACAAAGTGCAGAAACAGTTTAGAAGAGAGAAAGTTTTCTGACTTGAGTGTAAAAAGAAAGGACCTTAACACATGGCAGCTGCTGTTCATCTGCATGGGAGAAATAATAATTGCTTCCTGGCACACTTTTTCCCCCAACTTGTCATTTGACTCATGATGTTGGCACCCCTCACGATGAACATCTGACTTTTCTTTGGCTTGCTGAAACCTAAGAATAGCCTTATACCAGGATGACTTTCGAGACAGCATTATCCCAAAGGGATTCCCATGAAAATGTTCCTTAAAGCAATTTACTTCCAAGGTCAGGCATGGAATGCTTGTGGAAAGAAAAACCGAGGAGAAGACGGGGCCAGAAGTGTACACTGGAAATGAAAGGGAAAAATTAACACTATGGTGCCATAAACTCATGGGGCAATACAGAAAAATCATCTACTTCCTTAGGAGACTCAAATATAACGTTCAGATTCTCATTCTCCTGTCTTCCTTCCTCCACGCTATCCCACCACCACCTTCCTTAATGTTGGAGGTATCTGCATTTCTTACATGCCCGTTTCTACCAGAGAAACTCCCAAGACACCAAAATTTCACAGAAAGGGCTGTCGCTGCCTTGCTAGAACTGAGCTGTAATGCTAGTCTTATGCTCAAGACCTCACAAGCTTAAAAAGCAAGGTGTGCTTCTCTCCATCCCACTTCCAAGGTCAAAACTTACCCAGTGGCCAGGAGTAGTGTTTCTCTCTCACACCGTGGAGATGAGCTCTTTACTGCCCAGGAGCGCTCACCTCTTGCGTGAATTAGGATCAAATCCCAATTGTCTCTGAACAGAAATCTCCCACAAAGGTGAGTTAATCCATGGGCTAGTGAATAGGTACCTCTTAATCTCTCCCACAGGAAGTGCTCTACTTCCAATACATAATTAACATTCATCTCAGCAGGGACTGCGACTGGATTCTCCCACAACCCAGGGGAGTACCCTGACCATTGGGCTGTAGGATTTGTTTGTCATTTTCCCCTCTCTCTTCTAGCCCAGTGCATTTTTCATTATTTTTATACCCAGGCATACAGACAAACACACAGAGAATCATACATTCACACATCCATAGAAAAATATCTGTATTTATAGTCATAGCAATACACGCCTGCTTCCTACAACTGGAGAACTGCAAAAAATATTGCAGATGCCTGGCACAAGTGTACTGTGTGCATTTAAAACAAACAAAAAAAAAGGCAAAAACCAAAAACTCTAAAATGGAGGAATGAAGAATTTTTATGTTAGGAAGCAAATTTTTTACCTATTAACATTACTACCTCACAAGTGGCTGAAACACATCTTTGGCCTATTGCAATGACTCCCAGTATGTGTATATTGAAGCTGTGCAAAAATCCTAAACCACAAGTAACTCCCTGGGTTTCAGTTTTCCTTATAAGCTCAACACTCCGTTCAGGTTCACTGAAAGGACATTACAAGCCTGGAAAGTCCATGAATGATGTAATGCAGATCTCTCATACGGCCTACTGTGGTGCACAGCACAGCATATTGACACATAGCGTTTGCTTCCTACTTAGGGATTACTATCATTGTAGCACTCCAAAGATGTAGAGCTGTTTCATGTAGACATCATTAAATGAAGACCCACTTTATGTTGACAAAACGCAGGGAAAGATATGATGGCATGAAAATTATTATTTTAAAGTGCTTGAAAATGGGTCAGAGGAATGATGCTTAGGTGGCAAACTCCAGAACAAGCGAGTTGGGTGCGGTGAGATTTATGACACCCCATGAGATCTTAATTCTGCTCCTGTGCGCATCCAGCCTGTGCTCTGAATGAAGCAGTCCCATGAAAAAATACCCTGCCACTACATAATTAAGGTCTGTAGCATAATACAGATTCACAAAGGATCAATTACAATTTGCTGAGACATTTACTATGTTCTTGCTTCTGAGATGGAGTGTGGAGCCCTATGAATCTTTTAAGTTAAATTTCTCTACATATGAGTATTCAAGTTTTTAAAAAAGATGTAAAAATCAGCAGTTATATGTAATGGTAACTTCCATGTAGCACCAAAAAAGTTAATTGTTACATTTTGGATATAAAAAAAAATATTTTTAACTACTTAAAGTAAGCATAGAATTACTGTGAACAAACACAGAGGTGGTTGCTATCTCGAGGTAATACTGCCATAAACCAACTTTTAGAAAAATGAGCATTCTAATAGCTGTCAGAACACACCAGCTGATATAGTGGCACACAACCAGAATTTTCCTGAGGAATCTAAACTTAAAAACCAAAATAATAATTTGCAAGAGTTAGTAACACAGCTGTTCGAGGGGGTTCTATTGTGAGAAAAGGAAATCTACTTCTTCAGCCTATAGGCTGGGTTGTTGAGGTTTTTTTGCTTTTGAGTTTTTTTGGGGGAAGGAGGTTACTTTACGTTATGAAAACTACAGTTGCCTGTCACTAATACTGTAAATTTCCCTAATTCTTTCTCGGGAGTGTTATTCTTTCCGTGGACAGGTCCTCAGCCACATAGGAAGTAGCCACTGAATAAAATGAGAACTGAGACAGTGAGAAGGGGGGTTCCTTCATAATTATCATGGGGGGACACCGTGCAGGTCTGCAATGATGGTATTTTGCTTGTCCCGCTGGCATCCCCGCTGCACAGGAAAGGGAGTATCTGTCGTATCGTGGTGGTGGCAGATGCCTCAGTTTTACCCTGTATCTTGGCTTTGTAGCAACTACTTAGCAGCTTTCCTGAGCTGAACACACCAGACAGACGAGGGATGCTCCCCTTCCGCAGCCTCTTAATCCAGCTCCTTTCTTTAGTCAGAGAACAGAAGAGTAGATTTGTCACCAAAGGAGGTATAGTTTGCCTTCAATCATCTCAGAAGAGAGCTACCTTTGAAGCTTCTGTTTCTTTATGCCCCTGGCAGAAAATAGTGGATAAATTTAATCTAAGAAATGAATTCCTGCTTATAACTGTTATTTGATAAATCTTATTATTCTGACTATTCAACAGAAACCACTCCTGCACAGTAGTTATTATTCTCACACAGTTCTAATCCATACCATGTCGCTTTTGTACACAGATTAGTATTTTATGATATCTAAACTAAATATTGTTTGTATAATCTAATTAGATATTTTGCAAATAAATACATTCTGGCTGGAGTTACACTATCTGAACAGTAATGTAAAGGTTAGAATACTTAAAGAATAAAATGGTTGCTTACCAGAAATTTCTGTTGTATTAATCAAACATCCAGCTGGCTTTGGAAAATTAAAGAAACCTACTTAGTCTCCTTTATGTGTATCGCATTTCCTTTCTGTAAAATATTTTGAGAAGATGCTTGAGATAAAATAACATTACAGGATGGGTGTTTATAATTCAAAAAATGTCCTGCTAATGCTGAAAATATTGACATTTCTTCCTGAGGTTCTGACAGAATATACAATACACCGCCTTACGTCAACTGAATAATTAGAGATTATAGTAATTCCTGCAAGGCTTTCACATGAGGCACATTCCGAGAAAATTTCAGAAGATGAGATTTGCGCAAAGGTGGGTGTCATGAAATACTAGGTGCTTCTTCTCCTGTAACAATGACACGCTAAAGCAAAAAAATTAAAACTCCTCTGGGGAAAAGCGCTGGCAATGCTCAGGTAAACGTTGGGAAAGCCTGAATCGCAAGTGGAGAAAGGAGTTGTCAGTGTGCTCCACACTGTGTCTGGGAATTGTTCTAAGAAGACAATAACAGAGCATTTAGCATCTTTGGATTCAAATCATGTAATGAAAGAAAATGATAACCACTTGCAACGATTTGCAAAATCACTTCTAAAATTCTTCAGCAAAAATAATGTATTTGAAACATCAGTGACTTAATGCCATTTCCCCTCTCCTTTTTCCCTTTAATATTGTGTATATATTTTATGTGCTTTTTATATACATTTGTCAGGAGAATATTAATGTTCTGCTTTATGATTACCACCACCTTTCTAATCATTGCTTTTTATTATTCTTGTTCAGTACAGCTTAGCCGCCGAGCATGAGCAATGAAATGGGGGGAAAAAGAAAAGCAAATACTGTATTATATCATCATCTGGGGAGCGTGATTGTTTCTGCTGTGTTAATTTACACTAAAATCTATGACCCAGTGAGTCTGATTGATTGCCAAGGGCAGAAATCCAGCCCCTGGCCTAGTTTATTTTGTGAACTGTAGCCTCAGATATCGCTGCAAGCCACAATGATATTGATTTGATATACACTAGATGGCTCTTTATGCTCTTTGGGAAATTTATTGTGCGGACTCAGAACTCAGACAGATGGGGAGAAGCTGCTCTTTAAATTGAAGAGGGTTATCATGGTTTGACTCCTGGGTCACTCGGGTTACCAAGTGGCCTGAGCGTGGCTGGGTCGGAGCGGGCTCGGGGGATTAGTGCTCATCAGTTTTGAATGTCAAATCTCCTCGGTGGACTTGAGTTATTGCTAATAGGAACTTGCTTGGGCCTATAACATTTGGATGGCCTATAAGTTAAACATCATAACCCTTTCTTCATGTCACGGTCCTTTAAATTATGGCTGAGCATACCACCTTTGCTCTGGACGTTTAGCAGGAGATGGCTGCGTGTTATAAAGAAACTTGCCTCCGAGGTGGACACCACCATCACAGCTGCTGTCTGCAGAAGAGCTGTACCCCCACCCTGCCCGCTCCGGGCAGTGTCGCAGCCGTGTCCCGTGCCTCCTCCTCCTCCTCCTGCTGCTCATGCTGTTACCACCTTGGCTTTGCACAGGAGATATAGCACGGTGAAACTTAGAGCACAGCTCTACTTTTCCCTGAATTTAGTATTTTCCCTTCAAGGGGGGAGAGGGAGCAGGAGGAGGGCTCGGGAAACTTCTGGCTGTGGGATGAAAAACACCAGTACAGTGGGAAATCCCATATTCTTTGGGCAATGAACAAATAAGGAAAACGAATGTGCTTCTAATTCGGGATAAAGCATTCTTTCAGATTTAAGAGATTTTTCAACATAAAACAAGGCCAGGACTGCTATGATTAGTGTAAGTCTAATCAGCATTTTCACTAAAGCACTGCTAATTGTTAACCAATATTTCACGCTACAGTAAACGCTGAAGAGACTAGGGAAAACAATATGTATGAATTTAAAGGGAGACATTATTTTTTTATATCATAATATAGCCAAACCGTTTAATTACCAAAGAAGAACCTCACTACGTTTTAACAGGTACCTCCAGCAGAGTTATAAACCGTACGCAGCCCACATTTCCACAATCAGTGTGCTTGTAGCAGCGTTTGAACCATTTCCTTTGAGATCAAGAGAAGGATTTTCAGTCTCATTCCGAGAGGCAGGGAATTAGCCCGAAGGAAGTGAGTCCTGCATGTATCCAGGAGAAAGGATAGGGCTCTGTGTTGCCATTACAATGAGAAAGATAACTCTGTTCCCACTTTTATGAGTAGCTGCTGGCTCCCTATGCACAAAAATTAAGAGTTCACCTCTATTTTTCTTCAACTAGTATATGATTCACACAGGAATGGGAGAAAGTAGAGACTGTTTTTCTTAAGTAGCTGTTTCCTTTTCTTGATCTGATTTTGGTGAAACTGGGAATTAATGCTTTTAAAGAAAATATAGTTTCCCACAAACTAAACGTGCAACATTTACTTCCATTATAAAAAAAAAAAGAAAAAAAAAAGAAGTTAAAAAAAGAAGAAAAAAAAAAGGAAAAAAGCCTTTTCAAGACAAACATCTATTCCATTCCATTTTGCATACCTATCCAAAACAAAGACATCTCAGGAGGTTAATGGTAAACAGCTTAGCCTAGCCTTTTGGACCCTGTTCTTGGCAATACACTGCAACTCTAGCTGCATATTATAGATATACTAGTACCATTTAAACATAATACTGCCTGGCTTGTGGTCTGAGATTCCTGGGATTTTATTCTTCATTTGAAGTGAATACTAATTGAGAAAGTTACACATTTATATAGCTCATGAAGAGTAACACCCACTTCACCTATCTCTCTATTGTAAATTAATATGTAGCAGATGGTGAGCTGAGATAGTTTGACAGCCTACTTACAGTACCATTACTTTAACCTCTATCTGAAAAAAAAAAAAAAAAATCCCATTAGCTTTTCTGCTGTTGGGCTCTTAACCCCCCAAAGTATCCTTAGTTATCACATCATGGGATTTTCTGCTATGCCAAGGAAGAAAATAATTAAAGATACCCTCTTCCATTTAAATGCTTGTTCTAATTTTACTGGGCATATCTTTTCCTCTTAACTTCTCCAATAATTTCAATTTAAATCTTCATTTAGAATGAGATTTTTCTTCCAAGAGGGATTTTTTTTATCTTCAGGGACAACTTAGTGCACTGCAGAAGCAAACACAGAAGCCCTTCCATATATTATGATTAATGTGGTGTAAGGAGCTCCCCTTGCTAGAAATGCAGAATCAAAGGAAGCAGAGCCCATAAGTAGAATTTAAATTCAATACACATTGGAATCTTATGGTTCAATTCAAAGTGGCTCTAAAGGAAGTAATTAGACACTCACCAAGGCTTTCAGTAAGAAACAACTTTCCCTAAGAAGGGCCTGCTCAAAGTCTTCATTCAAAGTACTCAGTCATTTTTTTTTCCCTTCACTCTTTCTAATAGAGAAAGGAGAAGGATTTTTTTGAAGATTTGGGAATCCATGTTAAGAGCTTTAAATTTAAGTCTCCTTTAAAAGAAATGGTCTAATTGAATGTTTTCTTCTGATAGGTTGATATAAGTGTTCTATTTGTTGCAGAATATAAATGTACAGATCATTGTCAGAGATTTGCAAGGGCATCGATAGTGTGTATTTAGAACTCTTGCACATGGGCTGAAACAAGATGTTCAGTCCTATAGCATTGTTCACATGCTGTTGTACCGGGTTTTGGAAGTCAAAGAGGAAAAGCGCAGTAACTCTGGAAACAATATCTGGCCTGGAAGTTTTCCTCTTGCAAGAAAACAAGAACGTCATATAATTTGTGGACTTGAGAACATGATTGACTTCTTAGGTCAGTACTTTCACCAAAGCCTCCAAAATGTTGCCTTAACTCTTTTGCATTTAACAGCAAAATGGACCAAAAACTTTACTTGTAAAAGGATGTGTTTTCCATCTGAATCTCCTCTTACCTGAAAGTGTGAATGGAAATCGTCAGCTTCATCATTCAGCCCATCTCCACAGCTCTGCTTTACTTTGGCGTTTTAATACATACACATGCACACAAAAACAGTGGCCCATACAGATTTGTTCTCTCTTTTTCCTCTCTGACAAATATTTATAAAAAACAAATACTGACTTACACATACATATACAAAAATAAAGACTCTGTGTCTTTCACACATATAGAGCAGGAATTCACGTTAAAAATATCACTGGCACTTTCTGTTTAGATGTCTTTTTCCCTTTCCATTTGTGAGTGAATGTAAAAGCTCTCTGCTCTTATGTTTGACATCCCTGAAATCAGGGGCGTTCCATGTCATTACCACACGATTGTCATCTAATGTGGTGCAATCAGGAGAACGTCCTCCTTTTTCACTATTTTTAAACTCCCTTGTGCAGTACGGAGCACCTTTTTTCTCTGGATTGATATTCAGTCAAGGAAGGGCAACCGAAGTTAGAAATAGCACTCACAGGACATCAAAACCAGCTTCAAGCCTTATAAACTGCATGGAGAGATTGCGAGTGCCATTCCCAACCAAGCATTGCAAAGGCAGAGCCAAGAGCAGCTGGCTGGGGAACTGGAGCGGCATGTAGTAGTCATGAGCCTCAGATTGGGAAGGATGAATTTCACCTCACCAGTCCCTTTACACAGCCTTTGCATAGACCCCCAATTACTCCGGCTTCATGCGAGTGCAGGGGATTGGATTTCACCCAGAGAGTTAGAAATACAAATAAACATTTTATTAAATAATTAGAGCCCATAATTGTGGATTACCTTTCATTTGTATTAGAGGAAGGCACGGTACAGTTAGACCCCCAGAATCTTTTTTGGCTTTTACGTCATATCTGATTGCTAACTGACATTTCAGGATTGTTTATCTTCTTTCCTCCTAGATTTTTTTTTTTCTATTTAAATTGATTCCAGATATCAGAAATATAATTAATTTCCCCTCACCCTACACTGAGACAGCAGGCTGAAATAGCAGATTGAACACAACTTTAATTTTGTTTCTAATAAGAAAATACTTTACTTTTTAAATTGTTCACTTTTAATACTTTCTCTTTGCAAGTCTGAGAGGTAACCAAAACATTTTTGAGTTGTTTCCTCAATTTTATATACTATGGAGAACGTCAGTAACGTCCCTTAACACACAGCCAAGTAACATAATAAAGCCCCCATCATATTTGGGTATAGCAATGTCAGCAGGAGGCTTAAATATGACTTTGAAATGCTTTCAGTCTCTTGTTTTTAATAAGGGAAATAGGTCATGATTTTTAATAACACTTAAAGTACTTGAGGCTGATTAAAACTTTATTCCTTATTTGAAAAGCTTAATTTGGATCTTGATTCAAATTTTTTGATGAAGGCCTGCTAAAAGATTTTGAGCTGCTGTGTTTTACATAGGGCTGGCACTGTGATTTCCCAGGAACTAAGGAGGAGCAGGGACCTGGTCACTCTTGGAGGGAGAGTTCCCATTTCTGGGAAAAACTGCTCGCAGTCAAAGCTCTCCAGGATTTCCTGGCTGCAGGGCAAGGTAGCGAGTTGTCTCCTGCTGTCAAATAGCACAGGCCTGTGAATTGCCAGCTGCATAAAGCACTTTGAAAAGACAAAGTCTACTGTAAGGCTTGTGCTTAGGACCTACACGTTTTTTAAGCACTTGGGGAGAGACTTGAACCCAAGAAACAGAACAAAGACTAAGCCCCCCAGTCCTAGTGCTAAGCTTTTGAAATGGAAAAAAAAAGAGGCCATGCTTTTGATGAACTCTAGTCTATTTTCAATTCATATTGCAATAAATTACTTAAAACAATGCCACCTGTAGCACTACTGACAACATTTTAAAACCTCACCTAGGTTTGAAAATATGGTATTTGTGATTAACCGTGGTGGTTATTCAGAGCTGCATTAACTACAGTTACCTGCCAAGAAGAAAATCCTTCTCATACAGGTAGATCAGACTTGAATGATAGTGGCCTCACCATTGCTAAAGTGTGAATGAAGGCATTAGTCAAGTGCACGTAGAATCCAGAAATAAGGGTGGAGTGAGATGATTTTATCTGGTCTTTTGTGCAACATAAGCCACCCCTGAATCACCTCAGTTTGGCTCTTCTCTTTTATTTGGGACAAAAACAAAATTCTAATAAATTAAAAAGCAAGTCACCAAAAAAATTTTTTAAAAATCTTGTGTTAGAGAATCAGTCCTTAGAAATTCGTTCCAATAGATATATATTTTTTTTCACTACTGAATATGTGTTTTATTTTTCATTCTGAATTTACTAGGGTTTAACTTCTAGCCATTTGATCTTTTTATACTTTTGTCTGGTAGATCAAAGAGTGCTCTGTTATCAAATTCTGTCCGTCTTGGTACAGCATCATACTGGGAACTCTTGTTCAGCTGATTAACTCCCATTGAGCTTGCCTTCACCCCAGGAGTCCTTTTCATCATTACCACTTTATACAGTAGAGTCCCCCACCCCATAAATATGTCCTTCACTCTTTGTGAGTACATGTAGGTTTTTACAACTGGCTACATTAAAATGATCCCATATTGCCAAGCAATCCAGATAGTTCTGCAGCAGTGACTTGTCTTCATTATTATCTCCTGTACCTGCTGCTTTTGTGCCATCTGCAAACTTTATCGGTTACTGTTTGAAGCTGTCTTCTCCATTACTGATAAAAATATAAACAGAGTAAAGTGTAAAAGTATTTTTTCAGACCCCATTTAGAAGCACAGGCATTTGATGATAATTTCTGCTTAGAAGTACTTTTTGAGACTTACTGGTTAGCCAGTTTTTAATCCATTTAATATATTACATGTTGATGTCGTATTGCTCTCATTTCTTAATCAAAGTGTTGTGTGGTAATAAGTGGAATGCCTCACTGAAATCTCAGTACTCTATATCAACTTGATTATCTTTAGCAATCAAATTTGTAATCTTATTAAAAATATATTAAGTTAGCTTGATAAGATCTATTTCTGGCACACCCATATTGACTGAGAATAGGTTTTTTTACTCTCTTTTGATTCTTTATACATCGTCTCCTATCAGCCATCCCATCATCTTTTTTCAGTGTTATTATCATGACAGCAGGCCTGCAGTTACTGACATCATCCCATTCTTCCTTTTTAAATATCAGGACCTCACTGGCTTTTTTCTGGCCTTCAGGAAAACCTCAATATTTGAAGAATTACTGAAAAACAACAATAATAATCCAGAAAGGTAATGCTTTCAAATTATTGGAAGCAAATTATTTAGAGCTAGTGATCTCAAAATGCCCAGCTTTAGGAGCCTTTTAGAATTCTCTTGCATTACTATGGGGACAGAGAATATGTCATGATCATGAGATGATTAATACTTCACCCTGTTTCTCCTCACAATACAGAGTATTGCTGTATTAATATTTACACACCTCCCATTACCATCTGATAATGCCTCTGTTCTTTTACTAGGATTGCCTGTATTCCTAAGATGCTGTCAGACAAGCTCTTCTGTCTTGTCCTTAGCTCTTTTGGTCATTGATTATTGTTTTTTTCTTTTATTCTTTGCTTTTTTCTCAGTTTTGTACTAGTTTATGTTCATTGCTCTCTACTTCTCCTCCCCTTTATTTTCATCTTGCTTCTGTATTATTTTTTTTTTATTATTCTGTTTCTTTATAGCTGCCTTCACTTCCCCACTAAACCAGGCTGGTTTTAAATCCACATAGCATTTTCTGTCAGATATGGAATTGTGGCTTTTTGGACATCTAGTAAAACATTCTTAAACAGTTCCAAACTGCCATTTTGTTTTTGTCTATGATTTCTTTCTCTTGGCCTGATATGACTTGTAATTATTTTCAGCTTTGTGAAATGGTCCTTTAAAAGCATTAAGTGTGTATATTGCATTTTGGATGCCCTCCTGACTAGTCTAGCCAGCCTGTCTCTGAGATCATTGGTTCCCCTTCTACTGAGATGGAAATCATCCAAAATCTGCAGCACGATATTTTGTCACAGACGGTGAAACAATTCTCTAAAAAGAAAACCTTTTCCATGTACTACTTAATTGATTAGCTATTAAAGTTACTACTGGAAATTTGTTGTCAGAGTTTTCCACTTTGCATTTCCTTTCTCTTTTGGTACAGGATATATTCTCTGAAGAAAATGTTCTCCTCTTTCAGCACTTGTTTTGTTACTATTAGGAATTGGCAAACTGGGAGGTGTCTTGTCTGGAACAGTGACCGTTTATCTTGCAGGATTTGATAATCTCAGAGTCACATTCATCTCCTGGCTCTCCCAAGACAGAACCAATTCTATTTACATGCAACATGTCCCATGCACGATGCAGTCTTTTAAGGAAAGAATCCCTAACTAGGACCATTCTATGAATCACGTCTGAACTATACGAATATCATTTGTCAGTCTGGGTTCTCAGAGGTTTTTCTGTACTTTCCATATTGAGAAGATGAATACATACCTCTAGCCATGCTGAGTTTACTCTGGGACTCCTCTAATGAGACTCAGCTATGGGTTAAGATTCCTAAATGTAGGAAGGAAAATGCACAAGGTGTCTAGGTGTGCTGCAGGTGTCTGAAGCTCCCACCCTAGTGAATCCATGTCCAGCCAGCACAGCCAGTGGAGCCCAAGGAAGCCTAAAGAATCTCTGTCTCTTCCTAGCACTGAATAGTTAGTAGACTATATTAAAAAATTAAATCCTGAGATATCTGGAGATAAGAGGCATTTCTGAAACTCACTGAAAATGACAGGGAAAACATGGCACTGTTTTCCTATTGTCTTATGGATACTAATGCTCTCACAGGAGCAAGAACTTCCCAGCTCACTCACAAACTTGCGCAACCTATTGCTTGATTTGACAAAAGTTTCAGTGTAGCTCTATGGCTAACACAATGCCACCAATAAATACCCTTGGGATTTTAGTGGTTGAGAGTACATCCATAAAAGTGGTTATAACCATGAGGTGAGAAATGACATGTCAGCCAACTTTAATAATGCATTGCTCTTGACCTACATTGCTCATCAGTTACTTGGTAGCAAGACAAAATATTAGTGTGTTAGGGGATCTTGATTTTAATTTTAATTAGAAAACAAAATGAACAAGTCTAAGATAATGTAAATGAAGTCAGCATCAAGTTTAGTACCTGAATGTCAGTATCATTCCAGATCTAAGAACCTATTCATATTTTCTCTTTGTTGAGACTTGAGCAACAGCAAGACAGGTATGGAACAGCTCCCGTTTAGAGAATCACTCAAAGTGTCCAATGATCCAGTTAGTTTTCACTCTTCTAGTAAACTGTAAATGATATGATTTTTCACTCTTCCCAAATGAGACAATTAAAGCTTGTATACTATGTAGCTATTATATTGCATTTAATTTAGGCTAAATACCTATGGAAGGAAAATCTGTGAGGCCAGGTGCAAAGTTTATAGTCACGCTACACATTAAAGAGCCATTTCAATACTCTCCCACTTCCTTTAATTTTTATGTATGAGGAATATATCCATAGCAGCCTTATCTTCCTGAGCTTAATACCAGCCTGGAGACTGCACTCCCTGCTGAAAGCAAAGAGATTTATTTCTCTGATCCCTAACTTAATGTTTATTTCTTCTCTGTACCTCTTAGGTCTTCTTTAACCTGATGATTTTAGATGCCTAGGCTTCTGCAGCTTCACTCAAACTTCTCTACCTACTGCAGTTTTTTTGCATCATTCATCACAAAAATTAGAGACAACATAAAGTGCCTAAAATATGTCAAAAAGTCACTTTTGCCCCTTACCAAAACAGAAAAACTTACCAGGCCTGATCCAGTTACTTGTTCATTGATAGACACTGAGAGCTTTACATGTCTTTTCCCATGTTTCCACGGGAATCGGCAATTAAAAAAAATAATGTTGATTTACTTTCTCAGTCTGAACAAAGCTTAGGAATTTGGAAATGATAGTTATTTTAAACGAAAGCAATAGAGACTGAAACATAATTTCATCAGGCTGTGTTATACCTCAAACACTTTCATAAGCTGCTGTTCATTTTATCATAATGAATGATGATCTTTGTGCTAGAGACTGCTTTCGAACTATAAAAGTAAGTCTAGTTTCTAGTATAAATTTGCCGTGGTTCCTGACTTTGGATCATAGATAACAGACAGCATTTCTTTTGTGCACCTACAGTGGTAATTGGTGGTCAGTACATGCTGAGTTTTATATGATGAAAATCATTACACTTAGCCAGCCAATTCATCCCTTTCTAACTTCTAATAATTTTAGAATTACTCAGTCTCGGTTTTGCACAGTATCACTAAAATCTAAAAGTCCCAGTTACAAAAAAAACCCACAGAAATCTATGTCTTATTAACAGCCAGCATGATTTACCTTGCTTAGTACCAGATTTGAAGCTGCATTTGGACAGTTATGTGCCGAGTTGGCCTTTCAAAAGCAGCTAAAAATTGAACTCCTCTAATCAAACAGACAAAAAACTCTACAAGTCTCCTTCCTAGACCTATCCAGTAAAGATTCTTTTCTAGCTTATTGATTGCCTAATGTACATAGCAGTCCTACAATTATTTCAAAAGTTGAAAGTCCATGTCTGAACAAGGAAAAAACAGCCCAGAACAAAATTTTTGGAAGTGAGGAGTCTCAAGGTGTCTGCATTCCTCTCCAGGAATACAGGACACCTGTAGAAGTGGGTTGTGGGACAGAACGTGGGTGACTCTGAGGTAACATGGGACTAAGCGAAAGGATTGCTCTTCTGCAAACCTCCTTTGCCTCTGTGCTTACTCTCCTGGCCTGTCATTTGCAAGAGGATTAAATGGATACTCCTGTTTTGAATCATGCTACTGAAAGATGTTTGACCTCCTTCTGTGTAAAAGTTGATTTTTTAATAAATCTGTTTCCAACTGGGCTACACAATAAGGGTGCGAGGGAAAGAAAGCTGGGGGTAAGCAGAGAGGGTACTACAGCATATGGAAAGTTTGTATAAAACTTATGATGTTAACATGACTTCTTTCACCTAAGGAGAACCTATAAACTTACCTATTTTCTCAGCCTACAAATTCCTTAGTATTTCCCTGGGGACGGCTGAATGGTTCAATTCAAAGGATTTTTTTAATTCTTGTAACCCTAATCTTCATCATTATTTCTAATTCCTCAGTACGAAACCAGAAATATTGATGATCTAATACATTTTACAGAGCAGCACACAACCTTCTTTATGGCACTTACATCATTATGTAATATGTTATAAAGCAACTTGCATGTTGTAAAACTCATTAAAAAGATATATTTTTTTCTCTTAGCTTGAGTTCACGATGGCCAAAATTGAGGTGGAAAGCTATTAAAGTTCCAGAAATCCTAGCAGTACACGTTCCTTTCAAACGTTCTTTTCTGCCCTCTTACTTGGTGTTTTCTGTCACATTTTCAGTATTTCTGATGTGGGTCTATTGAGAGGTAATTTCTCAGCACGGCAGCTGAAGTAAGACTCCTACGGGATTAGTAACCCAACCTTATAAATCGTTACCTGGTTTCTGTCATTTACCCTGATTTGGTCAGGACAGTTGCTAACTGAATGAAAGTGGCTTAAGCCAAAGTGAAAGAAGAATGATACTGAAATATAATATAAAAATATAAATTAAACTTTGTTCATCAATGACTGGATAGATTTTAACACTTGTCAGAGCTTTATCGCCAGTGAGGTACAAGCCACTTTGTCTGGGAAAGCCACAGAAAAGGATAGTATGTTGAGCATTTTTAAAATTCATTTAGTGTTTTTAGCCTTTTATTGTTTTCAGCACTTCTCAGGTTCCTCTGTTTGCTATTCTCTTGCATACTGCATATGCACATCTTGTGCTGACTTTGTGGGATTTTGGGCTGCAAAAGCAGACAATTACCAGGGCACATGCTTACTGCTCTAGTGGTTGGGAAAATTAGGGACTGTCATTACATTGAATTATCAGCAGGAATACAGTTCTGTTCTGTTCCCATTGAAATTGGTTGATTTCAGAAGAGCTATGTTTCAGCCCTAGATTGTAATTTGTTCTGCCAAAAATGGCCACCCCGCCAACAGCATCCTACTTCACTTGTAATTTAAGAACGAGCGTAGCCTGTCAAAGCTAGCAGCAAGGAGGCAAATCCTGCTTTTGCAAAGGCAGAGCAGAAGTCACTTAGCTGAGAGTAGCAGTCCCCTGTTCTCTGTGGTGGTCAGTCCAAATTGTAATACAGATTTGCTCATATAGGTAACAACAAAAGATTCTAGCTGTCTCTTCCTAATTTGAAGTTAAAACCCAAGCTGTGTTGCACTATTAATTTACATGACATTTCACTCATTTTTTAATCAGGTTACTGAAGAGACCTTGTCTTCATCTGGGCATGTAAAGACCCTATGACTATGTGAACAGTACTCTAAGTCCCTATAACCTTTGGATAGGCAGCGAAACTGAGGCAAGCCTTTTCATTTTCCCAAGCCTTTCCTGTTGAGAATAATTTCTTATTGTCAGTCACAAAACCCAAAAACTCCAAGTACTCCCAGAAGAGAAAAAGCCCAGGTGTAAAGCAGGCCTTTATGTAGGATTCCCCTTGCTGAATGGAGAGATAAATGATTAAACATATTGCAGGATATTCAGAACAGGACTGTTGTTTCTGCTTTCTGAGAAACATTGCTGCTGATTAAAAGCAATGCAGCTGCTTGGAGAGCTAAATAGATCCAATAAACTACAGGCCATACCCTCTCAGTGCTAATTAAGGTGTTAATGAAGAAATGTTATCTTGAGGAGGCCTGCTTGAGGGAGGGAATCCTTCATACATTTTTGTGTACCAGTAAGACAAGAATAAGAGATGGTAATGTTCTTAATCCTGCATTTTTTTAATGAGAGCATAGATGGTATTTATTGTTTTAACTAAAGCCCCAGCATATAGAACCATTTAGCTGCAGAAAAAACTCCACCTATTGTTACGCGAAGTCCACTGTTTGTGACTATAAGAAGATGGAGCACTTTGATGGTTTCTGCTCACTGTTTGGTTTTTATTGCTCAGTAGCACCCAAACCCAATTTTGGAAGTGTGCTGTCTCACCAGGAGATGTGGCCTGGTGGTTCTCAGTCTCCCTTGATCACCATGAAGCAAAAAGCCACTCCTCCCCAGAAGACAAATGAGTATGAGGGAGACAACTCTCCCTTCATGTTCTGCAAAACTTGACTTCTAGATGGATAGAAAACTCATGGATTTGAGAAGACAGGAGTAATGATTTGTTCTGGACTTGCAAAAGAGATAGTGATTTTGTTAATGGGCTTTATAAAACTAGGATTCTGGTCTGAAATGTATCCCCATATATAAACTGGATATACCTACAATGAAAATGGTAGAAAGACTTTACCATTCAGCTGAGGGATGGGAGGTGACCAAAGCAAAGGGGAAGACTGTGCTAAACACCTGTAATCCAATTTGCCTAAAAATGGCAGCTGGCCCTCACGCTGTGCCTTCCATTCGGGGGCCTTCCCTTCACCTCCTTTGCTTTAACATCATCTTTACACAATATTTGCTATTTTAATCCACGTCAGTCTCTAGTCGATTGACTGCAGCAAAATGAGTACAATGAGATTTATGCGGTTCAACTGAGACTACGAAAATGGTTCAAAAATGTTTTTTATATAGATGCAATGGCTTTAGGATGCCTGCAAAGAGGCTACTAAGTTGGAGTTAAAATGCGTGAATCCGTCCTGCATTAGTGCATTAGTGACGATTACAAACTAGTTAGCATCAGTGCTGATTACAAACCTCTCCCTGTTCCCTGGCAGAGGCGAGTGACTCGTGCAGCCGGAGTACTCTGTGTGAGAGAGAAAGACACCTCACGGCCTGCCGGTCTACAGGAAGTTTAGTCTGAGCCAGGTCTCCCATTTTCTTTGCAGATGTGCCACATCTGCAGAAAACGCACCCCACACCTTTTAGTTTAGATTTACTGGGAGAAGAAGAGTTGCTTTCACCAGCTCCTCTGTCCTTTGTGTGACTGTGCTAGGATGCCTGTTTAAAGATCAGGTCCCTCCCAGCCTGGATTTTTTCCACACAGGCCCTGCGTTAGCCTGACGAGTCTTTTTCTTCCCCCCCCCCCTTTTTTTTACTTTTTTTTTTTTTTTTTTTTTTATTTGTTGAAAGTCTGGGTTTTTTT
>NW_009647230.1:712238-762429 GCF_000708025.1 Charadrius vociferus | reverse complement strand
ACCCCCTTCCCCGTGAACTGCGGGCAGTTGGGCTGTAGGGGGTGCAAGAGCTCCACTGAAGGCCGCAGGGCCGCCTGTCGCTGCAGGTCCGACCCCTCGTTGAAGGGGCCTCTACCGCCGCCGAGCCCGGTGTCTCCCCGGCTGCGGCCCTGCGAGAGGGGACCTCAGCGGCAGGGGTTGTGACAGTGCCGGCTGCGGTCTTAAACCCGAAGCTGTAAGTGCAAGGTCTCGGAAAAGGGAGGGAGGAAGGCTCCGGCGTGCCACACCGGCAGGGCGGCTCCGGTCGGCGGCAGGAAGGGGGCATCTGCCCTGGACAGGAACACCAAACTAGTTTCTTCCCCAAGAAAGTGTAACCAAGGGACGAATGCAATGTGTTACCCCTACAGAAGAAGGAAAACAAGCAAACAAAAATACCTTGAGAATAAGGAAGCGCTGTTGATGAGGATTTTCTTTGTAATTATAATTCTAGCTGGTATTTGCACTTATTCTGGGAGTCATAGGAATGATTATTTTAATATTTCCTTTTCCCTCTTTCTTTGTGGTGTATGTTATCATTGCTCTTCACTTGTTTTTAAGCAGTAGTACATTTAACTTTTGAACTCCGTGTTTCAGTGTGCCACTTAAGAGACCACTCCGCTTAAGCGATTGTCACTCAAATTGGTCCTATTGTTTTGTGATCTATAAATCGTCTTCTATACTGCCTGGATTAGCCAGTTCAATGGCAGTGACAAACACGCATTGTTTGTTGCTGGAGAGGGGAGTCTCACATGGGAAAACACATGTACATCCAGTCGGGACACATGCATTTCCCACCAGAGAGAGAGGGAGAGTTTTAGCAAATTGGCATTTATTGCTTGTTCCTGCATGCATGTTTTGTCTGGGGGGTATCAACAGCTTGACGACAGGAAATAAGGTATTGAAGAAATGTTCGGGCACGTAAAGATGTGGCTCTCGAAAGGATTAAAAGAGCTCCTCTGCAGTTAAAGTATGAACTGATTATTTATAGCTCTGAATTTTGTAACACTGAAATTAGGGTTAAGCCTGAAAATAACAGGTACAAAAGGAAGGATCCAAATCTGTGCAGTCTGAGTTGGCAACATTGAGAGGGAACCAAAGCCAACGGAAGCTGTGCGAGGCACTTGAAAAAATCATTTTGTTCCCACAGAAGTGCAAAGGCATCAGGGGAGAAAATTAATTCAATACTTTTATTTGATGATATGATATCAAATATTTAGGAAGAATGTTAAGAAACATATTATATAAGGAAGACTTCACCAATTAAACATATTTAACAAAACTGATACTCTTATGAGGGAATATTGTAGTAATTTCAGTCTAAAAAAGATCGTTTGCAGTGTGCTAACTTTAATATTTGCTATGCTATAAAGTGTAATTTCTGCTCTGAAGTAAGTGAATTTCATAATGTGTATCAATCCACTCTACCTGGGTAGAAAAAAATGCAGTCAATTTCTCCTCACTGTTATTAGTAACTTTATTCCAGGACAAAATTAAAAATTCAGAAAACCTGCCAGATAATAGTTTTCTGTAGGTAGGCAGCACTGGAAGAGTCATCTCTGCAAATCTGTACTGCCTTCAGTTTTCCCAAGATTCCTGTTGAAAAAAATTCCAAAGAATGAAACATTTTTTGTTGTCAAAACAAGGGGGATCTTACTGTAACATTATGAGAGGTTTGATAAACTTTTGCATTAATTGTTCTGTTATTTTCTCACTGAAAATGGAATTGCACAAAACTAATCTCATCAAAACCTATGTGAGTAGTCTAAATAAATTTCCCCCTGTACTTAAACACAATTTTTCTTTTTATTTTCTTTTACAGAAACTTCCTATGTTCTCTTCTTATAAATAATTGCAAAAAGCCCATGCATTTTAATCTGTCATATTTGCATACACTGCAAAGCAAATTTTAAATCTATTTTCTGTGGTCATTTGTATAAGTAACAGATATCAAATCGAGTAAGAGAGAAAAAAATATCACTACATACTCCATTTCTTTGTGTTTTCAAAACTAAGCAACACCACAGGAATTTCAAATGTTGGGGTTTTTTTCTTGCTTAATTACAAATCAATTACAGAAAATATCTTCCATTCCTAGATAAATAACAAATTGGATCCATTTATAGACATGAGCATAAGGCAAAACAGGAAAAAAAGAATGGAGTTCTCAGGTCTGGCTCTTTAAATCAACAGGACTGCTACGGTATGAATTAGGGCTTTTACATGTACATGTTACTTATGATGGTTATGTGGGACATTCTGCATTAGCGTATATAGCTATACTCTCAATTTGATCAATATTCTGATTACTTTTTTGTTTTTGCATGGGAGAAATGCTGCTTTCAAATGCACGGTTTTTATTACATCCCAGAATTTTATCTGTTGTTATTTTTTCCTGGAAGTTAGATTTGTTCCCCATGTGCATAATTTCATTTGTAATTTTTCATCAGAAGATGCCATAAAGTACATTCTAATCTTATTTATTAAAAGCAGTTGCCTCTTATGATAAAACTATTTTTTGACAAGGCGACACAGGCTTTTCTCAAGGAACTACTTGTGTTAACAATGACATTGGTTTCAGAGAATAAAATCATTCAGAATGAATCATGAAGTTACTAATGATTTGCTAGATGAAAACATATCAAAATAGATTTTTTTGAAACTCACAACTTTTATTCTGTTTTAAGTTTCTTTTGCTATGCATTGAGCTTGTGAGCAGAAAGCATTAGGAGGACTTTTCATCTTGATTAAAGATTGACGTGCATAACTCTTCATGCATCGAAATGAAAATATGCCCCTTAGAGCAATGGCACTCGACCTTTAACAACTGAAGAGACATTTAAAATCACAAAGAGGCACACAAGTCAAAAATACAAAAATGCATGTGACAATTTTATTAAAAATTATGAATGAATGTATTAATCAAAAACAGTTAAGAAAATCCAAAGGCACTCTGCAATTTGTGTCTTAGGGCAAAGTAATTGATTGGGTAGATTGTATGTTTTTACAAGAAGGAAAAAAGAAACTTTACATACGTAAATGGAAGGAAATGGTGAAAGATATCATCCAACAAGTTTGCAGAATAGCTGAAAAGAAACAGAACTGAGCCAGCATGTCATATGATTTCTCACTCAGACCCATGATAAAAGCTCTATACAGGCCTCTGAAGAATGAATTCCATAGGTTGAGTACCACTGCCATTAAATACTGTAGGTACTGAGGTTGTTTTCAATTTCCTTTTGAAGTTATTCACTGTGTGAATATCAACTAACATTTTTAATGCCGTGGTGATAGATTCTGCTTTTAACAGAGTATTTTGCAACTAGGACAGCCTTTCCGTCGCTGAATGCAGATTTGGCTGAAGGGAAAGGCAAACCTTCCTTCTCTGGTTGTATTCAGGTATCTATCCTGAAAATCGCTGCTGCATATTCTGCATTTGGTGTGTACAATAAATTCCCATTTGATTTCCAGAGTAAATCTACGCAAAGGCTGAGTCAAGAAGTGTAATAGCAATCCACAGTGGAAAGGAAATTCTTCCTATGTCTGCTGCTGCTGCTGCTGCTGCTGCAGGCTGCTTCACCAGGATGTCTGTTCTGAAGCACAGAGCCAAATTCAGCCTTGTGCTGCCTCCTTTCAGACCTCTTAGAACTCGATGAGGCTATAGAGGGTAAGGAATTTGGGTTTTACTTACTGTGAAGCTGTTTAATGCAAGATATATGGCAAAGAAATACCAGCTATGAAATGTAAATGCTGAAAAATGGCATGACTCTGTTTAACTCCTTGTTACTTTACAACACTATGGACAAAAATTGGAGCTGACGTTTCTCTCTGATCTGGTTTACCCATCTCACTCTGCTGCTATCAGCAGTGTGTGACAGCAGCAGACATTAGCTAGGAAAGACGGAATAGCGAAGAAAGAAATGTAATCCTCCCCATGGCCTTCATGGGAGAATACTGAATTAGAGCCAGCCGCTACACTTCTAGGTGGACTTAGAAAACAATGCCCTTCTCCCAGCAACCATATGCACATGCCAGGATATTGTGGAATACAGTCAAATGGTCTCATTTATTTGCAAAATTAATAAATAAAACCAAAAAGACAGAAGGCAAAATTGAAAAAGTGGAATACACCTGAACCCATGCTGAAAATGCGGTGGTTTGTCTCAGTCTGCTTAGATTACATAACACAAATCAGGATATGCGTCTTGTCCATGTGTATGTCTTCCTTTTGAATTTTGCCATATTTTTGTCTCAGTAGCAGAGAAATGAGAGGAATGGAGCAACTTCCGTGTGAGTAACTATTCCCTGCAGCTTCAAAAAGAGGTAGCTAAAAGGGAATATGGTAGGTATTGGTAACATTACGAGTAATTTGGAGAAGGTTGAACAGGAAGCAACTTTCAGTATTGGGAGGGTACCCAAAGAAGTTACCAGGAAGCACATTGAAACCATATGCACAAAGAAGGATGTTACAGACTCCCTAACCAGAGAATTTAAAAAGCAGTGAATGCATTCAAGGAAGATTAGTCCAGTCATGCTAGAAACTGTCCAGCCTTTCATGCCTTTGTCTCTTAATTCTCCACCAAGTGCCCACTACTGCTCTTGGTCGGAAATAAAATGCTCTACCAACTGGCTGATCAATATGGTGGTTCTGATGTTCCTGTCATGATTTCAGCAGTTTCAGTATGGGTTACTCAAAAGTGTTTCCATTTCTAAGACTCAAATCCATCATGCTTTCTTGTGAGGGTCTACTTGTGTTAATAGTTTAAGACAAGGAATACAAAAGCTAGCAATAAACATTGTTCCCTATTTTATCTTTACATTATATATTTAATTTTAAAAATGTTGATGTTCACATAACCATGAAGATGATTAGTGGATTTGAACACCTCTCATATGAGGAAAGGCTGAGGGACTTGGGTCTCTTTAGTCTACAGAAAAGAAGATTGAGGTGGGGATCTTATTATTGCTTACAAATACTTAAAGGGAGGGTGCCAGGGGGATGGGAACAGTCTTTTTTTCAGTGGTGCCCATTGATAGGACGAGAGGAAACGGGCACAAACTTGAACATAGGAAGTTCCATCTTAACATGAGGAGGAACTTCTTTACTTTGAGTAGTGGAGCACTGGAACAGGCTGCCCAGAGAGGTTGTGGAGTCTCCCACTCTGGAGACATTCAAAACCCGCATGGATGCCGTCCTGTGCAACCTGTTGTAGGTGACCCTGCTCTGGTTGGGGCTTGGACTAGATGATCTCCAGAGGTCCCTTCCAACCCTGACCATTCTGTGATTCTGCGATAACCATCCTGCTATTCCTTCTCTGACCACCTCACAGGTTTGTGATGATTTCTAATGCAGAACATTGCATCCCAAATACCATAATTCATTTACCTAATGCCACTCTATTTTTTACTGTTACTCCCCGTTTTCCTTACATTTTAAGAATCTTCCAGACTATCGGCAGAATTAAAACAATACTTAGTGTTTTAAATTATTATTTCTTTTCTTTATAATGGCAGAATTTGGCATAGTGATGATGATAATTGGTAATGGAACAGCTCATGGTAAGGTAATGGTGATAATTTGGTGATGGAACAGCTCATTCTGGATGTCATCTCTAAGCATGTAGAGGAAAAGAAGGTTGTCAAGAGTGGACAACATGAGTTTACCAAGGGGAAATCAAACTTGACCAATCTAAGAGCCATGACTGGCTGGGTAGATGAGAGGAAAGCAGTGGACGTTGTCTACCTTGTCTGCAGCAAGGCTTTTGACACTGTCTCCTGTAACATCCTCACAGGTAAGCCTAGGAAGTGTGGGTTAGATGAGTAGACAGTGAGGTGGATTGAGAACTGGCTGAATGACAGATCTCAGGGCTATCTTCAGTGCTGTTTCAAGAAACTCCAGGGAAAGGCTGTGCTGCCATTCAGCAAGACCTGGACAGGCTGGAGAGTTGGGTGGAGAGGAGCCTCATGAAGTTCAACAAGGGCAAGTGTAGGGTGCTGCACCTGGGGAAGAATAACCCCATGTACCAGTACAGGTTAGGGGTTGACCTGCTGGAAAGCAACTCTGCAGAGAGGCATCTGGGAGTCCTGGTGGACAATAAGTTGACCATGAGCCAGCATGTGCCCTTGTAGCCAGGAGGGCCAATGATATCCTGGGGTGCATTAAAAAGAGTGTGGCCAGCAGGTCAAGGGAGGTAATCCTCCCTCTCTGCTCTGCCCTGGTGAGGCCATATCTGGAGTACTGTGTCCAGTTCTGGGCTCCCCAGTTCAAGAAAGACAAGTAACTGCTGGAGAGAGTCCAGGGAAGGGTGGGAGTTACGTGATGACTAGAAGAAAGCAAATGCCATCCCTGTCTTCAAGAATGGCAAGAAAGTGGATCCGGAGAACTACAGACCAGTTAGCCTCACTGATTGTGTGCAATATGATGCAGAAATAATTCTGGAAAGTATTTCTGGACATATGAAGGACAAGAGGTGATCAGGAGTAGTCAGGATGGCTTTAGGAAGGGGAAATCATGCTTGACCAACCCAATAATCTTCTACGATTGGATGACTAACTTAATGGGTGAGCAGACAGCAGGGGCTGTTACCTTGACTTTAATAAGGCTTTCAATGCTGTCACCTGTGACTTCCTCGTTGACAAAGTGATGAATCACAGCTAGATAAAAGGGCAGTGGGGTGGATGGAAAACAGTCTGAACTGTTGAGCTTGAAAGGTTGGGGTCATGCGCATGACGTCCTGCTGGAGTCATGTCACTAGTTCTGTACTCCAGGGCCAGTACTGTTTAACATCTTCATTAATGACCAGGACGATGGGACAGAGTGCACCCTCAGCAGATTTGCAGATGAGGAGTGGATGATAAACCAGATGGCTGCGCTGTTATTAAGTGGGATCTTGAGACATTGTTGAAGTGGGCCAATAGGAATCTCCAGAGATGAACAAAACAGAATGCAAAGCCCTGCCCCTGAGGAGGAAGAAACTCAAGGCACCCACCCAAACAGACTGGGAGCTGACTGACCGGAAAGCAGCTTTACTGAAAAGACCTCAGGACTCTTTGTGGACATCAGCAAAGTGCCCTTGCAGCAAAGGCAGCCAGGAGCAGCCATGCTCCATTAGAGAGCTTCACCAGCAGGTGGAGGGTGGTGATTCTTCTCATCCATGCTGAGAGCACATCCGGAGTGGTGTGTCTGGGTCTGGGCTGCCCAGTGCAAGAGAGACCTGGCCATGCAGGAGCAAGGCCATTGAAGGGCCACAAAGATGCTGAAAGGATTGTATCCTCTGACATATGAGAGGCTGAGAGAGCTGGGATCATTTAGGCTGGAGAAGGGAAGGCTTAGGGGCAAATCTTGCCAATGTGTGATAGAAGGAAGTAAAGAAAATGGAACCGGACTCTTTTTGCTGGTATCCACTAAAAGGTTGAGAGGTGATGGGCACAAACTGAAATAGAAAATTCTACTTAAACATAAGAAGAAAAAAAAAATTGCTGTAAGGGTGGTTATTCACTGGAGCAGGTTGCCCAGCAAGACCCTGGCATCTCCATCCCAGGAGATCTTAAAAAATGCAGCTAGTCAGTATCCTGAGAAGCCCGTTATAGCTGACCCTGCTTTGAGCAGTGGGGTTGAACTAGATGATCTCCAGAGGTCCTTTCCAATCTTAATGGTTCTGCGATTCTGTGAGAATAGTCAGCAACGCTTACTTGAGAGACAGCATCAATGAAGTGCTACATAGGCAAACTAAGAACATATGCGTGCTACTCAGTAGAGTATTGTGCATGGTAGTGATGACCAGGAGCCACAACGAGACGTCTACAATAACCATGTTTCTGCTTGGGGGTGCACTGTACTATATGGACACATCACAATTTGGCAGTGTTTCTGCCTGATTTGTGTTATATGGATATAGTTTACACAGACTTCAAAATTCAAAAAAAGTTGGTGGAAGATTGTTGTTGCCTGGGCTGTATCTAGAAAAGATTCCAGGTCTCGTAATATTCAAGACTTTGATCTGGAAGTACATACAGAACTGCAGCTGAAAAAATCTGGAGGGATTAATAGAAAGGTTAACAGAGCTGGGGCTAGGTGGTCAAGACTTGATGCATTAGTGAATAAGATGATACGTTCATTGAGGGGTGGGAGGTGGGGAAGCACATACGAAGTCACACGTCAAGGAGCACTGTGTGTAGCTGCAGTATGGAGAGTTGCATCCAGAGAAGCAATTGATCCTGACAGTGGAGTGTTTGAACGGCAAAGTTGAGGCAAAAAGGGAGAATATGCTCCTTGAATATGGTAACAGGGAAGTAATGAACAAATATGTAGGTATATCCATGCATTCAATTTTAATATCCACATTTTAAAGGATGCCCAAAATCGGAGAGAAGACCCACAGCAATTATTTAAGGCCCAGGAGGAGGCATTTTACTGCAAGAAACGTAAAGATCATTCTGCTTATCGTATTAAGAATGTCAGAGGTGATTTGATCTCACTGTAAAAGTAATGTCAGGAGAGATAGTGCAGGATACTAAAGGCTCTTTAATCTAGTAGAGAGAGGCATAATTAGAACCAATGGCTGGAGGCTGAGGCAAGGCAGAGTCATCTGAGAAATCAAGCGCACAATTTTACAGTAGGTCTGAGAAGCCCTTGAAACAGATTACTGTTTCAAGTGGTGGCTTTACCTTCTCATGGTGTCTTCAGCTCAGGACTGGATCAGGAAGACATGCTACTCCAAGCTATTGTGCTGCATACAGAGAAAACAAGATGAAAGGCAGGCTTGTTATTAGTCAAGAGGTCAGTTTTGCCTGACTGGTAACAAATGCCCTACAAATGAGCTCTGTGCCACTGCGACTGGGGAATGAAGCTCTCCGCCCTGATACCGACCGTGTGAAGTTCTTTTAAGATGAACTGGATGGTACAACATAATAATTGCTTTTAGCCTTAAAATCTATGGTTTGCATTGGAGGAGTGAAAGAGATCTTTACTATGTATTTCTAGCTTTAACTATCCTAACCTGCTCTGCCCAAACAGCTGTAAGGCAACATCACAGCCACCAGGTCTATGGCCTGTTCTGGTTGTCTTCAAACAGCAAGGATTGTGTATATTAAATGTTAAATGTATTCCAAATCTTGTATACACTGAGTTTAGATACATAGAACTGAAGGAACAGTTTCAAGGCACTTTAGTTATCATAGTGTATAAAGCTTGCATAAAAATGAAAGAACTATTATACTGTATCTAAAAATGAATCCATTTTAATGCAAGGTGTCAACAGGTTAATATTTTATAGCATAAATACTGTCAGAGAATCCCTGCATTCTCCTCTGCTTCTTACATTTTCATGAGCTCAGTAAACTGAAACAATAATCTTAATAGTAAGGAAAAACAAGAGTAAATTACAAGTTGCAGAGGCTATTGTCAATTTTACAAATCCAACAATAGCCTGCAGGGTTCCAGGTTTGTTTCTAGCTGCTCAGGAAGCTTGTGTGATTTGCTCACACATTTTTGCTTATACCCCAGAGCTGTGCATCTGCCGGAGTCAGGGATCTAATATTCTCTTTGAACTTGCTTAGCATCCTAGTGCACGCTGTGATCCATAATTAGTGCATGCACACACACATACTAGCGATATTAACTCCTAAAATGTCAGAAGTTTTGCTGTGTCCAGCACCTGCTTTAGGTGCTGCACAAGAAGAATACAACTCTTCCTCTAACCTTGAGGTTGGAAGTCTGTAATTCTGATTTGTATCCTTAGGGGTAAGAAGAATAGAAAACACAATGGTTTTGTTTTTCAGATGTGATACTAGGATGCAATTTTCCAGATATGAAGAAGTAACTAGGGTCAAGGAGGCACAGAAACCTAAACTGTTTGAAGTTCAATTAATGGTAAAAGATGTGACTGCTAATGACCCTGGAGGACGAAGATGTTTTGTCTATCCATAGAGCAGCATGGCTAAGATGTGTCAATATGTATCACTTCTGGAAAGAGATCTTTGGAGCCAGAAAGCAGTTCGGTGGGGTTGGGTTTTTTGGGTTTTTTTTTGAGGGGGGGGTGTTGGTTGGTTTTTTTTGTTTGTTTGTTTTATTATTATTATTTTTTATTTTAAGAAAAGCAAATGAAACACTTGGACCCTGTAGTCAGTGAAAGAAGAATGCAGGTATGTCTGACAAGTTGTGCCATTTGTGGGCATTCTTACTAGGCATTTGAATGAGTTTGTACCGAGTTTGTCCCAACCTGTCTAAAACAACTGGATAAAAGTCACCCAATTCCGCGGCAAAGTCCCCATTTGCATGGGAAAGTGAAGTCTGGGCGGGCTGCCCGAGGCTGCACTGTGAGCACTTCATAGGTTTCTTACGAAAAGCAGCACTTGTTGAGTAATTGTTTGCAATTAGGAGTGCTCACATTTCTGTTAATGACTGTGATTTACACAAACCTGCATTTGTTTTGCAGTAATGAGCAAGACATTAAACACCTCATATCCTTGAGATATCCTGTCTGTTTCAATGGCAATAAATAAAATAAAGAATAATGGGGAGGGGGGCAGCAGATGTATGGAGTGATCAGCAGATGTATGGCACTGATCAAAGGTTCGTCATGGAACGTAAGCAGTAATGTAGAGGGATTGTGCCTGTATGAACTTGTAGAACTTTAGCTTCCTAGTTACTGATGTGTTGTATCTTAATTGCACCAAAAAAAATCTTTATGTTTGGTCATATTTAGCGACACAGTTATGGATCTGTATTCCATTATTGTTGTGGACATCCCAGCAGCTATGTTTGAAGCTTTGCACTTTCAGAGGCTGAAGAAGGACTTCTGTTAAAGATCTTTGAGATGATAAACTATAGTAGTAACAGACCCAAGACCCTGCGTTAGCAGAAGGCTACATACTCAACAAGGAATTCACTGGTCAAATTGCATTAATATCTGAAATGTCTAATATAATCGCAGGGCCATGTATTCAGATTTCTGACATTGGTTTTATTTTTTCAACATGCCACTGAAATGTGCGAGGCTGTCACTAGAGTACCACAATATGTATTTGTGTGAAAATTACTTTACAGTGTTTTGCACCAATTTGCTGTTTTGTCAAACATAAGTTTTAGCTCTGTCTGGGATACTTCCTGATGCAGCAGGCACACACCGTTACTTCCCAGGTTATTAGATAACCTTCATTCAAGGTGAATTTGTTATTGTTTTTATCCATTCTTCTCTGATACAATTAGCAGAACTTTGCATACATATAACTATAAGCAAAAGGAGAAAGAGAAGATAACTCCCAAAGTTCAGACCTTTCTGGTTAGCAGATGGCCCAAAGTCTAGTGACATTTAGGCTGGAGCATGGGGTGTATAGGTATCATGTGTGCTTAGTTTTCCAGGGTGAACAAGAACGGTTGCATTTTAGCACACTGTATCCATACTCTCCCAGGAGATGAGTATCACAGGATTAGAATTTGATTTAAAGCCAGCTCCATGACTGAATGTCCAGGTGTCACAGCAAGATCAGAGGGTGCCAACACATTTCTGGAACATGCATGAAGTCCTTCATTTCCAGCCCACCCCCCAGAACCCAGGCTGTAGCTGGCTGTCCTGTGGATCAGGCTCTCCCACAGGTTCTGCAGAGAAGGACCTGAGAGTAATTTATTGCTTAGGTTGCCTCTCAGCGGAGAGGCCATTGTACTCATGTTAAGCATGTTTTAAGGGTGTGGTGAAATGCAGTCAATGCGTGCTATGAACACTGGATTCTTAAACTTACCAAGTGATCAAGACCTTAAAATAAAATATTCTTTTAGGAAGACTTGTAGTTTGGCCAATGGGTAACTAAATAGTAGGTAGAAGAGTATTTCTCTTGAGGCTCACATTGGGTGCAACATGAAGTACAACATAGAATCATAGAATGGTTTAGGTTGGAAAGGACCTTGAAGATCATCGAGTTCCAACCCCCCTGCCGTAGGCAGGGACACCTCCCACTAGACCAGGTTGCCCAAGGCCACGTCCAGCCTGGCCTTGAAAAACATGGAGCCAAGCTGTACACCAGAGAAGGTATACAGCTTCTGTACAGCTTCAATCTCCTTCAAGAAACTGAGACGTGAGTACACGGGTAACTAAAACTGTGAGAAGGTTTGTGGGGTTTTGTGGGGGTGGGGAATAGTTTGATTTGCATTTTTGGTGAGTTTTTTTAGAAGAAAATCTTCAGCAAGGAAGCTGCCTAACAGCAAAGAAAGAAGTAAGAGTCTTTGCCTGGGTGCTATTCAGACTGAGCGCAGGAGCGCAGAGAGCTTTAAACTCACTGCCTGAAGATTATTTCTATTCTGCTGCACCATCGCAGTTCTGATCGATTCAGGCCATGCAGCATGAGTATGTAGTCCTGCCTATAACATTGTCTTCCACTTGTCTCTGAAATGTGGATTAAGAGTAGTTGATTTGGGTGGTTGCAGATGCTGGAATGATGTAAAGCAGTAAATTATCCCTCCGAGCTCTACTCTGAAACAAAGCAAACAAATATATTGCAATAGATATTAAAATGGTCTTTGTCTCTCACACACAGGTTATTTCAGTTTGCTTAGGAAAGCAAATGTGAAGCTATTTTCAATCAGAAAGTACACGTGCATTAGCTCTGCACGCATATCACTATTTATGTTTGTTCTACAGTCCTTTACGAAGTGCACAGGGCGAATATCTGTTAGGCTTTTAGCTCCCTACTCAGTTAGAGCATACCATAAAGCCTAAACTAGATCAGTCAAAGGAACCAAAGGAGTTTCCAGCTCTATTTGATTCAGAGAACCAGCTGAAAATTCCCTTTACAAGTACAGTACATTTGGGCCTTCAGCTATAGTGCACTACCACTGGAGAACGATAGTTTATCATTCACAGCAGTGAGAAGGGAGGTCATACAAGGATCACCTCTCCAATGACATAAACATGAGACTTTTCTCACAAGCTGTCAAACTTCAATTGTTGGTGAGATCTGTTGTGTCAGTGTTTCATAATAATTGCTTCTAAGTCTTGTTAAGGGTCTAAAACAAATTACCTGAGTGACATGCTTTTGGCACCACTGAAGGAACAGCGAGGGGAATACATGTTGCATAACAGACTTGCCTATCAAGATTTTCTCTGCATTTATTGCAGCCGTTTTACTATTACTTCCCATTATTTGAAATACCATAATAAAAATTGCAAGTTGCCTCATGCTCTCAAGGAAACATTTGTTCCCTGGATAACAGTCTAGCTGGCCAACATAAACTCGGTCATAACAATAGACTTCTTTTTAAGAAGAGATATTTTAAGCAAACTGAAAAAAGTTAATCCTTTCAGTTATGAAGGCCTTTCTTTAGATTTAAAAAGTAATATTGATTGTCTTTGTAGTGTAAGTCAGATATTATTTCTTTTACAACCTATGCAATAAGTGGATGGCAGATTATATGTATTAATGAAAATCAACCACACACCCGTCGTAACCTACAGAAATGCACTTGCCTGAAAAAATATATCAAATTAAATATATTTATATATATAAAATTTTTATGTATTTCCTTGTTAACAGCTGAAGAGGAAAGTGGAATGACTTACTACTTGCAAAACACTGCTCCTGTTTGATTAAGTATAATGAGATTTATGTGAGTGTGGACAGGGGTTCTGGGATTGGGTTTTTGTTGGATTTGTTTGGGTTTTTTCACATTGACCAAACATGCAAACAGGAACCCCACTGAATGAAGAATGGGTCAGCCTGTCTCCTTTTTACTCTCATAAGCGTATTTCACACAGAAGGTCAGATAGGTGAGCACCGTACCTTGCAAAACTTACAATGTCAGCAATGAGTCAATTTAAGTGTAAAATAACTCAGAGGCAGACAAGAGAGACAAATACTTGATTACTTACTTGTGACTGCCACTTCTTTAGGCTTTTATTTAAAAAACAAACAACCAGCCAAAAACCCTCTCTGCTTGCAGGGCCAGGTCTATTTTTCAGGCACAAACTGCTTTTTGGATTTGATAAACAGGGCACATCAACTAACAATTTAAACTCCAAAGCCGCAGTAATAGGTATGTGGCTTTTTCCCAGAGGCTTGAAGTTAAAATGCTACAAGCGCTGCAGAATGGCAGCTAAACACACGTCCCTTGGGCTCTGCAAGGCTTCATTCTGCACAATGATGGAAATGTGAAAAACAAGTTGAATGCAGATTTGGCCATTTCCACCAGGCTGCAAAAGCCTAGAGGATTTTGTCGGTTATGTCAGGGGATCAAGCTCTCATTGCTCAGTTTAAAGCAAAAAGTTACTGGGCTGAACTTCACTTTTTAATTTGTCCAGGACCAAAGAAATAGAACTCTTAATTAGGAGCTCGCAGACATGATGTTATCCTTAAAATGGGCATATTTACATAGCATGAAACAAAAAATGGCCTTTCTTTGTAAAGAGCTTTTTTTGTCTGGCAGTTTTTTGTTGCTCTACTCATTATTCGGGTTACGTTGTTGGTGACTGATCATTTAAATGCCACCCCAATACATAGATTTGATGCAGTCTTCCTCTCAGTTGTTCTTATGCAGCACTGCGCTTCGCTGTTACTTGGTCCTTTCTGTTTCATGGGACTGAGTTTCCATCCTGGCCCTGTGCCTCCACCCCAGCATGGCCAGGGCCTGGGGTGTGATGGAGATGCAATGCTTCCTGACCTGCACAGCGCAAGCGCTTCTGACTACACTGAGGTCACTAAGGGTTTTTTGAATAGTGCTGCTTAGTTAGAAAGATGGGGTGTCTTAGGGAGAAGCAGTAGTTGACATGCAACAGGAGTTGCTCTCTTTTTGATTAGTAGCTCTTATTTTAAAGATTTGTGTAGTCATATAGTTGATGATTAGCAAGCACGTCATTCCCGCAGAATTGCGTTTGCTGGATGCTGGTAACAGTATGGGACTAAGGACTGCTGTCCTGGCTGAGGTTTGTACTTGCAGCTTGCTTCTGCCTTTGTAGCCTACTGTAAACAGCATAAAAGCTGTAGTGTGTAGGGATTGATTAGTATTCTAAAATAGTTTAAGAGCCCTCTGATGGGCCTCCTTCACATGTATTGTGTAAGTCATGAGTACCAGTGCCAAAGGAGACATAAATTAAGCCATGTACGTTCACATGTAGTTGGCAAATGCAGTTACGTGGACCTTTCTCTGGTAATTTATTTTTAATAGATTGAGTCAGCAGCAAAGATACAACAATAGCCTTTCCCACTAGGTAAAGAACCCAATTTCATTATGTGTTTACTCAGTACAAGAACAAATGTAGACCACAACGTGGTCTACATTCCAATGGGCGTTCTGAGTATTATTGCAAAATAATGCTAATAATGCTAGAAAGTGGTTGACATTATTATGGTGGCGATGTGTATGTGGAGTTTCACAAACAACTCTTCCCATAGTCCTTGGCATCAGACCACCATTCTGCAAAAACAAAGTCATTCCACTCCATTTCCAAAATAAGACAAAGCCTTCACCTCTTGCTGAGAAAATACAGTCCTACAAAACTATGCGCCATTTATCACATATGGCTTGTCAACTCAAACCAAGCACTCTTCTTAACTGCCCACAAACTGACAGTGAGAAATATTGTTCTGTCATATTTTATTCTCCACATACATTCTAGAAACAACCCTATTTCAGATCCATTGTTCGGCTATGATCTGGACAGCCCAAGCTACTCTTCCCACCCTCCAAAGTATATAGTGGCTGTAAAACCACACAACAGCTCCCCGATTTACGTCCTGATATAGACCAAATGCCACACTGTAAGAACTTTATGGTACATAAGTATTTTTGTGCCAAATTACTGTATTTGTGTGTGCAAAATTAGAGGCTCAGTCTAGAAAATTTGGCTCTAAGTTGTTTCAGAGCATGGTTTCAAGAGTATGGATTTTCCTTTTTATTTTTTTTTCCAACTCGAGTCTAAACTCTGGAGTCAAAGTCATTCTTGATGTAATGAATTTTACTTCAACCTTTCTCATGTTCTAAAAAAGTATTTGAAGTTAGTTTTATCTATGATGTGGTGACATATCTTCATTTGTTTGGGAGTCCAAGTGAAGGTGTTTTGCAGTTATTTAGAAGCTAATCTCTGTAAATCTGTTAAAAAAAAAAAAGAGTAAAATATTGTGTCATAAACCTTTGTGATACAGGAGGTAGTCTTTACATTTCAAATGTATTTTTCCTGTTAAGTATAAGACACATGTTCTGTGAAAAGTCCATTTGGGCCTTCTTGATAAAGATGATTTTCACAGAGCTGAAGGCCAGGGAATTCCCCTACCCTCAGGCTGGGCTAGAGGAATGGCCATCGCTTTTCACACCCTTACTGAGCTGAGGAAATTTCTGAGTCAGCGTATCTGTGTTGTTTCTAGACTCCATCAGTCCAATCCCATTCTTCCAGCAAGGAGCTGTGATGAATAGCTCTTTGGCACAAAATGCTTATGGCATCAGGGTATTGTCCTGTTACTTATTGTGTAGCACTGTGGCTGGCTCAAAGATAGGTGGTCCATCTGTGACTGCTGAGATTTTGGGATTAGTTCTTATTCCAGAGCAAGTAGGCTGACTAGATAAGTGAGGAGGCCTGATCACCTATCAGTGGCACTCCTACTAGTATAATTACTTCTGAATCATATACCTGAAATTAGTGTATTTTTGCCCTATGTTTGTGAGGAACAATCTTTCCTACAATAATCTGAAGGAATCATCAGATAGGCCACTGAATATCAATTAGGTCCTATTGACTTCAGTGACGGGGGATATGACCATACACTTTCTGTGATTTATATGGTGCTGTAAGCTAAAATATCTTTTACAGAATGACGATCAGTGCAGTTTTCTGACAGCTAATTATGTGACTCTCACAATTTGGAAGTACTAAACAAGATTTCTGTCATAAACAACATCATAAATCTAGAATAATTCAAGTTTTATTGTAATGCATTACATGGAAGTTTAGATCATTTGCTGAAGTTCCTCTGCATCTTTCCTTCTCTCTGGACTAATGGAGTTGCACTGGTTGGATCCAGGCGTAACATATCATGCTATTTCTCCTCTCAGAAATGGCAGGTTCTACCAATAAAATCTTGAGTCTGTAACTTTGTCAAACCACCTGAGTTCAGGAGTTTGCCTGATATACAAAAAAATGATTAAACAGATTATTTTGTATTTTCTTTTTAATTAAGGAGTACAGATTCATAAAGTATGCCAGTGTCAGAGCTTTTGGTTCTGCTTGCTTCAATCCACTGTGGAATCACACAGACAATGAGTATTACGTGTGTTGTTTTACAACAAATCAACATTTTTCAAGTTTGTTTTAACTCTAGTTTAAAACTAATCTTGTGCTGTGACCACCTAAAACTTTTAAGGCATGTTGTTTGTACAAGCTTATGAATCAGTGATGATGTGCCATAGTGTTTACCAGATCAGCCAATCAGACGTTTCGTAAACTTATAGGCTAAATGAAGTCAGACGCTGCAACTACAAGGCAATTTCCTTTTCTGAATTAAGATCAATATTTACTAGCTTTCTACAATGTTGCCTATGCTTGCTTGATCAGCATCTGCTTCTGAAGACCATTGATTGTCCAGAAGGCCTTTTCAAAGGCAGATAATGCTCTTTTCAAATACACTTTGTATTGATCAGCAAAAAGAAAGTTTTTGATGGTGCAGAGTGCAAAAGCCATTTATAAAGATTAAGGACAGTGATATGTTGCTGTGGGTCACAATGAGGTTGAATTAATATGGGCTAATGCATGTTCTACTTTTGAAGACAATAGACAAAAGTATTTGAGGATTTAAGTGATAGTATGCCTCCACTTGCAAAATACCTGCTATATTGTCTCCAGGGAATTAAACCTTTCTCCTTCAAAAATGAATTGCTTGTACCTACTGTCCAGTCTCTTCCCACATGACTGTTCATATTCTGTATCCTATGACAAATTAATATATTAACTTGATGGACCATGGAATTTGATTAAAAGAAAAAATCTTTGATTTGGCATGTTTAAAACCAATATGAAATAGAGATGAATGCAGACAGAATTTGTATGGCTAGAGGAATAGAAAAATACCTTGGACTTTCACAAAAAAAACCAAGATTAATCCAGAACTACATTTCAGAGACTTTCGTAAGCTTTACATTTGATTCTTCTCCTTGTTTTTTTCATGTTTGGGGAACATGGGGCATCTGAATTTTGTCCTAGGAAGGTAAGAGTGTGTTCTGAAAGTCAGTGTACCATCCTGACTGAAAAAAGATGGCAGGATATTCACAGAGGTTTTGATGCAAGAGTTGGTGCTGTGAGAGTCTCATACAGGAGCTGAAGCTAGGAAGAATTAAGAGGGCTTCTTCAAGCATGTCACAGACCAGTTATGCTTCTAAAATAATAAAAAAAAAAAGGAAGGAGCGTCTACCTGTATGGTCTGCTGTTGTCTACATCTCTACAGCAATAATAACTGCAGTACATCTATGAGATAAGCATTTGGTTTCCTAGCTGGAGTTCTCTGCAAATGCCAAGGTTGATCACTGGAATATGGCACATACCTCCCATTAATGTAAACAGCAGTGGCATATATATTCAAGGACAAAATTCTGCTCTGAGTCTTTTAGCAACTTCCGTAATGTATTTTTCATACAGGAAATATGTGTCTCTTCTGAGCCTCTTTTCAAAACTCTCTCTACACATATGAATCTTCTTTGCCAAAAAAAAAAAAAAAAAAAAAAAAAAAGTCCACAAAGGGCAAGTAGCTTTCCATTGTCTTAACTAAATGAAACTGATAATGATTAAACAATTCACTTGCAGACCACTAAAGCTTGCACTCTCATAATTTCTCTGAGACTTTCTGCATATTGTGGGATTCTTGGCTCCTTTAACAGGCACCTTCTCTCCTCCTTTGGTCATGATGCATTAGAATAGTCTTTTCTCCAACAGGTGAAACCTCCTGGTGACACTTTCAAAGACAGAAAGTACAAAATAAATTGGTGCTAAATTTCCCAGGCATCCCTCATAGTCTTCATAGAGATACACCTCAAGATGTATGTAAAATAACGAAAATACAAGCTGGAGAATTGTGAACTGTTTGAAGAAGGAGCCTGAAAGGGCTGAATTTTCTGGAGTGGCCAAGTATGTCTATCACAAGAGCTTGACTGAAATAGAAAAGAGGCTACTTTTGTTTTGCTTTCTCCCCATCTCAGAGAGAGGCCAGTTTTTTTCCCAGTTTGACCCTGAGGCTTTCTTTGACAGTTTACTTTTGCTCTTTTAAACTCATTGAGCTTTTTTTCATAAACTTTTCTTGGTTTTCATCCACCTCAGGTCCCAGGAGGAGGTCAGTGCCTCCAAATGTTTTATCACTCTTTTTCTTGTAATGCTATTATATAATACATTTAATACGGAGGATCCTGTCAAAGTGAAATCTAAACTGGGTTAATCTGAGAGTTTATCCTTTATGGTTGTTTCCTGCTGTCCAGCTCAGGAACTCTGAAGTTTATCTATTTTCAGATACGGTTTTTATTCCTGTTCCACAAGGATGGCATGTACTTACCAGATCGCAGTTCACAGCCTCACCCCTTTCTTCAGATGTCAGCTGGTACTTTGATTGCAATTATTTTTTCCAAGATGTAGCTTATTTGGTTAAATTAATTATTCCACTTCTGTCTGCATATATTATACTGTTTAGTATAGAACTTTTGCTTCTTCACACCTGTTAAGACATCTAGTGTCATTTAAATGATTTTGAGTTTATATGAGAAGAATTTCTTGAATACGTGTGCATTATACATTGTAAAAAGCCTGCGGTCTTTGCATTTAACACCTTAATGCTTTTCAAAGACGTCTTCGCTTGTTGGGAGAGAAAAAGCATCTACTATTGGTTTCAATATTTGTCGTATTAGTTTTTCCATGAAGGTTCTCTCTATTTTGCACATATCATGAATGACAATATTAAGCCTTATAACAAATTTTTTAACAACTGTATATCTCATGTCAGTGAAAAAAGTATCAGCTGTCGCCATGATTAATGAGCAAACTCCAGTGGAAGAAATAACATGAATACTCTGCACACAATGAGGTATTGCAATACAGATATTTTATTACCCATGTTTACAAATGAACCAATAACTGCACACCCACATAACACGTGTTTATGGTTGATATAATTGAAGAAAATATGCCAGAATTGCAGTTTTCACAAAAACAATACGTTTGTTTAATATGTAATGCTAAATTCAGTGCCATTTAAGACTAAACATCTCAAAGAAAAAAATAAAAAAATATCCCAAATCCCAAAAGAAACCATATTCTTCATCTTGACTGAAAAAAGTAGTGGATTTTTTCTAAGCTAAAAAAAGACATCTGAAAACAGTGATAGTATTATTGTTATTGTTACTGTTATTGTTATTATTGTTATTGCTATGCCATTTATATTCTATTAAGGGATATGGGAAAATAATGTAATTTCAAACTTTGTCTGTTATTGAACAAAAGCAATTTTTACAATTCAGAGCAATGCTTTTTGTCTGGAGAAAAAAAAAAAAAAGGCACTGTTTGTTTATTTAATGGGGCAAAAAGACAGCCAAAAATGTTGTGTTTTAATTTCCAAATTAAGTAAAAAAAAAACAAAAAAAAAGAATAATATTTTAATTGTGGCACAATCTATGGCTTTATTTTACTTAAGACTTGACTGTGTGGTAATCAAGACATATAAAAGAGTCCTTGACATTATTGTAATGAAATAAGCCATTTAGAGGTATTAAATTTAAATATTTTTTTTTTTCTACAAGTGTTCTCAAGCCTTTCTATAGAACACTTTAGCTGCTCAAGAATTAGTCTTATAGCCTTCTCTGTAGCATTTTCAGAGATTTCTTTCACAGTTCTTTCTTATATTAAGACAAACATCCCATTAGCTCTCAGCTTCTTCAAATCCACCTTAGCAGTTATAAAGCAGAGGCTGCAGTCGGTGGTGAACCACCTCTCCATGCACCATGAGATGCTTCCTGCTAAATGCTTCTGCTCCATGGTGTACAGTTTGAGAAAGCCTGATGTAACATATATGCAAGTTTCTATCAGACTTAATGAGCTCAGTAGATATTTCATTCTTGCTTGAAGATCATTGCTTTCCTTCAAGAAGACCCAAGCATTCGCTGCAGTAGTGCATAAATGGTGAAGAAGCTTCCCTTTGACAATAGAGAAAACTGCTAGCCTCTCAGCTACTATTACCTCTCCAATTCTTTTCTGCAGCCTGAATTTCAGTGGAGTTTGTTTTCCACTTGACAGAACACTACAGAGATATAAGATAAAAGTTTGGATCGTTTTTTAAAACGACTGTTGATTTTCAGGAGGCCATGCTTTTACCCATTGTGTGAAAAGCTCATCTTGTTTAAAATAATGCAGGGGATGTGTGTTTCTTTCATGGAACAGAGACATGATCAGAATCATTTTGCGTCCTTTATTACCCATTCTGATGATGAGGCTTCTTGAGAGACTTAGAAATAGTTAAATTGGATTCATCTGAGGTTATGTTTTTCATGGCACTTCCCCAGATGCAGAAGAGAACACATGCCTTCTTGGACATCACTCAGGGCCCTCAACAGCAGCAAAGTAGATGTACCAGAAAGAGGTCCCAGGACAATCTGTCTTGGAAAGATATATGCACCTGGTTGAAGCAGAAGTGGACTGCAGCCCCACATCATGAGAAGCAAAAAGCTGGAAGGAACAGCCCTTCTACATCACTGCCCCCTTTCTCCCAACCTAAGCTCGTTGCATTTTGTATACAAAATGTTTGCACCACTGAAGTTCCTGTGCCAACACCAACACCTGATCATCATCATTAATCATAGAATCATAGAATCATAGAATTGTCTAGGTTGGAAGAGACCCTTGGGACCATCGAGTCCAACCATCTACCCTACTCTACAAAGTTCTCCCCTACACCATATCCCCCAACACCACATGTTGCCAGGCAATTAAAATGTGCTTAGTCTATGAGGTAGATAATATTCATTTGCTTGGGGCCCAATCCACATTTCTGGTGCATGCTTACCTGAACCTGTTGTGTCTGCTGCCAGCTACCTGACAGGGTGTTTTCAGGTGCCTGCTTAGATGTATAGTTCTCCTGTCCCACTATCAATAGATGCTGGCCTGACTGGATCCGTGTATCTGTGCAGCCAGTCTGCGTAAGAGCAGTCACAAACTAGATAAAAACTGAACTGCAGTGGGGCTTTTTAGGTTCCACAACCATCCTTGCAATAAACAAGATTCAAATTCCTGCAATGTGAAGCCTGCATGTCTGTCAGACACTGCAAAGCCCACAGCCCTGGGAGGGTGAGGTTCAAACTGGTGCTTTTGTTATAGGCTTGGCTTCTCAAGGTCAGAAGTTTGATCTGAGAAATTGTTTTTCAGGAAGCTGGCCAAGACACAGAAGCAAACTTGGCACTTGGCTCGCACTAAAAATGTCTCTGTCCATGCCGTAAACATCACTGCATGCTGGGGATGGGGCCAGCTGGGCCCTTTTTGCTGACTTTCTCAAGGACAACCTTGGCAGGGTGGCATTATTGAAACAGTGGGCCTCAGGTTGCTTAGTACCTTTCTGACCTTGCTTGGACATAACTGAAAAAATGCTCGCGGAGCACTTGCCCCAGCCTCTTCTTTGCTCACGGACACTGTTCGCTGCTTTGTTTGGGGCTTGCCTGGCCTTTGAGGAAGGAGATGGGTATGGGAGTGGATGCAGGCAGCGTGCAATCTAGCGACTGGAGGATGCGGCAGGCACAGGTGGTAGGGATGCGTGCTACCCATGAGTCCCAGTTCCTTCCTCATATTTTCCTTTCCTTTCTGTTTTTGCTAGAAGGTATGACTGACTCTCACACATGGAGTAGCCCAAGGAGCCTGTAGGGCCCTTTGGGTGTGGGCCAGTGTGGCTGTGCCAGGCTGGGCATGCCCAAACAGCCCGTGATGTGAAAGTGTGAGCGCAGTTCATCTTAGGACATTTTCACAAGGGGCAGCTTTAGTGTCCTAACATATACGTGTGGACATACCCATGGCAAACCTTTTGAAGTTCTCATTTGGGTGCCCCTGCCCTTTGCTGAATTTTTTTCTGTCATGTCCTTCACCTCAGCTTCATTCAGGCACTACTGGTCCTACCTTTTCTGTTGTTTCCATTCTTCTTTCCGTACACCATGGCCTGTGCTTAATAGCCTCCCATTCCCCCCAAGAAAAGCAGTCATGGGTTGACATTTGTTGCGATCATGCTGTTCAGTTTGTGAATTTTATTCCTTCGTGTCATTTTCATACATCTTTTTTAAATTAATTGTAAGCTATTTAAAACAGGGGCAGCTTTTCCATGTTCATACAATGCCTCGCTCAATGTGTCTGTGACCTCGATAATTACCCAGGTGCAATTATAATAAAGAGTTATTATCGGCTATAATAATTATTCTAGGCCAAGGAAAATACAGTCATATCCTTAGTGCATTCGTCTCCGGTTCTTGAGCAATGAATGAGCCTGAACACAGTTGTGTACTCTGCCGTATGTATTGCAGCAATGTTGTTTGGAAATGTTTCTGAATGTTTACAATGAACTGTTCAGAAGTTCTTCTCCTCCTGTGCAAAATGGGATATTAACCCATTGCTGACCAAGGAATAAATTTTACCATTTTATCTGACCTTGTCATTGTCGTAATTATTGATTATTTCAGAGATCTTTTGAGGATGTTTGCATTTTTCACCTGAGGCATTTGTCAGAAAATAACAGAGGTTTGAAACTGTTCAGAGGGGACTAGAATAGCAGGAAAAAGTCCTGAGTGGTGTGAGCAGAGTGCAGGTTGGTAAAGTTCAATGGTGCATTTAACACGGGCAAATACTTTCTGCCTTGTGTCTTAACAAGACAGCACATACACATCACCCCATGTATGTGAGGCACATAAGGTTTATCAGGTTTTCAAAATATTTCCCCCAAGTTCAGAATTTTTAAACAATAATGTTAGCAAAGAACTAATGTAGTTTATTTACCGTTTGGATGCTCTCCTACGCGTATCACTCTTCTTAAAAGTGGCTAATGAAGAGAAATTATTTCCAAGTAGAATTTGTTTGGACTTACCAGCTTTTAGGAGAAAAAAACCTCGGGCTAAGATTCAATGTACAGTCTCTGTTTGTCCACAATGTTTTTCTTGTCTGTTTTTCTCTAGGTTTATTTACTTGAAAAGCAGATCTTGTTCATAAGTGCTCCATAGTTTATGTTAGCAGCTGAGTGAATACTCAGAAGAAGACACTGTCTTCTCATGATACATACTACCACACTCTTCTCTCCTCTGAATGGGGCCCAAATCTCACCCCCCCTATATTCACTTCTTATACCTTTGGCTAGAATACTAAATTAATGTGCTATCCACCTCACCACCCCTACAAATCAAACCCAGTTCCAAAATGCATTAAGGATAACAGGTGCAGATTTCTGAAGATGAGCTGTGCCTTGTAATATAAATGAATAAAAAATGTGGATATTCTCCAGAAGCCATTGGAATAATCTAAGTAATGTAAAAAGAATGACTTGTGATAATGTTATCACTCTTGCCCACTTCTCAGGGAAAATTTAGAGTGTGAAAAGTCCTAATGTTACATACGTTGTGATCCTCAGCTCTGAGATGACCTCTACCACTGTAGAAGGAGATTTTGAATTTAAGACCCAGTTCTGTGAAAAGTCTACTTGGTGCTCAGTAGTGCAACGAGTCCTTATCAAATGTTAGGCATTACCAGAAAGAAAACACACAGTAAAACACAAAACATACACCATTGTGTAAATACACATGTAGATGCCCTACATTTTGAACACTGTGAACAGTCCGATTCTTTCTGTCACCCCTTCTCATTTCCAAAAAGATCAAATACATGGAATAGCTCTGCGTAAGGAGCAGCTTAATACGGTGGGACTCTGCAGCTCAGAGAAAAGGAGGAGCTTTAAAAGAAAATATAACAGACATCTATGAAACACTGGAGAAGGTGAATATGGTATGGTTATTTGCTTATTCTTCCAAAGCAAGACCTAGGGGCTGTCAGTGTAAAATGGCCTGAGACCTCTTCAAGCAAGTGGTGCAAATGTCCGTGTGATTGTCACACAATATATCTAGTCTGAGGAACTTCAAGCTGAGGATGCTATTAGTGCTCAAATATTTGCAAGAATTCAAGAGCTGAATGGATGAAAAAGAAAAGGAGTGAAAAAGAGAATGAAAATGGAAAAGACTGTAAAGTACAAGGTTACTACCTCTGGCTCAGAAGGCTCATGTTGCAAATTGTTCAAAGCTGGAATGGTATTTGTGGTAAGTACCCCAGTGCAGTCACTATTCTTTTGTGCTTAGGCATCCATTTCTCATTCCCATGAGAGACTAGACATAATTTGTGCCTCCGGTCTGACCTAGTACACCAGTTTTTATATTCTTTTGTTAAATTCTTATGAGAATTGCCTGAGACTTCACATAGGAATAAGAATGTGGTATGAATATCAGAACCGGGCACTGGTGTTTTTCAGAGATGTTTACAAGGCTTAAACATACCTGTAAAATGACACCTTTTCCTCACTTCCTCTGTTTTCCCAGTGTTTCTGATCAATAAAGATGATTTCTGACATGTAGCCTACCAATAATGTTGTAGGAGCTCCTTTGTTTACTCATATACTTTGATGACATAATTGTTACTGTACTGGAAAGACAGATAAAGAATTACACTTGCAATACCAGAGATCTGTTAAATTATTTTCTCAGCTTCATACACAACTACAGAGCACATGGAAGGCAGTGGTTTCCAAACCTTTTTCTTTCCTTATATTATCTAATTCCAGGGAGCAAATATCATAATTATCAAGACAGCATGTTCTCACAAGTATATTGAGTATTCTAATTACCTCTTGATTGATAGGCAGGACACATTAGGTAGATTTGTTCTGGTCATATTTACTATTGGCTTGATTATAGATGCAAATAATAGTAATAAAAAAGGCCTCATTCATTTTGTGGGTATTGTAAAGCGTTCAAATAGTCACCCAGGGGATCTACTACTTATGCCAGTTATAATGGGTTATTCTCCTGCTGCTCACACCCTAGTTGTCATTCAGGCACTTCAGCAACTACTGTAATAGAACAGTTGCAGAAAAAAACAAAGTCTAAAAGAGTTGGTCCAAAGAAAAAAAAATAATCACAGCTACATTTGATTCAGATTCTTCTACTCTGAAGAGCTGCTTTTGCAGTCAGTAGCTTCCCAGTTGTAGCTGATCCAGCACAAGGCATTCTAAAGCTTTTATATTCCCATAGTAATAAGAGTTGTTACTCTAGAGGAGAAGTCCCATTGCATAAAAAAACTGAGATGCTGAGCTAGAAAAATGGATTCTGCATTCAAGATAAGTTCAGAATCTCTTCATATGGTAGAGCTGATCACCTTCCATAGTTCTGCTCTTTCTAGAGAGTGTGGCTCCATACATGTAAACACAATTCATGGGTAGAGTTGCAAAACTGCTCTGCTGGCATTGCAGGGACTGCACACCTACCAGTGAAATCTGAAAATAGTAAAAAGTTAAATTATAAGGGCAAAAGTAATGTGTCCATGTTTGACTCATTTTTCAGTAAATATGAATTATATAACTAGGGATGGTTTGCCCGCGGGTGAGGCTTAAAAAGGCCTGTTTTCAACAACAATCACAACAAAAAGGTAAAAGCAAAGAATAGTACCTCTTTCAAAAAGCAGTTTTATTTGGTACTGGCTACTGGGAAATACTAGCTTGACCTTTTCCTGAGGTCTGAGCCCTTACTCAGTGAAGAAACACTGGGCCAAGGGTCCCAAACCAATGCTTCTCCCTGTTCTTGTGCCCTGTTCAAGTGCCAGGCTGCTTATACTCCCTTTCTCACTTTCTCCAGATAAGCATGCCTCCTAAACTCTGTTCCCACAGTCTGAAATGAAATGTGGCTAATTGCTCTGTAAGCACAAAAAGTGTTCAGGCTTCTTCCAATGTCAAAATTGTGAGGAGCTGAAGGATGCTCAGAGGATGTAGGCTGCTGAGGGTGTGAGCTTTTATACATCTATGCAAACAAAAGTTTCCAGAGATCATGTTTGGTTGAGCATTTCTAGGAAAAGTAGAAGGTAAACATGCAATAGTCCTACCAAATTCCATGCTTTGCTACAAACTCTAAGGATGTCAAGTTTTAATGAATAATGTAACAGTATGTGTATGTATTTATTCTTTTAATGCACTTGGTGTAGCCAAAAGAATGCATCTTCTGAACCCCTTCTCAAAAATTTCTCAAACATTTAAGCATTACTGGTTCTTTTCACCTTTATACTTGATTTCACTCACATAAATCCCTTGACTTGAGAGATTATATCCTACCTTACTCTGCTGTGAGAGCTGAATCAGGCCCCACATTTATTTACGGCAAAGCTTCTTTGAGTGCAAGGTTTACTTGAGTCTAAACCGATTGCTTGTAATAGCTAGTTTAGAACTGTTTCTTATCTCATTGTTTTCTCACTGTTTGTTGTCCATGGCTTGCAAGGTGGCTGGGTCTGAGTGCGCGTCAGCTGAGAAGCAGGTAGGCACTATTACCTTGCTGAACCAACGTGGCTTCCTCACTTTGGATAATTAGGGTTGTAGAACTGTGGTATGAACTGTGGAGTGCTCTTGCCCTAATAGCACTGGATACAGATTTGCAGAATCAAGCTCCAGTTCTTTTCTTACTGAAACATGCAAAGAACAAGCAAATTCTATGAGGCTTTAGGCTGTCTAAGTAATAATAAAAAATAAAAAAAAAAGTTGAAGATTTTTAAAAGTCAGCATATGTCTTATTCAATGATAAGACAGTATATTTATATCATGAAGAGAGGTAAAATTAGTCAAGAAAAAAACAACTCAGTTTTTAAGATCTGTTTTTGCACGTGTTATGTTTCCTGGAACATGAAAGGTTCTTGTTTTATGATTTTAACAAAGGTAAGTGTTGATTCTTGTTTGAAATAAGTCAAAATGGGATCTCTTCAGTAAAAAAAGATGCCAAGAAGCAGTAGGTAATTCAGACATATCTGTCCTGGAATTCAGGTGTATTGTCAGTCTGACTTGATTTGAATGAGGTCACTGCCATGTTTGGGATCGATGTATTGACTAGTCTCCTTTTTTTTTTATATATACTTTAACATACAATTAAGAATATTGTAAATATCTAAATAACACTGGGTGGAATAAAAAATGTTGAAATACGAGAAAATAACATTCCCTTATAGTTCTCATTTGTGAATTACTTTACATCTGAGAAACACAAATTTAGCAGAAATTTTGACTCTAGTCTCCTTTTTTTTTTATATATACTTTAACATACAATTAAGAATATTGTAAATATCTAAATTCTGTAAGTAAAAAAATAATTCAAAAACACTGGGTGGAATAAAAAATGTTGAAATACGAGAAAATAACATTCCCTTATAGTTCTCATTTGTGAATTACTTTACATCTGAGAAACACAAATTTAGCAGAAATTTTGACTCTCAGTGCTGCATTTTACATTTTCCTGCTCTCCCATTACATTTAAACTCAGGAATTCCTGGGACACCTTTCACTTGAACTATAACATTTTCAATTGGATGATAGACTGCAGGACTGCCAATGTGTTGATCGATTCCTACACAGATCTATACAGCGACTGGTTAATACTGGCAGAACAGTGAAGATGAATGAAATGACACTAGTCAGTGAGCTCTATTACTTTCTTATTTTTCTGCGTCTGTGACTGTCTGTCACACCTCTGCTCATTCTGCCTCCAGACTCTACTGCTTGGACAGTAAGGGGGCTGTCGCATGTGTACGACCAGAAGTAGATAAACTCTCAGTAAGTCTTAAATGCACTTGGAAGCTAGGCAGAGTGGCATTAGAGAAGAGATGCTAAACACCCCACAAAAGCCATTTTTTATCATTGCTATTTTCTTTATAAAATGCATTTTAGGATGAAGTAGGACTTACAAATGGTAGGAATGAAATTTGACGGAGTTATCCTAGTCCTGCTCTTCGAGTCAATACAGACTTTCAAGGGCTGGGTTGCTGTTTAAGATTTCTGCTGTAAAGAGCTTATAGCTGCAAGTCCTGATCTTACTTTTACTATGAGTAATTTAGTTTATCTGAAAATATAGCATTTCAGACTCCAGTGGATCTCAGTAGTTGCATAATATTAAGCATGTATTTGCAGAATTGGGACTTAAACGGATTTCAACAAGAAGTGCAGAGAAAGAAATAGATGATATTAGGTGGAGCACACAGCTGATGTGTTTGTTTGCCAACTGGTTGTTTTAAAGTCTTTTCCATTTCTTGTTGCTTGGAATATTGCAAGTGTCCCACCAAAGTCAAAGGGAAATTCATCACAGATTCTACTGGGTCCTTTGGGACCACCACAAGGTTTTTGTGGTCATGTTGCCTTTTTCTTTTCCAGATCTTGCTTCTTTCGTTCATACCGTCAGTTCTTTCTTGTATTTGTAATTTTCACTAGTCTTTCCAGTTACTTATTTAAAAGAAAACAAAAACTCCAAACCATTACATTAACAATAAAAAGTGCTTATTCACCCCAGCCCTCAGCGTGTGTATGCGTTAGTTCAATCCAGTTGTTCTTTCTTTGTCTTGAAACTACTCCATCATTCTAATGGGAGGATGAGGATTTGTGGCTGTCCTTTTTCACTTGCCAGTGTGGGATCTGGCACCCTTCATGTATTTCTTGTGTAGTTTCTGGAAATCATACCATATTTTCCTTCCCATAAATAAAGGATAGGCCTTGGGGCTTGAAAATGTATGTATGTATTTGTATATATATATACATATATGTATCTGTAAAACTTTTTCAGAAAGATGATGATAATGATTTAGGTTGTGGCAGTACCCAAAATAGTGTAACTGCTTTCTTAACAAATATAGACATATTCCTTGCAGAAAAACGGTTGTTATCTAGAATGACAAAGCAGATAAAATAGAAGAGAATTCTACAGAAAACCACAGCAGACAAGTCATTTGACAAATGCAAAGAGCCTTGTTGTTTCCATTTCTATTAGGATAGTTACAGTGTATAGGGAAACAGCAGGAAGAACAAAAGAAGAAAAAGAAAGAAAAGGAGAGTGAAGGAAAGTGAGCTTAAAAGATACAGGAGGGCAGTACAGATTAGGACATGAAAGACTGCAAGGGTGAGAGCTAAGGCAAGATTTCAGTGAGACTTCCAGAGCCCTATTTGAATAGATTGTTCTGCTGTAGTCTCCCTGACATAGCTGCTAGACAGAATTTCTCTGCAAGGGTAGACCACAAGAAGTTCTATTCCTCACTATTTCACACTCTATTAGTAGAAGGGAAAAGTAAATGAATAAGCAAATGAACAGTAATCTTGAGGAATTCGTAGATGAGACAGAAAATCTTACGTTCTTTGGAAAAAGTGGAATAGGTGTGAGATGGAACACAGAGCAACCCTGTCCAGGAGCACTGTATGTATAGCCTGGTGGTTATAATAATGCTTAGAGAGAGGGAAGGCGCAGATTTCAATTCTCTTATGCAGTGGAAGTCTTTTATAGCCTGTGTGGGTCCTCTGCCAGAGGCCCCTCCAGATGTGGTCCTTTGGTTACTAGCCAACTACAAGGCCATAGCACTGTTGTGCATCAGGGATGTAGAAGCATTTGAAACTCAAGTTTGATAAGAGAGGCAGTGATCACCAAGAAACATTGGAACAGGCTGCCCAGGGAGTGGTGGAATCACCATCCCTGGAGGTATTTATAAGATGGGTAGATGTGGTGCTTAGAGACATGGTTTAGTGGTGGACTTGGCCGTGTTAGGTTGATGGTTGGACTCGGTGATCTTAAAGGTCCCTCCCAACCTAGATGATTCTGTGATTCTATTGTTTACAGTGGCCCGGTGTGTTTAGGAACCACTGTTGTAACCAAGATACTGTTATGAGAGAGAGCGTCACCAACCTCTTTCAACACCTACGCTTTGTGAGAAAGGGCTGGCTGGGAAAAAAAGGCTATGGCTTTGAGTATCAGAGATTCACCTGTTTCCCAGAAAACTCCTTCTTAAAGGGGCTCCAGTCAGACTCTCCTTGATGTTTCCCACTGTGCATTTTCAGCAGCTTCCCAGTAAGCAAGCCAGCTTTTGCTGACTGCATTTTTTGCTTCTTCCCTTTCTCTGTCTGCTGAATAGGAAGCCTCCTGCCTCTCCTTGAGATGATGAGTATGTCTAGGCTTACTTTTAAAAATGCTACTAGAAGCTTTCAAAGAGACCCTCTAGAATTACAATGAGGTTCCCTGACATTTCTTTTTTTTTTTTCACAGTTTGATGCTTTCTTACTAGAATATCTTCATATGATGTTACAACTGAGAAAGTGCTTTTCTCTTTGCTTCTTCCCCCCTCAGCTTTCAAATGTGTATCAATCAGTATCACATTTTCTGTTATATTTTAAGTTAGCTAAGACGCAAAACTCAGGTGGAACAAACCGTTCCCACCAAGATGCCTTCCTGTTTCCTTTGCTGAATCATTGCTCCTGCCTTGCTTTGCTTTATCTGACTTCATAACAAGTGGCAGTAGCACATCATCTTTTTATCTATGATATCGGTTCTTTTGTGTGCTTAGTCCATAAAATAAGATAATAGCCTCTATGACTAAGTGCAGATGTCCTGGAACTGTACATTTACATTTTGAGATCATGCTGTTAGATAGAGGTAAACCCTCCTGTTTTGTAGTCATTTAAGGGAAAGTTGGAGTAAATACCCACTACTTAAATCAATAGAACACTCTGTAATCACCTTGAATAAAAGCTTTTTTCATTCATGAATCAGAAAAGCACTGTTTAGCATTCTTACACTGCATAGTGTTGTGTTCTGAAAGCAACATATCATGAAGAACAAAATAGGTTTTTTTTCTAAGTCAGACTGAGCCAAATACTGTTAGTTTTGCTTAAGAACCAATGAATTTCCTACTTCTGGAGTTTTAAACAAACTTTTTAGTAAAAAAAAAAAATTTAGGAAAGCATTCCGACAGACTTATTCCTTAGTAATTCATAGTCTTTCTCCTATATAATCTTGCTAAGACAGATACTATGAGCTGAGGCATCCTGCATCTGACATAGTAATCATTAATGGTCAGCGTTATTCAGTCTCCCCAAAGTAGTATTCAACATCCCTATTACATTCCCATAAACAATCATCAGAAACTGAGGTAAGCATTAACATATATTAAGTATTGTGCAGGTCATATTTGTCAAAAAAAGAATCCTAGAAAAGTTTGTATTAAAAATGAATTGCTCTTTTTGTTCTTTTGTCTTAATAGCTGATTTAATTAAGAAGAGTTTCTAGTGAATGAAAATGCATTTGAATTTCAAATAATTTCCTTATGAGTTTACAGGAATATAATATGATATAGTTAGCAGAGTTTGCTTAAGAAAGGAAGAGAACTAGGCTGCAGGAAGACTTAATTTTCTTTTAGCACTAGAGAGGATGTTTTTTCTCAGATTAGGAATGGTATGGAAATTCCTTTCTTATGAAAGCAAATTTGGAGTAAGCCTCTAATGCCTTCCTAGGATTCTGGATAATGGAACTTTGTTCGCATTTAGATCAGTCAAGTGATGCTTTACCATTGTGGTCTTTAAAGTTTCTTTTCTGTCTTCACTGAAACCACATTTGCCTGGAGATTGCAATGATAGTGTTCATTGTTCCTTTTTTGGTGAATATTTCAAAACTAAACAGCAGGCATATGATACCACAGGACCTTGCTTCAACTCACATATCTTCTTCAATATGTCTACCTGAACTGAACAGCTGCTATCACCAAAGCATCAGAGTGCCTGATAGCCCATAAAGCTATGGTTTATTTTTTTGATTTTATAATTAAAAATACCTATGCTTGTAAGTCAGAGGACCCGTGTGACTTACATACACAATTGTATACGGCTGTGTTTCTTCCCTACTGAACACATCTGCTAGAACTCCATCCCTTCCTTCATTGTCCACAGATCAGGAGTTTGTGTACCATCTTTATCCTATTGGCTCCCTGCGGTGGGAGGGATGAGGGATGCTGCCTACCATCTGACTTCTGATAGTCTTAGAAAACCTGCCTCCATACCTGACAGAGGTAAAGCAGGTGGCTGCTGTAGGAGTCTGCTTCTGCTTTTAGAGGTGACTAATGAGAAATGCTCAGAGCTGAAATGGTGTTACTTCTGCTCTGTTTTCTTTTCCTTTTGTCTTTTGATCCATTCCCAAACTTCTTTTTGTATTTCTGATGTTCTTGTATGAAGATCAGATAAATGGGAAAGTCGTTCAAGTTATCAGGCAGGGCTGTAGGCTACCTTGCCTGGGCAAACTTGGCCGAGGGTGACAGAGCATTCTAAAATAAATAAGTAAAAATGCGTGTTTTTGTGTAAATACTGTCTATTTCACTGTACGTGGTCCGTGGTACCGTATATGTTTATATCTGATCTTTGACATATAACTGTCTATCTTCTAGTTACCCAACACACCATACTACACTATTTAAGAACAATTTTCATGTATAAATTCCTCTTTTTGATATGGTGTTACTTTTATTCCTATGTATTGAGTTAGGCTTTGTAAACATGATAGAGAAGCAATTGTTTTCTGTCCAATTAGCCCAACCTTTACCTTGGCCGTAAAACTTTATGCAAAATACTCCTTGCAGTCTTTGCAGTCCAATGAAACAAAGATATACTTATAACTTTTAAAGATATTTTGGCAAACTGCTAATAAGAGCTTTTTAAAAAATATAAGACCTTCAGCTGATGGAAAAGTATAACTAGGGAAAAAAGACTGCAGTCTTGCACAGGCAGTAATGATGACAGCACCATTAATAACACGGATCATTAAAATTTATAAAAAGCTATTCTTAATATAGGATATAAATACATTTCTCAGGCAGAGCTATGAAATTTATAACTTTTTTATTGTCACCAGAGGACCTTCCTAGTGCTCTGCACCCCTCCACTGTCTGCCCTCCGTCATAAATCACTGTGTGTTTAATAACCTAGATTACAACTACCAGTTGCATTTACAGAATTAAATATTGACTATGTGAAAATGTTATTACATTTTTACTGGTCGGAAGACCGCTGAACAGCCCTGCAGGACATGTAGCTGGACAGAAATATCAGTGTAATCTTTGTTAGAAACACGGTTATGGGATGCTCGGTAACAAGTGATAGAGTTTTCAGAAATAGAAAGAGGTGGTGGAAAGTGAACTCCTTAATTTCATACCAGGCAAGACATGTCAGCCAGAGCTAGTTATATATTAAAGGTCACCTCATTTTTGGCTAAGAAGTTTCAAGGCCAAATGTATGCAGTAATTTTTAAAGGTAAATCCCTGGGCTGGCAGAGAGGTTCATCAGAAAATGTAATAGCATTGCTTCTCAGATCTGAGAACTTGGTGAAACTGAGCCGCACGTATGTCAAGTAATGGGGCTTCTGCCAGGTTGGTTGGGAGACTGGCTTAGGTTTTAATACTTAATGAACAGTTTCTCATCCAACTTCATGTCTCTTTCTGTTTTCTCATTGGATGAATAATTCCAAGGGCCTCTTGGATTTCCTCTTCTTCACAACACATAAATTAACGTGACTGTTAGAAGAAAAAATATTTTCTTATTAAAATTAATTTAGGATTTGGTCCATGTTATTTGCCTAATTAATTTGTTAAATCCTCCCTTAGAGTCCTTTGATATAATTTCATCATTAATGCAATTTTTTTGCCAGAATTCAAGAAAAAATCCTGTGTCCAGATAAATTGCCATTTTCCATGTTACTACCACATTCCTGAACTTCTTCCTTCCATCTGTACCTGTTTATTTTTTTGGTCGCTTCCTCCTGAGGGAAAGTTCAATGGGAGTCTTGCCTCATGTCGTGAAGCCAAATAGAGAAAGAAAAGTTACTTTTGAAGTTTCCCAGACATAATTTTTCTACTGCACTGGAAACAAATCCATGCTTTTGTGCTGCAACTTATTTTAATAATTATTTCAATACAACTCAGAGTAATTAAATATTTTTCAATAAATCAGTGATTGGAATATTCCTTTGTCAATTTGAAATCTAAACAAGGAAGTTTTAACTTATTATTTTGACTTGGATTTCCACTGGATACCAAAACTTTTGTTAGGCATGTCTTTGTCTCTGCACATTTTCATGCTTATCTCCAAACTGCCTTTAATTTGTCGACAAATTCTCTGTTACCCTGCTGGTAGACTGACATCAGTACTGAAGGAGGTGTTTCATTTCATAGGTGAAATGATGATATCCTCTTTCTTTATCATGTGGATCTCCCCAAATTGTCCACAGGCTCAAGAACAAGTTAGAGTTTTCAATCAGTAACAGAACCCAAGTTTTGCCTCGTTTCAAGATTTGTAGTGAGCCCTCGCTGCATTTCAATGCAAATCATACGGCAAAATGTCTTCATGGTAAAGATTGTGGAAAAGTCAGATACTATGTTCCTTCTCCTGTTAAAACTCTTTCTGGATTGAAAGAGGGCAGTTATTCTGGAGAGTCTTCTTGTAGATGTACTTGCCAAAGTGCCGGATTTGTGGAGTGTTTCATTTTTTGCTTTGATATCTGACCCTGCTCGTAACAGTCCTGGTCACTTGACAGATGACTTTGATTAACAATTATTTTTGTGTCACTTTCCAAAATTTATTCCAGGTTAAGCTGGCATGGAAATCTGTAAGTGAACCTTTACTGCAGAATTGTTTGATATGTAGTAATTAATAACTGATAAAGCATTTTCAGAAAGTTTTCCATTTTCTGCATGCTAATGTCTTTAAGATTAAATCTTTTTCCTTTCTCTTAAATAATAATAATAATAATAATGTTGTAATAATACCTGAATTTTCCCAAGTTCTGTAGCACATTAATATAGTTCACTTTTATACCAAGGGGCTATGTAAAATCTCTTATCATTGAAGGACTTGTCCACATTTATTCTACTTTGCATATAGTTCCTGTTAGATCAAATGTTCTAGTATTATGTATCAGTGAAGAACCTGATGGGGTAGCGGCCATGTTTGAAAGAGCAACAGGGAAAGAATTAGAAATGTGAGGTGTTGTTGAGTAGCTAGAAATACAGAATTGTGTACAACAACAAGGAATTGCTGTCCCTCTGGGCACATGCAACAAACAGTGAATAATTCTTACCAGAGAGAAGAAATCCTTGCCCTAAGTTTCCTGCTGTCACACAGTTCTCTGGCTGTATATATCAGTATGGGAAATCTTCCAAAAGATGACCTTTGTCTCCCAAGTGGCATTTTGTATCTCATTCCTTGAGACACTGACATCTGAAAGCCTCATCTCTGTTTGCATGGCCAGGCCACTTACTTCAGTGTCCTTTTGGTCCTGGTGGTATCACAAGAAAGGGATATATTTAGAGAGCAGAAATTAAAAAATAGAGGTCAGGAAGAAGAGTAGGAAAAAAGACATGTAAGGGAAAAGATGACAGCAGAAGCATGATTTTCACATAAAGGAGTTGTATAGCATTTTAAAGGTCCAGGACATGTCATGTAGGGCCTTCTGGATGGCTCAGTCTAATCAAAGCATCTCTTTGGACAAGGAATATGCCAACACCCCCATCTTGAGCCTCAAAATCAAACTCTGCTTCCTTTCTCACTAGGCTTTTTTAACCAAAGACTATGAAAATGAGTGATGTATTGAATAGCTGCTCTTTTTCCCCCAATTAGGCTTAGTATCAGAAACTTTGACAATAGTTAAGGCATTTCTCAGATTTCTTTGAATTACTTGAAGCATCTCAACATGTTATTAGAATTAAGTCATTATGCTGCTTAGTTTGAACAGATTCAGACTTGAGGTGGGGAAAATAGATCCAAAAAACCTTATTAGGTATCATGGTTCCTTGGTTTTACATGTCTTTTAATGTATAACAGAGTCGATAGTTCTGAATTAGGCACCAGTGTTAGGCCAATGAAATATCTAAATACGGTATTCAGACAGTAAGCCTTGTTAGCAGAGTCACTAACATATTCCCAGGAAATTGCCAAAGAGGATGCATTGTATCTCAAATCTAATGCTCTTTAGTCTTATAACAGAGGTAGGCATATGCCGACGTACATATAGTATCTCAGGAATTAGGCTGTTTCCATAATTCAAGTGTAGCAGGTATACACGCTTCTAGAGCTAGCAGAAAGCTGTGAGTGACTCTCAACAATCTATGTTCTGCCCTACAACACTTAAATGTCTGAATACCTCAGTCCTTTTGCAGACCTTTGTCACTGCTGCCTTTTAAAGCAAATACAAAATGAGCCAAAATTCCAAAAAATGTATGTTCTGAACTTGGAGGAGGAGGAAAAGAGCAATTGTGTCCCTTTGCTCCCCTACTAGGCACAGGTGAAAAGACAGGAAGTCTAAGATCTGTCTCATGCTGTTTAAATGAAAGGTAAATTCATACAAAGGGGTGGCAAACAAAGACTTTTGGATGAAGTATGCCAGCAAAATTACAGCATGCCATACCAGTATGAAGGTAGGTTGGGACGTGAAGGAGCTTGGGGCTGCCTTCAGTTCAGGAGAGGAGACAGGCAGGACAGCATCTAGAAAGACTTCTGCAGTAAACTGAGTAGCCAAAGGCAAGGGAATCTTTGGCAGCAGGCTGGCCAACTTGCTGAGACAGGCTTTAAACTGAAGAACCTGTGGGGCAGGATCCAAAGTGGCAATGCTCACACCATTACAACCAGCTGGGGAATAAGTCAGGCCAACCAGAGCAGTGACAAATGTGCCTTAGCTGCCTCCCAAGATGAGAATCAGAGGACTAACCACCTCAAGTTCATGTATACCAATGCACATAGCCTGGAGAACAAACAGGAGGAACTGAAGCTCTGCACCCAGTCAGAAAGTTATAATATCGTAGGAATACCCAAAACAGGGTGGGACAACTCACATGACTGGAGGATTGTGATGGATGGCTATAGGCTGTTTCAGGGAAGAAGAGGAGTCACACACTACGTTATGAAGAACCTTGAATGCATGTAAGTCAACTATGGTGATTGTGGAAGCCCTATCGAATGCCTCTGGGTCAAGATCGGAGGGGTCATCTCCAAGGGGGATCATACTGTAGGCATCTGCTGCCAGCCTCCAAACCAAGACAATAAGGCCAACAAAGCAATATTTGGGTCACTTAAGCAAGCTTTGAGTCAACAGAACCTGGTGCTTATGGGTGAGTTTAACTACCCAGGCATTAGTTGGAAGAACAATACATCAGCTCACATGTCATCCATCAAGTTCTTGGAATGTGTAGCGGACTGCTTCCTCATACAAATGTTAGATGTGCCAACCAGGAATGAGGTACTGCTGGACTTGCTACTCGCAAACCATGAAAACCTGCTTTGCAATATCCCAGTTAGTGATAGCCTTGGCTGCCGTGATCACAGTATTGCAGAGCTTGGGCTCCTGTTGACATGCTGAAGGTTAGTATGAAGACAAAGGTTTTGGATTTTAGAAGACCAAACTTCAGCTTGCTCAGAGCTCAGTTGGGAGGGATTCCATGGGAAGCTTCCATGGAGGATAAAGATGCTAGTGAGTGCTAGGAGTTTTTCAACTCTCTTCTGGAAGTACAAAAACAGTTAATCCCCTTTAAAGGTAAGGGAAGTTGGCAGAGCCAGGGACCCACTTGGCTTAACTGCAAGCTTCTGAGTCTGCTCAAAATCAAAAGAGAAACCAGAGATGGAAAAGTGGACAAATATCCATTGAGAACTACAAAGGCACTGCCAGGGTGTGCAGAGATAGAGTTCGGAAAGCAAAAGCTCAGTTCGAATTGAAATTGGCCAGAGATGTCAAAAACAACAACAAAAAGTTTTTCAAGTACATATACAACAAGCAGAAACAGAAGGAACATATTGGCCCACTGTTAAACAGGAGAGGTGAATGAGTCGCCAACAACGCTGAAAAGGCATTCTTAACACTTTTTTCACCTCTGTCTTTACCAGCACTGTTGGGCCCCAGGCCTTGGGAACAAACATCCAAGTGGACGCAAAACCAGACTCAGTCAGTGAAGGAAGAGCTGATATGTGAACTATTACAGGAGCTTGAGCCCTACAAATCGATGGTCCCTGACAACATCCACGCGAGGGTGTTAAGAGAGCTGGCTGATGTTGTTGCGAGGCTGCTCTCCATAATCTTTGAGAAGTCATGAAGTTCAGGGGATGTCCCAAAAGACTGGAAGAAGGCTAATGTGACCAGCATCTACGAGAAGGACTTAAAGGAGGATCCAGGAATTAATAGGCCCATCAGTCTTACTTTAGTCCCTGGGAAAATTATGGAATGAATCCTCCTGGAGGCTATCACAAGTCAAATGAAGCACATGATTGGGAAAATCCAGAACAGATTCACCTAAGGCAAATGGTGCTTGACACACCTGATCGTCTTCTACGACAAAGTAACCTGCTCAGTTGATGTGGGGTGAGCAGTGTACATTGTCTACCTGGATTTCTCCAAGGCTTTCAATACAGTTTCCCACAACCTCCTCCTTGAGAAACTGATGTGTTATGGTCTAGACAAGTGGTCGGTGCGGTGGGTGGGGAACTGGCTGAAAGGCCACACCCAGAGGGTGGTGGTAAATAGCTCCTTTTCAAACTGGCAACCTGTCACAAGTGGGGTCCCCCAGGGATCATTATTGGACCCAATGCTGTTTAATAATTTCATAAATTATTTGGATGATGGGATCAGTGTACCCTGATGAAGGTTGCTCATGATACTAGACTAAGTGGGGAAGTGGACACTTTGGAAGGGAGATCCCCCCTGCAGGAAGACCCACCTTGATAGGCTGAAAGAGTGGGCTAATAAGTACCTTATGAATTTCAACAAGGATAAACGTGAGGTCTTGCACCTGGGAAAACATAATCCAGGAGAGTAGCATAGACTGGGACCTACCTGTCTGGGGAGCATTCCAATTGGACACAAAAAGAAAATTTTTCTCAATGAGAACAATCAGCCATGGGAATAATCTCTCCAGGGAAGCAGTGGATTCCTCAACATGGGACAATTTTAAGATTCTGCTGGACAGGGTGCTGGGCCATCTTGTCTAGACCATTCTTTTGCCCAGAAAGGTTGGACCAGATGATCCTTGAGGTCCTTTCCAACCTGGTATTCTATGATTCTATGATTTTATGATCATTGTAAGGTTTCTTCAAATCTTGGTTTGGTGTTTGTCCCTGTACAAAAATCAGAGCATATATTTAGGTGTAAATCAGAGCAACTCTGACTGTAATAGAGTTTAAAGGACCATATATGACACACTCAACACACTATTTCTTAGCTTCAAAATTTTTTTGGACCATTAATTTGGGAGTTTTGCTTTTTCATTTTTCATGTTAGAACAATAATTTTAAAAAGTTAAGAAACAGTAACCCTAAAATGAAAAAGGGAAAACTAAAACAAAAAGCCAAGAATTTTTCCTGAAACTCACTTTTTTGAATACTCCATGCCCGTGTAGTTTTCTTTCAAAAAATATAGCTGGCAGGCAGTAAGGCAATCCATTTTAATATCTTGAATAGCTACTTTACTGCTTGATGATCGTAAACTTGTATTTATTTGAACTATAACACTTCTACCTGTGATAATCATCAAGTTTCCACTTAGGCATATTGCAAAAAAGTTCCAACTAATGCTAGCTACCTTACTAGATGAAACTATTCAGCCCTCTTTCTTTTTTTCTTTCTAATTTTTTGGGTTTTGGATTATTTTTACATTAGGAACCTGAGACAAGTTACATAGCAATATATGTTAACATCTTCTCAATACAAATAAAACTCCATAAATAACCTCTTAAGTTGCTATTTCTAAGTAGAAGTATGACAATGTCCAACAAAATTGCATATTGAATGCACTTAGTCTTCAAAGTTTACAATAGAAATGAATAATCTTTTTTTTTCGTAAAAAAAATAGTGTGTGGATATTTATATAATGACATTTTTTGCTCTTGCTGGAAAATATACTTGTAATGGTGACTGTTAGGAATTCACTGTTCTGCGCTCTGCACAGTGGCCTTCTATAGTGGCCTTCAACTGAAAAATATTGCCAAGAATTTCCCATTAAAAAAAAAATGGGAAGGAAAACAGACACTCTCATGAGCAAAATCAGGATAGATTTTTCATCAGAAGTATTTCTTCTGGCCTCAGATAGGGACATAACTCCACTTTTCCTTCTCTGTACATGCAGTCCAACAACTGCAATTAGTTCTTACAGGTTTTTTTTTTCTGTAGAAAAGTGAGAGAAAAAGGTATTTCATATACAGTTCAAATACATAGACCTACAGAACTATTTAAAGTGCTATGAGATCAGCAGAAAAATAACTATTAGATAAAGACTAGTGCTGTCTACAACATGGTAGAAATTTACCTCACCTTTCTGGGACCAAACAGCAACAAACCTGCTAGAGGAAAGTTCTGTCGTAGGAGTTTTGGTGCACATTAGCCATTCTTTTTTTCCAACACTCACATGTTTGGTTTTGCAGATGTTGATTATTAGGAAGTATTTCGTGATATAAATGAAATCAGATTACCTGGTTGACTCTTGACAATTTTCCCTCTCTTCTCCACAAATTTTGACAATTCCCCATATATTTTTTTCAGTACAAGACATTTTCTGTATTCAGCAGACCCTTTCAAAGACAGCTTTTTGGCGGACCCTCCCTGCTCTTTCGTATTTGCCCATTAGTCACTTTATGGAGCTAAAGAATCGTTTCAACATCTTTAACACCTTCTTGCACAAGCCTCTGTTCAGATTATCTCAGATCAGAGAAATAGCTCTTCAAGAAATAGATATGGAACAGCAGCAATTAAAACCAATGCAGTTCTTACAGTATAGGGGGGGAAAGCCTGTAGAAATAGCTGGCAGATGCTTCCCACAACAGTTAATAGCTTATTCATCTCCTATAAAAGATGCAGAGAATGGGGTATCTCTTGGACAGCTGAGCGCAGTCAACTCTCGATTTCATTTGCACAACGGCATCACATTAAATGGTATCCCAAATTAATGTTTGCATTTCTCAGTTGTTATGTTCCATCTGAGATGGCACTATGAGCTCTTTGCATGATCAGTAGAGTTTCCCACCACCTGCTCGCTTTCAGAGATGAAGGAGGCAAACAGGACCATCATTCTGCTGACAGGAGGGAAAGTATCTACCTAGCAAATGATAGGGAATGCAGCAGAAGTTGAAGCAAAGCATCTATTCTAAGACAGACTATGTGCTGTGCTAAGTCTTTCATAGCTCTTGATAGGCTTGTGATACTGCGTTTAATTCAAAAAGTATCGCAGATGAGTGCGGAACACAAAAATAGTGCAAAACCTAAGCACAGAACTTTCATTTACTCCTTGGAGACCTTACGTAGTTTTTAGAACCGTGTCTTTCTTTATGCGTATGTGTGTGTATATGTGTTTGCATAGACGAACATGCAACAGGAGAATTACGGAATAAAATCTGTGTATTTGTTTTGCCTTGATTCAACCTTCAACATGAGCCAGTTTGTAGCTAACTCTTTTCATTTCTACCATACAATCTGTGAGAAATTGGGGAACTTGTCCTTCATAAAATATGATTCAGTTCATGAAAGAGTAAAACTACTAAGACTTATTTTTTCTTCCAGAAGAACCCGAACACTTAAGCCATCTGCATTCAGTAGTTCTACCATGCTGTTTATTCAAATGAGAAATCTTAACAAAAAGGTTGCTTCATTGGGCCAGTTCAGCTTGTTTGCCCAGCAGGAGCTCCGCACTTTATTTAAGCTTTTAAACTCCATATCAGTAGCATGAGTTGATGTTTAGTGCACAATAGGGATACAGTATAGCCTAATATATGCATTTTTCCTTCGGAATTCTAATGGTTTAGTACTGAAGGAAATTTACACAAGCCTTATAGAAATTAAAGCAAGGCATTTATTTCATTCAGAGAATGCAGTGACTTCCAATGGTTGCACTGCTAAGGACTCTCAGCTTTGAAAGGGACCTTTTATTGTGCAGGAAGAAAGCTCAGATATAGCACTAAGCGAAAATTTCAGAGTCCAGATTAGCATGCCTAGCAACTCATTGCTGTGTACCGTTTTTTCCCAGTCCCCTACTAGCTGAACTCTTTCCGTACATCTTTAATTGATTGGGTTAATATAAACCCTCAGCACTACCAGTGTTTGTGTGGCCCCCATAATAAGGCTATTGTGTGCTTCTCTCTACTCTTGTGTTCCCTATTTAGGAATGTGTCGCTCTGAGCAGTTCAAAAGTGTGAGCAAATGAAAAAAGCCACAATCACTTCATTAATGATTTGTAAACAGAATATCCAGTACTGACGCCACCTGCATAGGCTTTCAGAAGAAAAAATACTGGATTTGCTGAAGCTCTGTGTAGAATCACTGTGGAATTTAATTCGGCAGAGTAAATAAATGCCCCAATTAACACTTTTACACTCAACCAAATGGTTGTATTTAGAGGAAACAGTTTCTTTCTTCAAGGAAAAATTCAAAGGAGACATGGGATAAAGATAAAAAAGAACACCCCAAAAACAAACAAACAAAAAATAACCCTTAAATCTCTCCCAGCAAGTTTTACACAAGACGGCACACAGCAGTGGCTGAAGTTATAAAGGCAGACAGCAAAATGTGTTTAAAAAAGGAATGTAAAGTAAGAAAAAAGTTCACTGAAAATTTCAAAATAGCAGCAAATGTGTTTATAACTTCAGTTTGCTGCTGCTGTAGGCCTCATTAAAGCAAGCCTTTGTTTTTTCCTTTTCAAACACTACCTATTATGACAGCTAGAAACAGCTTACCAGCTGCATACTGTCATCTTGGCCTGCCAAGATATCATGTAATCATTCTCAGAGTTTGAAAATGGGTATCCACCACTGGCTTTGTGAAGATGTCAAAAAGCCTAAAATTGCTCTGCATGCATACAGTTCTAACTACACTGCATAGCTGTTGATTTAAGAAAGACTTTTAGTAAACCCTACTGTGGTAATATTTATCTACTGTATCTATCTAAATTAGAGGGAAGCTTCTTACATGGCAGCAGATACGCACAGCTTTAAGACCTGTCAAATACTCTGAAGTTCCTTCAAATGCAAGGAAAGAAAATAAGAGTCAGGCTTCTTTCTGAAATGCCAGGCATTCAGTCACTCACCGGCGCTTGCGATGACAACGCAGACCCCCCTCATCAGCCAGGGGATCACCTGGCTCTTGTATCTGATCTGCTGTCCCTCTGTACTCTGCCTGCTGCGAAAGGAAACACACTGCAAAGGAAGGAGACATGAAAAGGAAGCTCTGAGTGTTTTATCCTGCATTTCTGAAGCTGACTGTGTCACCTAACACCACAACATCCCATGAGTAAACAGTGGAGTGGGTCCACATTTTCACTGGAGTGGGTGAAGAGAGATTTTGGCTGTGGTCAGAAACATCACGTTGCCGAGGGAGTCTTCTGAGGGACAAATGGCATCAGAGTGAGGCATGGCTTGTACACCAGCACTGTTGTCTTCCCTGTAGCCAGGAGAACAAAGACAGGGTTTCTCCCTTCAGGGAAGGTTTCTGAAACACCGATTATTCTTCTTCTTCACGGAGATGAAACAGCTGCCCATCCTGAGGTATATATTGCCCCTCCCCACTCTCCTGTTTTGCAGCGCTCCGTACGATGCACTTGTGGGGAGGGTGATACAGGTTCTGACAACCTGAAACACAACAGGAGAAAATATTTTCTGCAAAAAGATCCGTTCAGAGCTCAGCCACAGCCAAAAATATCACACAGAATCTCAGGAATTTTCAGGAAAGAAACAGAACAAAGCAGAGGATGTTGATGTGTTGATTGAGGTGTGTGTGTGTGGGAAATATCTTCAATATTGTAGGCAGTGCTCCTCCTGCCCCACATTCATCTGAAACAAGAAGGGTAGCAGAAAGGAAACAGAAGTTTAAGATGTTAATAACATACCTCCACCAATGAAAGAGTCCAAATTAGTTCCAAAAGAACCTGGGGGCTCCTGAAACCCTGCAGAAAGATCAGTTGTCTTCACTGTGTAGCATGAGATGCCATCCATTTCCTGAATGTTTGACTATCCCTCATTTTAATGGTTTATAGACCATTGACTAACTGTCCCATACAAAGATGTAAAGCGGGAGTAACGGAAATGGAACATAATTCTAGCATCCAGAGGTTATATGGGCTTGCATCAAGAAAAATATTGGCATCATATTACTTGAGGCTTTTTATCATTATTTTTGGCTTCACTCTCAGTTGTCACATACAGGTTTATGGCAGCTCTATGCTCTCCTAAACTACAGCTCTGAAGCATGGTTTTGCGAAGTTTTGGATTCTACTTGAAAGGCTGAATATTGTAAACAAGTTCTAAAGGTCTGCAAAACAGCTCAAACTGCTATACAAATTATTGAGCAGGGAGAACCTTGAGGTAATCTGAATTAGTATAACTTGCAGGAGATGCAACAAACACAGCACATCAGAAGACTTAGAGGAAGCATGAGTTAAAGGACAAATAAAGCTAATATGTGTCATTAGCAATTCAGTCTTCCTCCAAAGACGGAGGTTTCTGGACAGAATAGTTCTGGATGGAATAGTTAGAAATCCAGCTGATTTTCTTGCATAATATGTGTAAGAATCAATGATGCTAAACAACTGCAGAAAAACTTGTGCTTCCTGAAAGGTCTCACAAATGTACAGGCAAGATTATTGCCTAGCCTACATGCCAGAAGTCCACTTCATCTCCTATTTTAAGGAACTGTCAGAAGGTATAACTGACAATTTAATCATTGCACATGCCTCCAGCACCATTACAAAGCAAAAAGATACACATAACCAGCATTATTCCCACTTTAGGAATGTGTGCAAAATAGGCACGGAATCAGAGGATCCTAAAGTGAGCAAGCTCACCAGGTGCTCACATGGTACTAACCGTTATCATCTCAGATAAATCTATTATGTGACACATTTTCAGTTTTAGTTTCTTGGTTCATTTCTTTGGATTGAGACCTAGCCATACAGCAATTCTCTTGGTTGTCCTGATTCTTTTAAGAGGCAACGCACAAATAGGTTGGGATGGAGTTGCAGGGTGTTCCCACTTTAACTGGTGAAGAGACCAGGACAGGAGGGAATACCACAGAGCCCATCATCCCCACCGACTGGACATAGATCACATTTTTCTGTGTTGTTTTTGCGGTATACATTGGGGAAAAATGCAAGATGATTTTTGCAGAAACAATACTGCAACCTTAACACATGGAAATGACCTCGTTGTCCAACAGTATGATTGTTGGACAAGTTATTCTAATAAACATGACTTCTGAGAAAAGGCATTCAGAGCCTTTGTATGCCAAAATAGCAGACAGCAGCATATATGTGCCTTAAACAGGATGAGCTGTACCGGTATTTTCTAAAGCATGTACTTTCCAATGTGTTCCTTTAAGAACGAGAAATCCGAACAGGAAACCTTGTCCTCCAGTTTGGTACTTGGCCATATTTGCTGGGTTGTACCTTCTCTCAGCTTTACCCTGCCGAAAATGCAGTTTCTGATAGATAACCAAACCAGTGTAACCCTGTTGCCCAGGAGAGTTTTGATTGTTGTAGTCACTAAAGTGATACACTCACTAAAAATAGTGAGTTACATCCTATCCTAGAATAACTAGCTGAGTCTTGAGTAATTATTTGGAAATAATTTAGAATGAACAACCTCTGATTGTTTGTAAAGTGTCGTTAAAACATAGTGTTTCGGTCTTTCAGGACAGACATTCAGAAACAGATAACAGGCTTCCTTGTAAGTTTGTAAAGCTAAAGCTTCTTATGAATCAGTATTATTAAATTCTATGCATAATGATAACTTGAGCTTTAGAATGACTATGTAATTCTTACGCTTCAGTAGACAAGCAAAGAAAATAGTGTATAAGAGATATGATTCCAAAATTAAATGTGTGGGTTTGGGAAGAATGTCGAATAGCCATTCTGACCCAAAATATTCTTGGAGTATTTATTTGTACAACTTTGTTTCTTTCATCAAAAAACAAGTATCTCAAACTACCCTGGTGGTAGTTACTGCCTTTTTAGGAGAAAACACAGAAAACTGCTTTGCAGAAATTAGTGTTTGGTTGTTTTGTGGTTTTTTTTTTTTTTCTTTTTCAGGTCTACCTTTTCTTTGGACTTTGCCAAAACTCTTATGTTCCCTAGAGTATGATGAGAAATTATATTTGTGGGCTTTCAAATTATAGTAAAAGGAAATTGCACAGTGACCCTTCCTTATGCGCAAGCAAATCTTATAATTTTCTGCTAGAAAGGGAGTGTGTGAGTGTGTGTGATGCCTTTGAGAAAAGAAGCAGCCTTTGGCAATGCTAGCAAGCTATAGCCTACAAAATAATTTCATGAAGCTGAGCATTTGATTCATTTAGGAGCTCATGCTCATCCTTATTTTGAAATTTGCTAATTCCTGTTACACTATCTGTAAGTACCTCAGATTAGGCACATACTAGAATGTGACAAAATCAATTCTCTGCACTATAAACTTAGGTAACTAATTTTTGAAAGGAACCAAAAATCTTAGCTTTCTTAAGGACTGCGGTCAAAGATTTACAATTCCACTTGGGAGTGTTTTCTAATCTACCACTGAAGGTAAATGGAAAATTAGAGACAGATTTTTCCATTCCAGAGAGGCACTGAATAGGGAGGAAAGGCTGCTGTTCTTTGCAGTTGTGAACAGCAACAGCTAAATTCACTCATCTCCCTCCACTTCCTTCATCATGGATTCATATTACTTCACATATTTCTGTGGCTTTTGTTAAGGTGTAGGCAAATATAATAAAGATCAGAGGAAAACGGCTTAATGAAAGGCGTTTTTCAAAATGCATGTCTGCTCTAGTCTTCTTTGTGACTTACTTTTTATTTTTCATGTTGTAAGACTATGATTCACAGCTATATCCTGCCTGATGGACTCCAGAAATCTCACTGAAACTGAGAAAAACAACTATTTCAATTTGTGGTGTGATTTTTTAGACATATCTGGACATCTTGAAATTGTCTTTGCAAAGGGAGCTGGTGTTTGGTGGAAAAGAGTTCAAACTTGTCCGACTTTGTTTTTTTCTTACAGCAATGCAATATTTCATCAATAACTAAGTGTAGCGGTAAAAATTGACTTCTTTCAGCTTTTTCTTAAACTGTGAAAAGGACATTCATACTTTCCCTGTCTCATTAATAAACTTAACACATAATGAATATGATAATAACTAAACATTACTGATATTTTTTAGTGTCTTTTATTTAGATTAGAATTGCAGAAAGGTTGATTGATAGCCTATAAATAGTACATTCAGACATCAACTTGACTACTTCTGTTCATCTCGACACTGAATAAAATTAGCAACTAACAGTATTTAAACAGGACTACAATACATTTTCCTGAAAGCTAGGCAAACTTTTGGTCTAAGATGGACATGACCACTGTGGGGCACAAGACCTTCAAATAACCACTGACCTGGATGTGGTCTTGGTTCCCTCTGAAGGAGCACCTGCTTAATTCATTCCACAAGCCAAAGGGGGTGCTATTGGCTGCCGCAGAGACTGCTTTGGGAGCAGGGAATGAGTAGAAGGTGTGAACTGAGTTAATTATTTAATTGTGTTTTGGCATATATGTCTGCTTGCTTGTTTTAACCTATGTAGGTGAGTGAGAATGGAAGCTTGAAGATGGAACGTAGATTTTTTCCTTCACTATAAGCTGTTTGCAGCTCTGCTTAATATACTACATAATGAAAAGATTGTGAGGCTCAATGTGTATCTCATTGTTTTAATTTGGCAGGTCTTAGATGTTTGATTGTGCATTCTGTATCTATGCTTTCTTCCCCTGAGAATGTAGATAAAACACATACTTTGTATGTCTATTCTGCGTCTCAATTATCAAATGTATCTAAGTGGTAGAAGCTGTACTGCCACTATATGTAGAAGGAACTTGTCATTCAGAAATAAAGGAAAAGCAGGAAATGTGGGCTAGTGCAGTATTTTTCCCCATCAGGAAGGAGTCATCTGACATTTCTGTGTTTTTATTAGAAGTATTTACTTTCGCTGGCTTCACTAGAAAGCTCATTATTCTTTAGGGAAAGAAAGGTTGAAAGCATCAGGCTTCAAATGTATTTTACTTCCTGATAGTGAGTGGCACTGCTAGTTTGATCCCTCTGTGTTAAAATATTATCAGCTCTTTTCTTACCAAGAGTAGATCCTTTCAAAGATGAAAACTTAAACATGGTTTTTACTTCAGACTTTTTATTGTGACCCTTCAAACAGGAGGAAAAAAACCCTCACCATGCAGTTTACAATGAGACGAGTAATCAAGAGATCTTTTCTATTCATATTTTTATCTGGCTTTTGTCTTTCTTAGCTGTTTTGGTGACATTTGCTTTGAAAACGTAGGTCTTTGTTTTTATCCTTCTTGAAAGATTATAATTGATTCGGTTGCCGTCTGTGTGCACATGATGAGTATTTGTTGTGTAGATGGAATCAGTACCGGCAGAATATTGCTGCATGCTGCATGTTGCATTATTCACTTTCATCTGCATGCAGCTCATGGCTGGCAGGCTCCTCACAGCTACCTTTAAAGTGGCTTATCCAATATAAAGCTCTGGCTTGTTCAGTAGGAAGTCTAGTAGATCAGTTGTCATATTGGAAGCCCCCTGCTGAATTCAGGAGAGAATACAGGAGAGGGGGCATGCCAAGGTCTGATAGAGGATTGTTTGAGATGGCATTACTGTGCTCCAAAAAGCTCTGGTCATTTCTCTTCAAGTTATCACTTTGTCTGAAGAGCAAAACAAGGTTGAATTGAGCAGGCATAAATCCTGGGATGGAAACAACCTGTATTTTTCCATTCATTATCACTATTATATCCTATGCAATCCAAAGAGCGAAATGATGTCTTGGAAAGCAGATATTGGTAACTCTGTTTCATAGTGCATAAATACCTGAAATAAATCCTGGCAAGTCTCACATTTGTGCCTTTGACCTTTTGTGAGAATCATCCAGCTGACTTCAAAGTGATGGTATAATACTGAAAGTCAATGGATATGCTTTTCAGTAGGACGCTGTGCAGTCTGAAAATTTCTTCGCAAGACCGTTTTGTTAACTTGAGGATTTCTGTTCTGGCATTGAAAGAAAACCTGTAATGAATTTATAGGCAGCAATTTTGAGTCCCTAGCTGACTTCTCCAACTGGGAGGTTACTGCC
>NW_009647230.1:704253-712168 GCF_000708025.1 Charadrius vociferus | reverse complement strand
CTGATGCTAAGCAGCCAAACTTCTTACTCGGTCAGCTTTGCCCTTTTGCTGACTTTGTTGTTGGGGAAGAACAGACCGGTGGGGTACTAACATCTTAAGCTTCTGCACAGCATGACCTGGAGCTTGTCTCGTATTGAGTCTGGAAAAGGTCATGTGGGAACAAAATGCAGTAAATAATTTTTGCATTGGGAAGTGTTGTTAAGCTTTGCTGTTTAGCTCTGACTGTGATACTTAAAGCTTACTTACATCAAACTTGCTCTCACGACCTATGCTAGCCAGGAAGATTACAGTTTTGACAGTATTTCGATGGTTTTGCACTGGCAAAAGAACTTTAGACAACAAACATTAAAGACCTGACATAGGACTGACTGAAAAAATCCTCTTTTCAGCTCCTGCATATCATCTTTTCCCTACCCGACTGCATTATGGGAATTTGTGTACAGGGGGAGCCCTTAGTGTATAGGAGGTATGAATGAAGCAGCTGGCAAAAAAAAAGAAAGAAATTAAAAAAAAATACAGGAAATAGAAACTTGGTATTGCTTTAAGAGGGTTTTGGAAACTGTAGGCTGACTTAAGATGTAAAAGGAGGAAGGGTATTTATGATGACAGTGAATTTCAATGCTATGTCTATAATACTTACTCCTTATACTGAACATATACATGCACTATATTGTATTAAGTCTCCACCTGAGCCCTAAAAGTGGATTTTAATTTTCTCTTTTATACAGATATGTTAGTTACTTCCTGAAGCCCTCACTGGTGAATTAGCTGCCATGCATGGTCATCTTATTTTTCCAATCTTGACCTAATTCCTACCTGTTAATTGCTGACAATGTATCATCTCTTTTCTATGTAAGTATTTTGCAACAACTATTGTTACAACTTTTTTCTGTGTTTACATTACATTCCTTTTATTTCATTCTGTTACATATTCTTACATTTCGTTTAGCAATTAAAAACTGATTTACTTTATGGAAAAAGCACATATTTAACATCTAACCCTATTTCATGAAATGTTTGCAACTAAGAAAGTTTCAGCAGAAGGTTAGAATAGCTAAATACGCTATGGTACCCTGACAAAAGTAATTCTTCAGTACAGATGGAATGCTAACCACTAGAAATTTTCAGCAAGATACCAAATATCTTTATTTTAACTGATAGCTTGAGTTAATTTGCCTTATGGTATGGTACTAGTTACATTTGCAAGTTACACTTTTTTGAAGGATTTCAGCCACTGAGAGGTTACTATCTAGATGTCCTTTGAAATGTGTTTCTTCTCCTGGTATTGTCATTGCCTTCAGTCAAAAGTGTATAATGCAAATTGCGATAGGGAAGGAAGGAAATATTGCGTATAATAAGAGCTAAAAATGTTTATTCACAGATTTCTGAAGGGCTGCTCAAGCAAGACACTTGCCGAGTTTTTTTGCTTAAGGCTGAGTTTGTAGCCTTAGGTTTTTCAGCTTTGCTCCCCTTCCCTGCAAAGCTAGGATATACTGAGATCTGAAACAATATGTTTTCTTTTTCTATAATGAGGGGAAATAATTTTGATACATTAGAATTCAAAAGAATGGCCAAGGTAGTTAAAAAATCCTGATTCTATTGCTATTTTTTCTGGTTTCTTATACTGTAATGAACTTGTACATTGATTAGTGTTTGTTTGTTAAGGGCCTTGCCATTAAAATAACATGCAATGCCTTTTGATCTACTCATGATCTGGCAATTCCTGTATAAGTTCAGTTCTTTTAGGAAACTGGAAAATTATTAGGCCAGGGCATTCTCAAGAAACATATTTCTTTGCCATTTGACCACTTCCTCTTTTACATTTGAAACTAAAATGATTTTAAAATACAGTAAGTCCCATTAATAAGTGTGGGACAGAAAGAACTGTTGTCTGATCATAAGAAGTGAGAAGTAGGTATTTAGGTATTTTCTTTTTTGCATGCCAAATATAGTGACTGTAAAAAACAAGGAAAATGCAAAGCTACTATCAGGATTTAAGTGAGTACAAACTATTGAAGAATGAGTAAAATTAAGAACATTTGCTAACTTAATGCTGTTTCATCCATTTGCATTTTTCAGAGAAAAATAATAGCTTAAGAGCTATATTTCAGTTTATTTGGGGGAAGTTTCATTTATTGCCTTCTAGGCAAGGGATGACAAGAAATTTTCAATGTATTTGTAGTATTGTTAGAAATTAATAATTCATGTTGGTATTATTATTAAATTGCTGTCAACTAAGGATGAATGCTAATCATTTTGCCTAAAGGAACACATCCTGGCAGTATATCTATTTGATATCAAGGTGCCAATTGACTCCTAAATGAAATATTTGGACTTCTTTGACAATTCATGGGTTATTAAGGATCTATAGTATATCATGAAGATTTCAATTCATTTTATGCACTCCCCCTCCCAAGAAAGTATGCATATATGCAGACACATCGCAATAATCTGGTTACAAAACCTGGAAAGTGTTGTCTGTCCATCTATCAGGACTTTTGTCTCTCTTACATGTCGCTGCAAATTTCAGTCAAAGTGTACTGCTAAAATGTACACTAAAATGTATACAGAACCTTTCAGAATGATTTCTCTGTCTTTCCTTGCGCTTGGTACAGTGCTGAATCATTGCCAGGGTTACACACCGGGAGTTGATCAATGCTGAACTCTCTCAAACAATTATTGTGGAAATCATACAATGTTCTGATCTAACTTACAGCACTGTAAGTACACAACTGTGTAAGAATGTAAGATTTTACTCCAAATGTGGCTTAAAACTAGAAATTGTTTTGACATAGAGATGTCAGATTTTGGAATGATAATGACAGTTAGTTATAATAATATGCTGTCCATGTTTGACGTTGCCTTCTGCTGTATAGTGTTGCTGGGATTTCTGTAGCCACACTGAGGAAAAATTCTGGACTAGTGAAGTAGAGAGAAAAAGTGTCTTGCTTTAAGCTTATAGGAATATTCTTTCTTTCTTTACCTCATTCACCAATTTTAGTTCTAGAGAGATGAATTGCAAAGCAGAGCGTAAGACTTCTGTTAACTGTTACCTGCGTTCAGATCCTCTCATGCTGCTGAAATGACGAGGCTGAGCTGTTGCAACACGGGTTGCTCTCTCTAGTCTGACGAGATCCCCCAACAACATCACGGATCAAGTTTTTTTTGAGCTCTGTTTCTTGCTGATGACCCAGCAGTGCCATTTAGCCTTCATTTGTTATAGTTGTGTCATATTGCAAATATCAAAATGTATTAACGGAAATTAAACCTCAGACCTTACACAGAGGGAGACTTTGCCAATTCTGAGTGTAAGAGCAGTGGTTTATCCACAGTGTAGTTGGCAGCTTGAGATGTGTAGCGTTCTTTAGTTGCTAGGGCAGCACACATGTTTGTGTCTGTCATTTCCAACACACTCCTTCCAGTTTCACTAGAGGCCTGGAAATCACAGCACATCGTTGTTACTATTTGGAAGTCATCCCCTATCCTGCAGGTAACGTGTACCAAAGACTGATCCTGTGAAGCCTGTGTAGGAGGAGGTGGAAGGTGCTAAATCATTTTCTCTCCAGAATTTTATTTACCAGCCTTAGATGCTGCTCTGGAGATAGACTTTGGACTGAGCTACAAAAAGAGTCAAATTAGCAGGTAGTAACATCCCAAATACCAAAGTCAGCATTACACACACTGCTGCTGATCTCTTGTCTAAATAATTTTGACCACTGGGGGCTAAGCCTAACCTCTTCATGTGGCATGCAAAAGAAAGAGGCGTTTGTCATTCTGGTGTTTCAAAGAGTGTTTCTGAAAAGCTATCCTGCTTCAGTCTCTCCTTTTGACTATAGAAAAGCACTGCTAGGCAGAGTTAAATGGATTAATTACCTTTTCAGTGTAAGAGAAAAAAGAAATAAGAGTCTTGTCTTTATCTCCTCTGATTTCAGAGGCTGACTAGAGGCTTTTCAGATGCGCATATCCCTTTAATGACTTAATCATCTAATTAGGTGACTTGCAAAGGCTATTGGCAAATGAGCAGAGGGTTATTTTCTAATTCCCATGTATCTGTTGATAGAGCAAAGGATTCTGGTATAGTCTCTGTCCTTTTCCCCCATTCAAGGTTCTGGAGATAAAGAGTTAAGATTAAAGATGAACAAGCTCTTTGAATAGGAAATGCAAACTGGCTAAGAATGTGTTATTTTCATTTTAAGCCTCTGCAGCTTTTTAGCAACAAAGTTGGCTTAGAGGATAGGTTTAAACCACTTAAAACAAACCCTCAATTTTGAAGTCGCCTTTTCAATGCATCCACTTGATACGTGTCAAACTGGCTTTAAGTCTTCAGTTGTGTTGATCTCACGCATTTCACTGCATGTTAAAATGGGCAATTAGCAAATGTTCTTTGCATGTGAACACAGAATCAAAATACAGTCAGGGTTCTTCTGTGATCACGGGAAAGCAGTGTTGCCTAAAGCAAGTAGCCAGGAAACATAATGTGAGTTTCTATCTAGCTCAAGCACCGAGTCCTAACCTTTGTTAGTTTGAGATGTGTGGGCTTCATTACATGTTGAGCCCGTATCTGTGCTTCCTTGTGGCATTTCGAACATATCAATTTCACCTTTACAGTAAATGCCAGGAAAATACTGTGCCCTTTGATGTTGTTTCAAAGACATGCATTACTGTGAAAGTAAGACTTACTTGAGGGGAGCAGAGAAAGTTGTCTAAACCATGACTTAGCAATATGGATGTTAAAATAATTTAGGGGTATTTAAGGTCATGGTGGGAGATTTTCACATGTAAAGCCAACTATTTTTGTAATTCTGAGGCTCAGGTGATGCTGCCAGGTATGTGAAAATCTCAATTCTTTCTACATCTTTCTATATTCCTTAGTACGTCTTTTGGATATTAATGGTATTTCAACACATTTCTCTGGACTACTGTTGCAAAAATCAATTTAAATTACACAGAGTAAATGTAATTAAGGAATGAACTTTTCCTTATGCCTGCTATGATGACTAGAAGGTTGTTTGGGAATGTTTGAGCTGAAGGAGTTGTCAAAATCATGGATTTTCAGGAGATACCAGTAACTGATTATGAGTTGATATAGACAGCCCGTCCGCAGAATAAATAGAATTGTGTCTTAGTTGTATCTTAGAGTTGCACAGGCTTGTAGAGAAAGCAGCTGCAGCAAATTTTAATGAGTTCTTCCATCAAAGAACTCTCCAGCTCATCCAGCACCCATCATCTTCCTTCTGGGGGAACATATCTTCAGTCTTTGCTCTGCCACACTGTGCAGGAGTTATCCACCTTCAGCCTTTCCTCTAGGCAGTTAATATGGTTTCACCACTTTTCCTGAGCAGTCATTATTCCTTTTTACAGGATTTGCCCACTGTATTCAACAGACTTTCCCTTCTTTAAGATACGGTGAAGTGCCATCTCCTAAACTGTTTAAAAACTATGGGTTATCAAGCCACTACACACTCCACTGAAAGTTTGCTTGCACCAGGAGAGACAGTTGCCCACTAATTCTGTTAAACGTGATTTAGACTTACAACTTGTACATTATATTCATCCTGATTCCTTATCTGTGTTATAGTTTTAGACAGAGCATGGCTGTGGCGCAGTTTTGTAACATAGATACCTGCAGTCCAACTTTGCCTCAGCTGCCAAGAGTGACTGTGTATTAACAATGCAGCCATCCAGCTCCATTAATCAATCACTCTTGTCAGGTTTTCGTATGGTTTTGGTGGATGGATCTAAAAAAGACTGCATTATGGGTAGCCCAGAGTGGAGGTCCAATTTGAAGTGCAGTGATTTCGATCTTCTGTGTTCGACCCTGTGTGTTTTACATGTTGGGGTTTCTTTTCCTGGCTGAGAAGATGACCAGAAAATAATATTTATTTTTTTTTTCAGGCAAAACAGCTGGTTTTGGCAAATGTACTTTTTGTGTTAAACCTACTTTGTCATAATTCCTGATAAACCTCTTTTAATGTGCTTTTTCTACAGCTTTCTGTTATTCTAGAGAATTATTATTTTGAAAATTTGAAATTTTATTTTTAAATTGGATATATTATTGTTATGATGAAAGCAGCCACTGGTTTGGAAATGTCAAAATTACTTGTTTCATTCCAGCTTAGAATTAAAATATTAAAAATCGTCTCAAAAGACATGTAGGAAAGAGAAACTCCTACTTTTGACTAACTGTAGTACTTTTTAGGTGATAGGGAAGAGATAAGAAAAGTAATTAGAATGTATACCAGTCAAATCTATTTTTCTTTTGTTAGGTAATGTAGGTCTACAACGGAACAAATAATTTAAAAACGTTAAAAAATCTTAGTTGATCTGCTCAGCCACATCTGTCCCTTCTCTTTCATTATTGACATAAGTGGCTTAATATACCATTAAACCAAACTCTATTCTAAAATATATATAAGACCTGATTCCTGCAGTACACTCACTGATGTCCTATGAATTCCAGCTCAGGCCTCACCAGCCATATGGACTCATATTGTGCTGTTCATTAATATTGAATCCAAAAGTTTTCAGTGAAAGCTTAGAGACTTCTGTCTCTCTTTGTATAGGGACACAACAAACCTACCTTAGACATTGTCAGTTCTAGAGGCCTGTGGTTGTTTGCAATAAATAACTGGCGTAATACAACATTTATGCATTAATGTCATTAGCAGTAATAAGAGGTTCTCTGATAAATTCATCTACAGGATCATCTGGGAAGTGACAATGGTCCAGTAATTTTTTATTTCAGGCGTATCATCAGCTGATACCATCTGCTCTTCCTTATATCCTATCCTGATGATGCTCCCTGTCTGAAGTCTGCTTGCCACAAATGTTCCTCCATACCCTGCTGTTGATCGTGACTGCATTCTGGCCCTGCTTTTTGATGTAGGGTGACTCTGTGGCCTCCTGTCCACATATGGCATGAAAGAACAACTCTCGTCTCACGCAATTCACACACAGAGACTGATAACGGTAGGAGAAGAGGAGAAATGTTTTAACATGGGTGCTCAAAATAGCGACCTCCTCCAGCAGTTAACAGAAATAGGTTTTGCCTACATTTATCCCATAGGTGGATTATTTTAAAACTGATAGCTGAGGAAAGCCTTGTTTTAGTACTATGTATTCATTTTTTTTAGCATCTGGAGGAAATAACCTTTTCTCAGACCTTGAAAGCCTGTTTAGAAGCACAGGTGCTGAACTTCAATTTTGAAGTGATGAGAGTGAGCATGTGCTGGGAAGAATGGTGTACCCAGGTGATCCTCAAGCATGCCTCTTCCCTGAGACTGGGAGGTGTGTGGGGAAAGGGTTTTTAGATGTTTTGTGCAACAAGGCCTGAGCATGCCAGTAATGCCAAGATCGATAGGAGAGAAGTCCATCCAAGGCTATCAAATATTCTGCTTCACAAAATCATTAAGCCACAAATCACTGCAAGTGGAGAGGGTATTCTACGGAAGTACTACTATGCATTTTTTTACATGTATGCTGTATTCTGGAGAGGTATTACTTTATGTACCCATAGTTCTCCCTGGCCATCTTCCATATGCTGACATTAGATACTCAGTACTGAGGGAAATGCATCACTGCTCTGATCAAATATGGTAACTCTTGAGGGTTTTTTGTTTGTTTGAGTTGTTGGGGTTTTTTAGATATTAACAGTACTGGAGCATCTACCAAAGATCTGTCTGCCTGTGTGAAACTCACCTAATTTAATAAACTGTCATTACTGTAAAGTCCCAGAGCAAGTATCACAGGCCCATCACATACTTCTTAGTGACTGTAAATTTACAACCAGGCATGTCTGCAGTTAAGTGAAGTGGTAGAGGTATGCATTTAACTAATTATTGATGGGCGGATTAAAATAACAGCTCACAAATTCCGGGTAGCAAACCGGTACTCTCAGAAGATGCTTGGAAAGAGT
>NW_009647230.1:634205-704144 GCF_000708025.1 Charadrius vociferus | reverse complement strand
GTGCCTAAATGAAGATTTCCTTTTCCTGGGGTGCTGGGAGTGACACAGGAGAAGCCTGGTTCCCTTTGTTCCCTATTGAGGATCCTCCGAGCAGGAGCACTCAGACTTGTTTGGAAGATCTAATATCCGATGTGAAACAAGGAGCGCATGTATTGTGCCTGTCGCCAGCGGCTCTATTAGAAACAATCGGTCCTTTTCCACGGCTACATGGCGCGTGATGTAATTCCATTTTCTTCCTGACTGCGGGAAAGGAAAATCAAGTAATTAAATGTGAGAAATCACCAGCCAGGGGGGCCCTTTCTGCTTGGGTGGATTTCCCAACACAGTTGCCCAGCCGCAAAAGCCAGAAGCCAGCCTGGGGAAAGTCAGCACGGCTCTGGACAAAAGCATGACACTGCCCATGAATGCACCGCGTACCAAACACAGTTTGTTGTCAGGAACTGACAAACCAGCCATGTCCAGCTCAAGTGGCCCTACTTCCCATCGGCTTGAAAAGGCCTGCTGGTGAGGAGGCTTCGGTCACAGCGCTATGCTTTACGCTTCCAGCCCCATTGTCCCGGGGCCGCAGGTCCCGGGCGGGAGGCGTCACCACCCCACCAGAAGGTGACCAGGGGTGGTGGGACTGGGGGTTGGAAATGGACTGGGGAGAGTCCATGTGGGAGGGGGGGTTGTCCTGAGGAAAAAGCATCCTGCAGCCAGGAGCAGCCTTGGTCACAATGACCTTGTCTCCCAGTTTTGGCTTGCCAGCCTATTGCGGCTTTAAAACCCTTATTTGCACCACATCTCCCTCTTCTGCAGGCTGCGGGACATCGTGGTTATGGCATGCATAAAATCTTAGTGCCGGGAAGCATTTATTTGGGTTTTGCAAAAACCTGTAGCAGAATTCAAATGTTATGTATGTGGGTAATAAAGAGTCTTATCATATATAGCCTTAGCTTTCAGAAAGCCCCCACTGCCTAGAAGTGAATGAAACTCTGCGAACAGGCAATAAAACTGTGGAGGATTTAAGCCACAAGTTTGGTGGGAGAACTAAAGTCATTTTAGTTCACTTTGATTACTCTTTTTAATAGGTAGCTTACGAGGAGCCTATCACCTGTTTTTTATAAGTAACTATGTTTGACATTTCAATTTCGTTCTTACAGCTTTTAATACATTTTTTATCTTGTACTCTTCTACAGATAATTTACTTCCCAGTGTTTCTTTGTAATAGCAACCGGAATGGAAAAAAATGTTCTCATTTATGTGTAAATTTTGTTAACAAACTCATCTGCATAAATCACATTTCTTCTCAAGGATTTTATTGTGCAGTAGCTGCTTTTTCACTAAAGTTAGAACTTTAAAACAGCTCTCAAAATCAGCTTAAAAGTAAATTACAATGAAAATAAGATCAACATAACAAAACATTTTGATTTTGGCTTTAAAAAATAGAGGAGAAAGAATCAAGACAATAAAGGGTATTAAGGCCAAGGAAATTGTTTAATACTTACCTGTTGTTTACGGGTTTTTGAGGGTTATAAATGTGTGACTCCATCCTTGTGTATTTTTTAGTAATTGAAATGTGCGATCTATTGTGTCTTGTTTAGGCATACTTGAAGAACATAATATGGAAAAAAAGATCTTCTTATATCCATTTGTTCCTTCTGACTCTAGATATAAGATGAATTAACACAGAACAACTTTCCTAGCCAGGCTGGCAAAGTGGCAAAAATTGTGTCTCACGTTAGGATCTTTTGTTCTATTGCCTTCACAAAAAGTGTGAAATGGTGTGAATATGAATCAAAATGTGGATATCTCAAACTGTATAGCAAATTCATTGGTATTGTAAGCAAGGCTGCTTACTGGTGTTGCTGTTACTTGCTCAGAGGCTCACTGGAGATAAAGTCTATGGAAACCTAAAATAATTTTGGTAATGACTTTTTTTTTTTTTGTTGCCCTTAATATTCTGTGTTTCAGCAATCTGGGATGGAAATGAGCACAGAGAATGCACGTGACATGGTGACTGGCAGTCACTGCTTCAAGTTTCAGTTAATCCTCTGCAGAGTGCTCTGAGCATTGAGCAAAGATGATAATTTCAGATAATTTCCACAGATCTCTTAGAATTATCGGTAAATTATCCTATGTGCTGATTTCAGAGAGGGCAGTATCACTCAGGGGTAGGAAAGATGAATAATTTGAGAAAGTCACAGTTTCAAGTATCTCTTCTCCTGATCAATAAGTAAATAATGCATCCCTGAATGGCAAAACCATTCCTTCTTGGTAAACACAGCAGAATATGTCTTTTCATGTACAACTTTACCAGTTAAATATAAAATACTAATGTACAATGCTGTGGTGAAAGCTGCAATTTAATGTTATTTTTATGTACGCATAATATTGTTTAGCTGTTTTGAACGTCTTAGTATAGTAGCCAGTCTTTCCAGCCTAGAAATGCACAAAATTCATGATTGGCTCGTAAACGCTTTATTAGAAGCTCTACGCTCATTTCCTCCGTAGCCTTCAAAGATCTAGCATAATGGCTATCTGGAATGAATTCTGTTCCTTGTTTTAGTAGCAGCTGCATCTGTGCATGATTAAACTTAACTGTTAAAGGTTACATAGTGGAATTACTTTTTCAATAACATCAAAATATAAGAATTTTATCTGGTTCTGATTCAATGTCTCCTTCAGAAAGCGCTTGTCCAAAATACCTGATGTGTAGAAAATCAGACCTATGTTTTTAAGAATCCTAGGTATTTACAAGAACTACTTCACCTTGGCAAACCAGTGACTCAAAGCAAGTTGTGTAAAGCAAGGATCATAGTCATGCCAAACCTGGTTAAAAAATTCCATGTCGTCAGTCCTGCCTTTAGGACTAATAGTCATCAGAGGGTCGGTAGATTGACTGTGAACATCTTTTGGTTGCTGTAGGAAGTGTGCGGAGGCTTTGCTGGTAATCTAGGCTTGGACAAATCAAAGTTTGGACTTTGAAAGTCAGGCAACACTGTTGCCTGAGCCAGGACTTAAATGTGCTACCTGGATTCTGAAATACAGTAGGAAATACTGTGTCATGACTGCCTTTTTAAGTGGCTTTCGTTGTTTACGATCGTACATCCATGAGCAACTGCTGATCATTTGTCTGTGTTTGTCGTTTTCTGGAGCAAGGGTGGAGGGCGGGCACAGGAGTCAAATCTCTCCTGAAGTCAAGGACAGCGGGTGAGATGTTCAAATGTTCAAATGTAAAAGCTGGAATGGCAGCGGCAGGTGTAAAACTCAGGGGTTTCTGACTTCCATTCTGTATTTCGCTAAACATGATGTGTGATTTTGGAATTTTTTTTTGTTACCATATATGCGATATAAAAACTTATTTGTGTTACACATGTATCACCAAATGTAGTTTCTAGGCACTGTAGCATTTTCAAATTTTTACAAATGCAAATGCAACCTAAATGAAACCAGAATCTCATTTCCTAAATTTTCTGATCTTTTTCCTGTAGTTTTGTCCAGAAAATACTGGACTACTGAATGCTGTAAGAGAAATGAGTATTAATTATGTTTATTTTATAATAAATATATATGTGTATTGTGCTGGATGAAAGACTGGAATGGTTAGCTCCAAGAGAAAATAGTTAAACAAATGGACAACAGTCTGAAAAATCTGACAGTGATAAACTGTAGTTAATCCAAAACTTTGACCACTATGACCTGATTTTAGTCATCATGCTTCATTATTGATATTGCTATTCTAAACTTCCAAGTGATTTTAATAAGCTTTCTTTAAAACAATTTTTTCATAGTTATAGTTTTATATTTTTCAAGTGCTTCAAGCTCTCCCTACCATTGTCTCTTTCTGTCTGCAGCCATGCACTATGCAAAAGCGCATGGATCATTTCCATAGCCAAAATACACTGGAGTGGGAGGAATAATATGCAGAAATTCTACCTTAAATCAAATGAAAATTTAAATCTAGTCGCTCAAGATTCTCAAGGGACGAATAACAGTGGAAAGCAGAAAACTGGTAAGAGATAGGATCTAGTTCCTAAAATTTGTATTAAGAGTCTATTAATAGCCAAGTTTCCAAAAGTGATGAGCCACCACTGCTTTTTGTTAAAATTAGCCCATTTGGAAAAAAAAAAGAAGGCTAATCTATAATTTATTTTGAATTTTTATTTTCAATTCAACATTTTTAAACAAGGATTCCTCCAGTCAGTTTCTAAAATTCATGTTAGAGCCTTTGGTTCTGAATACCTGTCTTTTCCAACAACTGTAAGAAGTACCTCCTAGAAAAAAGACAGCACGACAGCACGCGCTACCTTTTTTTTTTTTCCCCGTCCCCTGTATATGCATTGATTGAAATAACTGTTGTTTTTCCTGACTGTGAGCATAAAGGAGGCGCCTGGTTTTGCTGACCACAGAAAAAGAAAGGTAGAGTATTATTTAATCATTTTTATTTTCTGAACACTGTCCTTCTAAAAAGTTGAAATGGAATTTATCTTAGGGTAAAGTGAGACATGTTTTAGTTCTCTTGAAGCCATGTTTCAAGATCGGCTCCTCTGCCATTTGTCTGCTATTGCACACGCTTAAGCAAATGTGGTTTAAACACTGCTCAGCTCTGCTTCATTTATAGGACCTGGCATGGCATCTCTGAGCACAAAGAGCGTTCAGTGCTACTCTGAGGTTACAATGAGCAGTGATGAGCTAAAAGCCTTTGGAAGGGTGTGAAAGAACCAAGTAGAAAACCAGCCATGAGGAAATGGACTTCTACTTATTTTTATAAATACATTGTTGAGTAGCATATATACAATGAAAGGAGAGAAAGGAAAGAATATCCCCTTTCTGTATGTTTACCATTGGTGCCTGAGCCAACTTTAAGATTTCCTTTTGTTCTTCAGTATGTGATCCAACTTTCAAAAGACCTCTAGTTTTTGATTTGCAATTGTCTGAGTTAAGATACAGTAAGAAAATGAAAGGCAGATGTTTCACACCTTAAGTCAATCTCTAGGAGTATTTTAGAGCTGTTCAGCACATCCAAGGTGGTGACCTTCCTTGGCAAAGCTTCTTAATTTTCCCACACCTGCAGCTTTGCTGTCTTTTTTTTTTTTTTTTTTTTTTTTTTTCATTCTCACAATAAGCGTAGCTAAAACAAGCATTCCAGTGTGCATGAATAAGGCACACAGTAGGCAATTTGGGGACTCATTCATCACCGATCAATAGAACTGCTTGGATAGTGGATGAGATAGCAAACCATTTGATTTATTACATCCACTGCAATAATACATGATTTTAAAAGAAATTAAAACCACAAAACTAAAAACCTTTATCTTATTTATTAACCGCTGATAGAAGTAATAAATAAATACTGCCATTTCTTTAAAAATATCAATCAGCTGTGTCTGTAAAGTGTGATATCTTTTCTTGAGAGGTGTAAAAATGATGAGTTTTTAAAATGATTTGGTTTCTTTTTGTTATAATATTTCTACTGTAAAGATGCTGCTGCTTACAATTAGTAAAATGAATATATGTTAAGAAAACACAGCAACAGAGATCCCACTTCTGCTAGAATATGGCAAAACTCTTTGGTTTCAGTTTGTTCTTATGGAATAATTTATCCCTCTTGCAATACCGTTGAACTTATGAAGCTACAGCATATAGTATCCTGTATAAGAATATCAGAAATTAATTGACCCTGAAATATGCATGAGGAAAACTGGAATAATGACTACCAGTGATTACAAACATTTCTTCTTGAAAACAATGGTTCTTTACCTTAAATGGAAGACTCACGACCAGAACATTTTTCTCAAGACTTCAAAAATGCCAAAAAAGAGAGAGCAGGAGTTTGACACACACTCCCAAGATTTTCTCTTCAAATTACAATTAACTTTAAAATAAGGTGACAGCTAAATATTGCTATATTTCCTAGTAATCTGAGCCAAACTTATCATTATTTTCTGAGTAAACTGAGGAACTGAAGGCGCTCTCATCTTCCTCATACGTGTTTTGGATCAGCAATGCATCCCAGCAGCAGAAACCAGTATATGGAAAGCCAATGAGATAGTCAGTCACAAAGAACAGAAACCATAACTAATGATATGCCTAGTTTGGGGTTTTAAACAAAGACATATTATTTTTCATCAAAAATTATCTTTAAAAAGGAGCTGTTTTGTTCTAGTATTTCAAAAGCGGCAGAATTAAATTTTGCGGGAGGGAGGGAGAGAAATTCTCTGAAGACAGAGACGAATACTGTGTAACAAAGCTAACAGATATTAAAATAGATATAACTGCAATGTATCTGCCACATGTAATAAATGCAAATTATATTGTAGAAGATTTATTTATTGCATAGAGAAGTCTTCATGAATTTTGAACTTCTGCAAATTATTTTTTCATTTGTGAGTGATCTCTGAGTAAACTTTGATACAGTCTTTTACCTGAAACTTCCCTGATGTTTTCAAAGGTATACCAAGGTGTTGGGTTTTTTTACTACTAAAAATAAGTACCTTTGCCATTTTCCTTATTTGTCAATTTGAGGATTTTATTGTTAATTAGATATATTAGATGATAAGACTAATTCACCCTTGCTTTCTTTCACACATCAACATTTTCCACTTGATGTCTATGTTTTTCTTACAGAGACATTTTTTAAACTTTACCAAAACCAGTTTATTTCTGAATGAAAAATGCCAGATGATATACTTAGCACAAAATATACATATGATTATATACAGCTAGGATTGGTATCTGTCATGGAAGTCAAGCTCCCCAAAGGAAAAATGTTTTTGATTGTTTTCCATGGAAAATATATTTTGGCAGTTTGGTGACAATACTAAAAATCATATGCTGCCTGTGAACAGGTTTTTGAGAGTGTTGTTGCTAAGAGGTTAATCCTGCACCCACTCTTTTAAGTGATGCAGTACTGACAGTACTTCTCTCTCCACTGCTACAGAATCAGGCGCCAGACCAGCAAAATGCACTTAGATTGTTGGTGCAGATGTACCTATATATAACAGATTTATAGAATGCATATATCTTAAGTGATCTACTTCCAAACATGTTAGAACGTTATAAGATCTCATGAAAATAAACTCTTGCAGTGCTCACAGAGAAAAATGTCCTGTGGCTAAAACTGGCAGTAAGAACTTTTGGCTCATTTTTTGCTTTTCAAACTCATAGTTTACTTAACCTAGACCTTTGGGGAAATGTTTCTTCTTTGGTTATTTTCAATTAGTACTCAGCCTTTTATAGAACACAGAGAACATAAAATTAATGCAGTTTTCCTAAAGAACCTTCCTAAATGGCTCAGAAAAGATCTTGCTGCCTTGAAAATGCCTTAGAAATAACTGGGGTTTTGTTGTTGTTGGTTGTTGGGTTTTTGTTCTTTTTTTAATTTAACATGATGATGAGCAGGAACCTCTCCATGTGAATTCTTTCTATAGCAGAGTGGGGAGAAATATGACTACTTCTTTCACTGTCATGTGTTCAATAACAGTGATGAAAAGAGAAATTGCAGGAATTTTTTATCTGCCATTTGTTTTTAATTCAATTTGGGGAAACAAAATATTTCTGAAGTTTCTCACTGTCTGCATTCAGTAGAGACAAAGCTCTGTGGTGAGCACTCTGTGAAGTAATCAACGTTCCCATGAAAAGTTTTGCACTTGGTGAAACAATGTTTTCTGACAAGTTGTTTTCTGTCATGATCTCTGTTATATCTAGACTAGCTTCGTATCTTCATTATTAGTACTCTACTAGACCCCTTGAGACCACAGCATAGTGTAGAAGAATCCTGCCATCAGGTCAAATACTGGTTAATGGTCCTTTCTTACAGAACTCTCATATGAATTTACTCTCATTCCCCATTACTTTTTTTGGCTGAATAGTATACAGATCCTGAATGCACAAGTGTATTCAGGAAGCTTAGGAGCTGATTGAACCATTTTATAGGAAGGAACTACCTTCTACTAGAAAGACATAGCATTATAAATGCTGCCAGATTTATAATGATTTATTTTATGCATACCAGATTTCTCTAAAGCACATATACAATGAACAGAACTGACGAGGGTTTAGAAATTTAGAGATAACTATTTGTGAAATAGAAGAACATACTGGAAGTTCAAGTTGAGCCATGTGAAAAATAATTTAGCCATTGTACAGGATATTGCCTTTTTTCGTTGATTTCATTATAAACTCCATAACAAATTTTGTTGAGACTAAATTGGCAGAGTTAATTTGTGGGCAGAACTGTAGTATTGCTTTTTTATTTCAGAATCCCTGAATTTTATTAGAGATTAATGTAGATAAGAACATTAATGCTGGTAATAATAAAGATTACACAAGCTCAACTTTAATTAAGTGAAAAATGACTCCTCCTTTACAGTACATCTCTCCTACCTATAAAATCATGTGATACAGGATGTATTCAGTTAACTGATACATATGAACTGAAGATCAAATTTTATTTGCAAGATAACATGCTTCAAATAATTTTTTATGTAAGAGAAAAAAAACAGTACACTCCACCTACCTTATTGTTAACCAGTTGTCTACACATAGCATCTGTTTACATTAGTAATGTAATTGCTGTGATAATAAGCTCATTGATTTAGTATCTAAGGAAATAATCAGTCAGGACATCACATTTGTCTTGCTTTACTTGACAGCCTATCTTCTACACTGAATAGACAATGTCAATTCTTGCCATTGTTTCAGAGAAATGGAGCAACAAAACAACCCAGAAAGCTCTCTTCTCATTGCCAACTATTGCCATAAAAATGTTTGCTGTAGCTAACTGGTATTGGACAAATTTAATTTTAACAGTGGCACAGGGCCAGTACACTTTAGTGTAGGAAAATTGTATTTCTTTTGTTATTCAGACAGTATGACAGCCTTATCTTTCACCTGACAGTTAAGCAAAAAAAGGACTGTGAAAACTAAAACTGAAATAAAACAAAGACACAACTGGGAAACTTTGGTTAGCTGACTCACTAGGAATGTTTTCGAAGCATTTTTATGTGAAAATGTAGAAACGAAGTCTCCTTACTAGGTGTTAAGAACCACTTTACAAGATTGTAAGATGTCTATGTACTTGGGTTCACTTCTCAATATCACAGAGGAAAACATTCCATCAGGAGTGTTAAAATAAAGAAAAATACCAGGTTTATGATTTTATTTCTTTCTTTATCTTATGGACCGTTAATATGCCCTTCCTGCTGCAACTTTGGATTTCACAAGCTTTCAAAGATCCATGGTACAAAGAACAAGTTCATGGATTGAAATCTTAGAGGATCAGGTTCTCTTGTCTCTATGTGATGTTCAAGCTAGGGAGGAGGACACAAGTCTGTCCCCTCCATCTCTTTGCCTCCCACAAAGACCAGCAATCACAGCAGGGCCTGTAGACAGTGATGCTGAATGACTTCTGTGCCTGGACTATGTTGTAGACGGAATGGGGAGCAGAGAGCAAGAGAAGTCTCATTCCCCTGTGGAGGTGAATTTCTATTCATCGGTTTACAGACAGCACAACTGAACTCATATTATATATAACATTGAACAAATAATACCACTCTCACTATATAGCACAATTCCAAGACATCTTGTTTTTGAAGGATGTCTTAAAAATACTGCTATTAGTTATCGTGTGCTTCACAAAGAAAGTTAATCTCTGAACATTTTAGAGAGGAAGGGATTTTAAGGATAAAATTAAAAAATACATTTAAATTATTATAGACCATGGTGTGCTCTCCAGGAAATGAACTGAAAAAGTAAACTTACCTCACTTCACCTCAACATCAGAAAAAGTTCAGGTTTTGTCTCCTCTGCATAGCCTTTGTTTTAGTTGCGAGTGGGAAGAAGACTTACACTGTGGAAGAGTCAGTAGAAATGAAGATATGCAAAACTAAGCCCTTATCATGGAGTGTTAATTACTTATGCGGTAGTTGTACTTACAAGATGAGAGCAACCAAAGACAGGTTGTTCTTTGTTTCCAAACCAGATGCGGGGTAGCAGAAGTGTGGCCTCACAGCTCATCTAAATTCTGAATTCCGGCAGGCTGACAGCTGCTCCCTTTCTGCCGATTAAGGAACACTGACAAACATTTTTTTGTTTCTTCTTTTTCCTGCAGAAAGACTTTCTTGGCTGTTTGTACTCATATACTCAAAAATGGGCTCTTCCCACTCAGTGTTTTTAACTGTGATTACTAAAAAGGACCTATTGTTAAATTGAAGAAGAGAGGCAAGGTTTGGATGGGATTCTCTGGGAGGTATAATCATATGCCACATATTTACTGATATATCACCAAAAAAATGCCAATTACAATTGAAAAATGTACTTTATTTTTTTTTCCATAACTCTCCTGGACAGAAGCCTTGAAAGATCTTTCCAAAATTAAGTCCTTTCTTGTCAGACAAATGAAGTCCATTCAGTTGTGGTCCCTTTGGGGACTGCTGGCAGAGTTCAGAGCTGACACAGGTCCAGACCCACTTCTGCTCCATGTAAGGAAGAAAATATGCGTTTCTGTTTTAACTTGCAGGATAGTATTCTAAGGTCTCTTGGTGTTTTTCCACTTCTAAGAAAAAAAATTCAAAAGGACATGATGCTGATGCTGCCCAAAACAGTAAGTTCAAGAAATGTGGATGCTCATGGGTGTTCCCTCAGTTTGGACAATGTGCTGCTGTGGATCTACATTCACTTGTCATCTGGGAGAGATTTGGTAGGGTACCTTCATATTAAGAGTTGCACATCACTTGTACTTGTTGTATTTGCACAGATGTACTTGTTCCAATCCCAGCTGAACATTTGTTCTTTCTCTAATAGTATTTCCTTTTCGACTGAAATGAAGATTTAGCAGCATGTGAAGAAGTATTGTGTGTTTGTCACCATGCTAACAGTTTTCACAGTGCTCTTTTCTGAAGTTGGATGATCTAGTTTGAGGCATATGCCCAAGCTCTAAATGAACATCAGCTATATGGGTAGGCTACGTATATTGAGGTTTTTGTTTATTTATATATGTGCACATGCATATACAAACATTATTGCTGTAATCTTAAAGAAATTATATAGACATCCAAAGTATTATATGTATTTAATCAGATTTAAAGATATTTGTATCAGTTTTAATGATTTTCCTCTTTCCCAGAAAAGCGTGCCTCCTAAAGCAGTTTTAGTGAGATTCAAACAAGCTAGTCATGAGATTCTGCAGCTTACACACCTACAGTTGCTGAACTTGGACTGAAATACAAGTTTTCTTCCTACTGGTTTGTACCTAACCAAAATGGTTGCTCTTCTTCCTATGATGAAGGGGCTTAGAAAGTTGAATCAAAATAAAATATATACATCTGGATAGCTGTACTGGATACCTGATAGTGGCTTGAACAGTAGTGAAATATGGCTAACAGGTATTAACCAAAGACGGTAGAAGGCATCCGGATCCAATCCACATCATCTAAAGGCATCCACTCTAATTGTAAACAGGTTTTGCCTAATCATTTCCACACAGGGAAATTCTGGAGTGATACTAATTTTAATTTTTTTTTTTTTTTTTTTCTCCTGACCTTTCCTCTCAGAAAAAGAAAATGAGTGAAAACACAGCTCTAAGAAGAGCCTGAAGAGCATACTGGGGAACACCTGTGGGAAAGCAGGTCTTCAGTGTAGAAAAATGAACGTTCGCTATATGAGGGGACTGGGTGCCAGACCCAAGAGCCTGTGTTAGGGGTGCTTGTCTGCTGCTGCCTGAGCAGAAACACTGTAAGGAAATAATAGGACTGAAGGTGAGAGAACAATTTTCTCCCCCAATATGAGATGTGTTTCAGTTCGAGATGCACTGGGTCAGTCTCACAAGACCCTGTCATTAGTACTAAGCGACCTCAGCTTTATATACATATCTGAGAATAATACCTTTCTATACCAAATTCTCTTTGCCTACTTGCCTCAGGGCAGGTGGGTTTTTCTGACCATCAATGGAGTATCGCTGCTGTTTATCATTATTACCAATCATCAGATAAAAGATAGGAGAATAAGTGTTGTGCTGATTTGGTAATTTTTTATGCTGTTTATGTAAGCTTGTTGGATATGGGTTTGCGTTTATTTATTTTTATTTTATTCTGTTTCCTTCATACCCTCCCTTTTTGTGTAGGATCTCTGCCTTTTACTGGGCTTTTGCTCACTGCTGCACTGCTCTGTGGGAAATAAACAATAAATGCCTGTTCCTTAAAGCAAGGCAGAGGATGCAAGGTATTCTAGGATGTACTATATTAAATCAAGAAGCTGTGTGGTTAGTGTTGATAGAATAATACAGAAATTTTACATGCACACTGCAGCTCTTACTTGGAGGTAGTTTTACACTTTGAGGACACTTTTTGCAAAATTCTAGTCCTAGGAGATCAAATGACATTAAGATGATGGATGGTTGGGGATATCTTGAAATGAGCAGTGTCTGTTCCATTTATAAATATAACAATCTACAAGGTTAGAAATGAAAGTTGAAAAATCAGTAGTTAAAGCTGTTCGAAGTAGAGGAACAGTTATGGAATGGATTTATACACAAGCTGCTTCATACATCACTCTTTGGTATGTTTTAAAATTTGAGTGTAGATGTGAGCAACCACTTCAAATAGCCATGGAGATTAGTATTTCAGTCACTGAGGTCACACTGCCTTGTCCAGGAACTGGTTGAGGTAAAATTAACAGCATCTTTATCTTTTAACTACTTTGGTTAAAAACTATTAATAATTAACACTCCAATACTTGTGAATGACACTTTTTAAAGAAAATCAGCCTGTTACAGGAGTTTACTCGTTAAAGCTGCTGACCTTATGTCTTGTACCAATCAAACACTTCTGTGCTATCTCAAATGGCATTTTCTATCCCTACCTCTTCTGGCTGTCATGGAAACAGCCGTGCACCCTCTTATAAAGGTACTGTAATACTGTCGGGCCCCACACAAATCACATTAACGGTGGAGTTAGAATCAACTTAGACATAATAATTGTCGTAGCTTAGGGAAATAGCCCCTCGCCTCTCTTCTAGACAGCTCCAAGTCCGAGCACTTCCCAGGAAATCTGGTTCCATTTCCTGGAGGAAAGCCATCCTGAGGGACACCTGCAGTTCTGCGCTGCGGTGAATAAAACTGGCAGGCATGAAATCCCTGCATTTACTATTAGCTGGAGAGAAGTTTCCCTCTGAGATCTGTGACTTCTGAATGGCACTTAGCTTTTGCCATCAAATGCTTTTCTTCAAGGGTGTAAGTGCTCATGAAGAAATTAGACAGAGACACAACACGCTGCACCTCAGATGTCTCACTTCTCACAACACAGAGAAAAGTCACTGCCAGGCTCCAAACCTGCCTTACAATGTGGAGACTGTGACACCACTTTCCCCCCTCCTTTTACCGTCTCAATTGTCATCAACAACAGGAGCGAAAATGAACAATGGAACATCTGTAGAGGGGGGAAGTTTTTTATTTTGCATTTTTCTTGTTGAAAGCTCCTTTTCCTTAGAGATATTCACTTTTACTTTGGTTTGTTTTGATTTTGGCGTCGTGAGTTCTGTGGTTTGTTCCAGGAGAAAACTGAGAATGAGGAATATCCACGTCCCTTCTCATAGTGAAAACCCCGCGGCTCTCTTCTTAGCTGTCACTCCAGCAGAAGTCCTGGAAATTTCCCTCTTGCACCCTGTCCTCCCACTTCTATTGAATGAAATGGCAGCAACTGCTCCACCATTAGGATCAATATCCAGGCCATTATGTTGGCAAAAGGAGCAGCAAATCACATTTACGTGGATTGTCAGATTCATTATTATAAGCAGATGGCAGTCCTTGCACTACAATGCAGCTGAGAAAAGACTGACATCATTTCAAATTAAAATCTATAATGCTAATACACATCTCTGACTCTTTGTACAGGCCTAAGTGCATTAATCTTCTGAATGATTTGCCAACGTGTGCACTGCTTTAGGTGTTTTCACTTGAGTGGAGCTAAAAGGAGAGCTTTTAACTGAGAATGGTTAACATTTATTCATACAGATTGATAAAAGTTAACATGCAATTTTCTTTACTAGTAGCTCCCTAATACGAATTAATGGGACATTTTGAAGAGAAAATGCCAAGTTCAGAAGGCCAGTTTAAGAAATGTGTTAACCATTGAAGAGAAAAATATGTTACTAGTGTCTCCTTTATGTAAACTGATCTCAAAATACTCATAAAAGAAACTACAGCATTTTTTTTAATATGCAACAGAATTGCCTAAATATGCAAAGCAATGTTAGTTGTCAAATGCAGATAAAAATTAAAAAAAAAATTATGATGAAATGGTCGTCAAACTTTAAAAAGTAAACATAACATGAATCCATTCTTTTAATACAACCAAAGTGGCAGACGGTTCCTAATAAAAAGGATTTTAAAAATTTGGGGGATGGTTTTATCTGCAGTGTCTAGACTATGTATCCTGACATCGTATTTTCAATAGAGTGCTCTAGAATTTCAGAATTTCATACACAATTTTTAGGAACGCAGAGGCTGATTCCTCCACTCTTCTGCCTTTCTCCAGAAAGGATATGTCCAAGAGAAAGAATCTGCTGGTGAATAAAGGACAGACAGACACTCCTGTCAGGCTGCCTAACCACGAGGATACAAAGCCTTTGCTTCTAGAGGAACATTTGCAGATTGAGGGCCTCTCCTAAACTACCTCTACCTGCACACGGGTTCCTGAATAACCCCACTTTGGAAGCCGTGGGATCACAGTGTCGATTCTGAGCTAAAATACCTTTCCTTTTGGAAGGGCTTAGTAGGTGAGCAGCATTACGCTCATGCCACTGCTTGGTTTCACGGAACTAACAAAAATCTTGTGTTTACCCTAAAGAAGATTGTTTTAAAACATCCAGATTACCAAAGCCATGAAACTCCGGAATCCCCACATCCAAAGCTATATAAATGCCTGTGACATTGTAGAAATGCTTGGCTTTGCTAAAGAAGCATATTTCTGAAAAAATAAAGTTTGTTAAAATGTTTTGACCAGATGCAGGTTGGATCTCTTGTCCCACTTATTGTTATCCTGATATTTAATTTCAAAGGAAACAGAGTCTACAGGTCTACAATATGCCTTGCCTTCTCCCAGTACGTGGCAGTGCCAGGTACTAACACATTTTAACAGATGTCTGCGATGTGAATTAGTTACTTCTTTAAATACATCATTGATGTTGTTGACTTTTTCTGAGTTCTTTTGCTATTAGCATATCTGAAGCCAAATATCTCTGTATTTCATTCATATTTGCTCACCTTAATGACAAAAATTGATTTCTTAATACTTCCCTTTTTCTTCCATCTGACCCAGTACTAGTACCTTGTTTGACTTTCACAAACCAGGCGGTATGTGCAGAAATAAAAAATAACACTTTTCACTAATATAAACAAGAGCCTAATAATTTGTTTACGAAGAGATTTTTTTCTGAGTAGGGAGTGATTTTTATTAAAATGAATCACAAATTACTGGAAAAAAAAAGTAGTTTCTTTGTTTGGGAAGTTGCTTTAAAATATGAAGGGTGGGCAGCTGCACATTGAAATTCAGAAAAAGATAATGAAACACAATTTCATTTTTCAAATTTTCAAAAAGAAATGTCATTCCAATGAATTAAATTTGAAAGAAAGATATGTAACTAATTACAGCTTTATGAGTCTGATCTTCCTAAAATCCTTACTCTTTCATGAAAAATCTTGTGTACTTGAAACTTCGGGTTTTATGGATGTTGAAATGAACTGATTAACATAAGAACTTTAGATCAGCTTTGACACTGTGACAATCAGAGAAAAAATGCATAAGAATTCTGAAAAACTAAAAACTCGCCAGCTTTTTGATATGTTGAACATGTCTTATAGTCCTATTTGAATCTTTTAAAGTAATTTTCTTGTAAAGTGCTTTACCAATGATTGTGGTCTTAAATCCCTACCACATATTTCAGCTTTCTTTTTTAGGGATTACAGATGAAAACAGGTACTTCCAACAAGCAAAGGATGTTGAAATTTATGGTCGTGTTTATTTAAAGTGCATGGGTTGCATCTGATATTTATTTAAGAATTTCTTTTCATAGCATAATGTTTAGACTGTTTAATTAATGGTTAATGGCAAGAGATGGGAAATGTGTGATTTGCAAATTGAAAAAAGCTCTTAAAAGTTTTGCAGAACATCTGGAACTTTTCCACAACAGTCTTGAAATAATATTCTCCAAGCCATAGATCCCATTATCACTCATCTCACATATGTTCCACCACAACTACTCAATGAATTGATTTCTCATATATGCATTGCATGGATTCATTAAGTACGGTACACACCAACATTCCTCACTTTTCATTCATTAGTCAAGTTAATGTTAATAACTTCCGAAATACTGATGCTGAATTAGCAAATCTGAATAGAGTCTGTGAAATGTAACTCTGGAGCTTATTTTAGAATATGGCCTATTTCTCAAAAGTGGCACTCAGTCACACAGTGTAAAAATTGTAGTGGTTTAGTAGTAAACTGTAAATTATTATTTTTTGAGTACATGGAATAGTAGACTGTTTTTGATCCTTGGTTGAAGAAGTAAGATAGAGCATTCATGAGTTGTGCGTGCTTTACGTTCAATCTGAGCCCTACAGTGTATACTTCTTTCCCCATCCCCCTTCCCTTTGCCTGCATTTCAGTTTGTTTTACTGACTGAACACTTAAAGAGATATCTACTTAAGGATGTCAAAAGGTGTAGTAAATGGGAGGCAGGCCACTGGGAGACAAAATAGGGAGGTCATTCCGCCTGACCTCCTCCTGTTTTTTCCCACTAAGCAAGCTGCTGCTCAGCTGACTTAAGATTGAGAGACAAGGCAGAAAAACAGCAAAAACAATATTAACTCAACCTGTTTGGTACCGTGCTTTCTACTTGCAAAAGGTTTTCCTCCATGCTTAAAGCTGGTCTCCTGTTGCAGTCATTCACTTTAGAAATGCCAGAATATTTTGGTTTTGTCTGTTATTCACCCTGCGTGCAGGTTGTGTAAGTGAATGGAAATCCAATGATAAAGTCCTCTCTGACTTCTATTAGTTATAAAGAGAATAATTTCAACAGTTAAGCTAAGGTTCTCAGTAGACGATGGTTTTGTTGACATTGTAGAGGAGATTTTGTCTTTATGTGATATACAATACTTCTGTAATTTCTTATGGTGGCATTAACATATTGGGAAGTAAATCCTGACCTTTAACCTCACAGCTACATTGATGAGGCACAAATTGATTTCTCCTGTGTATTGAGTCTCTGAGCTGGGCAGGAGGGTCCCAGAAGTTTGGCAAGTGAACCTTTAGTCGAGTACAAGTAGTTGTCATCTTGAAGAGATGCAACGAGTCTTCTTCCCTTACAGGTATTGTGTACTTCTCTTTGTTGCCTGATGCCTGGCAGATCATGCCCACTTTGACAGCACCTTGTTTTGCTGATCGGTAGAAATTAGTAACATCTTCTGCATTGGGGTCCACTGTAACTAAGAGGTATGTCTGTTTTGTGGACAGCAAAGGCTTCATCCCACCAAAGTGGAAGTTAGCCCTAAAAACCTACAATCCAAAGAGATGTTTGAAAGGCATTTGTAGTTTTTAGGTGCTTACCTCAAGAAATTTTCCTTAACCTAGTGGAGCTCACTCTGCAAATCTCTGCCATTGTTTATTATGAACTTGTAGCAAAGCTAGTTATATAATTCACCTGTAAAAGGAAGTAAGAGGAGCTCTACCCAGGCATATATCACAAAACCATATAAAGAAGCGCCTATACCACAAAGCAAGGAGGAAGGAGTCATGAAAAAAAAAAAAGAAGAAAAATCAGCCTCTGACAAACGTATTTAGTACTACTTTTGCTGCTTAGGGTTTAACTTAAAAATATTTTACTTCCTTATATTTTTCCTCTATTTAGACAAAACTAAAAGGCACAAAGTTAAAACTAAAAAGATTTTTGGCAATGAAATTTATGCAACTGAGAAATGAAGGTTTGGAAGTTTCACAGATTAGCACCTATGTGGAAAAGCTGTACAAAATACCAGCAAATAAGTGTAAGGTCTGACCAAACCTTGGCAAATGAATGATTTTTGAGTTAGAGAATTCTTCTGTGTTGTAATGACTCAATTTCTCTGGTGCAAATTAGTCAAGTTATATCAGTCTGTATTTTTGAGTTATGTCAACATCTCTGAGAGAGAGTTCAAGTCCGTGATTATGGGATTAGCAAAACAACAAAATTCTAGAATACAAAGCAGAAAAATTCTAGAATACAAAGCAGAAAGACTCTTTAGATTGCAATGAAAAGAAAAGATGTTCACAGGGCATTTACAGCCTAATCAGATTTCCAGTCATGGATTTAGTCTAAAAAGTTTGTTGTTTGGGTTTGGTTTTTGTTTGTTTTTGTTGGTTTGTTTGTTTGTGTGGGTTGGGTTTTTATGTTTGTTTGTTTTTTTATAAAAGCAGATACATTATTGGTAAGTAGCTAATTTGTAGCATTTTGTAAATAGGACTTTAAGTGCAAAATTGCTGGCATATAACTGTGATAAAGAATAGCAAATAGAAAACGTCTGTAGTCCAACTCTATCTTCATGAAGCAAATGAAACACCGCTTTAAACATAACAAAATCTACTTAATTTCATTATCTGTCAGTGTCAGTGACACGTCAGTGCCAAACCTTAGTTTTCCACATCAGCTACAGAGTTTGCTGTGTATCTTGCTATAGTTGAATACAGCTCAATAATTCTCTTCCCCTTTTCTAAGCTTGAGGTCTTTCCATGATTCTTTCTCTCATATATAATATAAAAGAATGAATAAGCATATATTCTTTTAAACCTTTTCCAAAAATCTCTTGAAAAATATAATAAAAGAACCTAATGGTAAAACAATAGCAAGTCATAGGTATCCAATAACCCACTTCCTACTCTATGTCATTGTGCCAACTTAAGAATAAACATTTCTGAGGGTTTTTTTCCACAGGCAACACATAGTCATTAATACTCTCAAAATGCTGCTCGTTCTGTATCCATAAAGAACAAGAAATTGGAGAGGTGATTTTAAAAAACTGAGATTAGGTTTTAGTCAAGTGTCATATCAATAAAAGCAGAGAAAAGTAAGAATTAAATACAAATAGAACTGCACCAAGATGGAATGTTTTAACCTGTTCTCTGGAGGAGTCAGAAACATTTTAGTGCCAGAGTACACAAGACCTTGTATATAAATATGTGAACAGGGATAATCCCCTGTCCTTAATAATGTTTTGTGTAGCAACTTTGAAAACAAACTTTGCCAGTTACAAAAGAGAGGAAGTATCATTTTATCTGCATTCTTTAATATGGTTCATTTAAAGAGTTTGTTTATGATTTAAAAAGCAAACCCTTTTCATTGGGAAACTTAAATTTAAGCATGTGAAGCCAATGCACAGAACACCCTGCAATACAGGGGAAGTGCATTTCTCAAATGGCAAGTAGTTTTTCACTGTTACTGATTGACTAGGTAGCTTCTGTCAAATGGGGGGACACAAATGGGGGTGGCTTATCGGCTAAAGCACTGCAAATGAGAGTGATAGATGTGCTTTAAAGTTAACCATCTGTACTAACTTTCAAAGGTGCTGAACTAGTAATCATTTTCCACTTCCTCCTTTTTCATTTCTGATACACATTTGCACGAGTACAGAATCTCTAGTGAATGGCAAAGTGGGATGTGGACAAAGGTTTTCCTTACTAGGAAGGGATGAGCATGGTGTAAAGTGAAAAGTTCATTGTATGATGGATGAGCCAGTGAGTATGAAGGTCACCCTGTCAGTGGTACACAAGAGAGGATTATGGGTGACAACAGCTCTAAAGAAGTGGTAGATAAATTGTTTACAAAGTACAATAATAGAGAGTTGTAAGAAACTTCCCCAACTTTGTTATTGCTGAAAGATCACCAGGACAAATAAGCTGAAAGGTATTTGGGTATGTTGGGGAACATTACAAAAGTAGGGAGAGATTGTTACCTTGAAGACTAAGATCATCTGTTCCTTTTCAAATTAAATCATCATTAAGAGACAAAGAAGTTCCAGCACAAAGTGACAAACACATAAGAAAACCACCTCCTAATTCTGAAAAAAAAAAAGCAACCCCAAACCCGCTAGAATTCACTTAGCTTAAAATAAAGTCACATTACTTTTAAATTACCCCATCAACAAAAAAAAAAAAAAGCAGAGTTTTACAAGATACCTCAAACTACTGTGTGCTGAGTGAAAATAAAGGAGTCTTATTTTAAGGTTAAAAGTGTGCAAAAGCACTCTTATTCTGTTTAACAGATTAACTTTTAAAGTCAATCAGCTAATGTTCTAATAAAAAATGACCATAGGCATAGCTGACGAGGTGACCCTCAAATGCCCTGATATTTGCATATTTTATTTTCTGCCAACTTAAAAATAATATAAAATAACCTGGGGTTATTATAAAATGTCAATCTCATTAACATTATAAACCCTAATATTTAATTACCGCTTTCTGCCATTTCTGACTTGTTTTTCTTTCAAATTAAAACAATTTTGGGATGTCTGAATTTTAAATTGATTAAAATTGTAATACAGAAAGTGTAACATTTAATATAGTAAAATTTCACTATGATTCAATATTGTTCTAGAAATGCTTCCTCTGAAGTCCCTTATTTTGGAAAGTAATGTATCTTAAAAACTTGAGCAAATAATGTATCAAATTTCTGTACAAATGTTTTCCTATACAAAAGAACACAGTTTCAAATAAAAAATTCATCCTGAAGATATACACCTAATTTTCTCCAGCTAAATTGAAGCATATAGTCAAAGATTTCCATGCACCCACCAATGTGAGATTATGCCAGAAGCAATAGTTTCCATCTGTATCAAAGTAATGTACTGGATGGTGGCTTTTTACTGACTTAAAACTGTGATAACAGGCCCTTTCAGATATGCCATTTCTTAAATGAGGCACCCTTCATTTAACCAAGTGTTCAGTATTGCCAAATCTATAAAGCTAAATTGCTTTTTTATAAGGTAGAACCTTACCTGTTGGATAAAGTATGTGCAGTGAGGCTTATAAATGCTCATAAAGGGAAAGTATGGAAGGTAAAAGTATCCATTACCTTTTGGAAAAAGGACGATTATTTCAAAGAAAATGCCAGCAGTGGGAGACGTATAATAATAATTTAGGAGGAAAAATAAAACTGACTTTTTCCCAGTACCACTATTAATAATACAACTACTTCTTTTATATTAATTAAAAAGTGTTTCTTGCTTGCTATATATTTTTAGTTAGCAGCCAAGTATTTTACACTTTATAGCAAAGACTGGACTTCAACCAAATTGGGAGCAAGTGTGCTTTGGAAAACTATTGGGGGAAACTTTATAACATAGTGTCTCTTAATGAAGGACAAATTCATTTAATAGATCTCCCTGTAAAACAACATCTGTTGGTAAATTGGCTAGTGGGATTGCTGTGGGTGAAGTTCACTTTTGTGTACTGAAATGACGCAGTCAGGCTTTTGAGTTGTTAGACTTTTTACCTACCAGCAAGATACAAATACATGGCTTGTGCTTTTTTCTAAGATACAATACTACACACTCCTACACAGAAACAAGCACATAAGAGGATCTCGGGAAAAGGAAAAGCCAATGCTCCACATTCCAAAGCTCACCTTTGTATCAGAGTTTGGTACTACTTCACAATAGATAACCTAGTTTGTTTTGGTCTGGACACAGACTTGGGTGTGCATTGTACCATTTACTTTTTCTCCAAATGAACTCAGAAACTCGGTGGCATTTGTTCTACCTCAGTGCCCCTGAAGGACTTTACTATGTAAGCGTCCTCAGATACTGAGCTTTGCCAAATACACCTGACTATGAAAGTGGGACAGTCTGTCCCACTCATGAGCAGTCTCCAGTAATTACGCTTTCTTAAGTACAGTAGATAGTAGTGCACAAGTATTTTACAAGGCTTAATTTCTGAAGCACAATTGGTTGTCCATATTTGATGTACCTGATCTGGGGAGCAATGAAAAGATCTTCAGAGATCCAATTAAGAATTGAGAACTCTCCTTTCTAAGGCAAACTTCAAAAATTCCAGGTTGGATCAGGTCCTCCATTCCTTATAGGGACTTGTTAGGATACAAAGAATCATTGTTATTATCTAACCTGATTTCATGCAAAACAAAGATTACAAGACTGACCAAAATTCATTTCACTTTGAACTAGAACATATACATTTTAGGGAAAAAAGTCCAGCCTCAACTTTCCCATCATGGAGAGCTTCCCATGACCCTTTGAGAGTTGTTAATTCCTCTTCCTAAATAAGGCTATTGGGTTTGCATGGTGAGGTTTTGGTAGTGGGGGTTGCTATAGGGGTGGCTTCTGTGAGAAGCTGTTAGAAGCTTCCCCCATGTCCGACAGAGACAATGCCAGCCAGCTCCAAGACAGATCTGCCACTGGCCAAGGCCTAGCCCATCAGTGACAGTGGTAGCATCTCTGGGACAGCATAGTTAAAGAGGCGGGGGGGACGGGAGAGGACCTGCACCACAGCAACTGCAGCTGGAGAGAGGACTGAGAATATGTGAGAGAAACAACTCTGCAGACACCAAGGTCCATGAAGAAGGAAGGGGAGGAGGTGCTCCAGGCACCAGAGCGGAGATTTCCCTGCTGCTCTAGGTGAAGACCATGGTGAGGCAGGCTGTCCCTCTGCAGTCTGTGGAAGTTAACGGTGGAGCAGATATCCACCTGCAGCCCATGGAGGATCCCATGCTGGAGCAGGTGGATGTGGCCAAAGGAGGCTGTGACCTGTGGGAAGCCCATGCTGGAGAATGCTCCTGGCAGGACCTGTGACCATGTGGACTAAAACTCCTTACTCTTTCTTTACAGAAATAAAGTGTCCAATGAATATCTGGCCAGTCTCAGTATTTGCATGAGTCCCTTTCCCTTCCCTTCCCTTCCCTACCCTTCCCTTCCCTTCCCTTCCCTTCCCTTCCCTTCCCTTCCCTTCCCTTCCCTTCCCTTCCCTTCCCTCATTCCAAATTCTGCCCATAGTCATGTCAAATTTTGATGTAGACCAATCTATTAATGCTGCCTTTTCCTCCTCTAGACTTGGGAACTGTTGGGAAAGTAATCGTCCTACATAGGATGATATAAGAATACTTAAGCTGATAAGACCAAACCATTTGGGAAAACAATCTTTGGACTGTTTTGGACTTTTGCAGAGAGTTATGGAAGTGAGAGTATTCTCCTTAGTGAGCTTTCACATGTATAGGAATTGGAAGTCGTATTAGGTTGGATTCAATGATTGACCCCACAGCTCTTTTTCATAAGCTTGGACAATTGTTGCTTCCAAGTTTTGCAGCCAGAATAGACATATCCTAGTACATTTATGGGTAGAACTGTGCAGAGACTAAAGTTTGGCTTCAGAGATCTATATTTGTCTGGAAGGACACTGAAATCTTGAAATTCACTGTTGTCTAAAGACTGTGTCTGAATAAATTTTTTTGGGGGTAGAAAAATAAAGTTTTAATTACTGTTTGCCAGAACTTCAGAAACAAAGAGTGGATGCACAATCCTTATTTCAAAAGAATGTTTCCAATGAAGGATATTATAAGTTCACCAGTCATATAACTGATTTTAGGTTTTGCATCAAAAATTTGAGTAGGTTACACCAGTTAGGAAGAAAAGACTTCAAATTAAAGAAAAAAAAATATTTAAATACACTGTAGCTAAAATTGAAGGATAAACTGAAAACAAAAGAAAACCTGACATTTCAAATGGGATATTAATGGCCAAATATTTTCCTTTGGACACTGGAAGCATTCATGAATTTATACCCAACAAAAATCCTCCTTGGGACATTCAGCAGCGCTAATGGTAATTGACTACTCAATTGGAAAGACCTGCAGTATAGGTTGATATAGTACAAATGTTAAGGAGATTATAGCTCTCTTAACTGTGATGGAAATTCCCAGTCAGTTAAAGGAAGTTAGAGGGAATAAACCAGTATTAGATATCTTCATGGTATATGATGCATGAGGTTCCCACTAACACACACAGAGCTTACGTTTTACCCATCCTCTGGTTCAGAGGAGCATTATGTTCTTTCTCTTGGTGAAATGAATGAATTTTTATATTCTTATTTATTAATAGGTGTTCCTGCGTTGTTTACCTTTGTAGCAACTGAGGGGCTCACGTATTAAAGTTACACATTACTTCAAGCAGCAGGGATGCCCTGCTGGTGTTGTTTTGCCACGGGAAGGGGCTGCGTAACCCCTCTTCCCTCACAGTCACTGTTGGGAGATGCGGAGGAAAGCTCGGCACCAGACCGGAGGCCCGGGAAACGGCAGTGAGTCGCAAGCTGGCTTCGGTGGGCAGTTCCCCCTGCTACCTCAACCAGAACTTTACAATTTCCTATTGAGGAGTCTTTTCAGGGTGTATTGACAGGAGTGGCAGACAGGGTAATGAAAGACAAATTCCATAACGCAAAAGGCAGAGGCGCTGACAATGAGATCAGAGAGCTGACCCCTGACCCAAGTCAGCATTTTCTTTTCTCTCCCTCTCCTTCCCTCTCTCTTTCTCAGTTTACTGTTTCAGGTTTGCTTATTATACGGAGCAGTTTCAATTGTGACCCTGAGCCCATTATTGCTTTGGCTTTTCCCCTCCCCTCAAACAATTGTTTGGAAAATGGCCCCAACAATGTGGAAAAGATGCTGATAAGTATAGAAAAGAGAGGTTAATGAGAAAAGCTCGGAGCTGCTTGCAGTATATATCAAAGAGAATGAAAGGAAGAGTAACATTTTCAGTTCTGATGATAACAAGAAAGATTAGTGCAAGTCTTCTCTGTGCATTTATATAAGTGTGTGCGATGTAGTCCTTCTGTCAGCCACTTTCACCAGGAGGATAGGACAAGCAGTGTCATTTCATTTCCCGTAGTTATTTAAGGCTTCAAATCATAACACCAAAATATAAAGGATGTCTTTATGTTGTCATTTTTCAAGCACTTCTTCCCCTTTTTTAGCCTTTTCCTACAGACACACATTCATTAGTTAAAATAATTAATGGTATATATTGTTACTGATTTAGCTCATGAAAGGGGAAAATATACTGGTTTACCCTGGGGGTGGCAAGACTGGCGTTCTACTGGACACTAGATATCTCACTGCTGAGGGACATGGCTTCTTCAGTCTTATTTTCTTTTTGGATATGCTGTCTCATCACCAGTTGTGTTGTGACATCGATGCACCTCAAACATGTAGATGTTTCCCCATGTTAAAGTATTTTCTTTTGAAAAAGGGTCTGAATAATGGGTAGTTGAGATAGGGAAGCCTCACAGCACAGTTATGCAAACTAGAAAAACATCTTTCAAGACTTTTCCTTCATTTGTCATCTCCAGAAGGTTTTCTTACTTTCAGGATCCTCTTCACATGCTGTGTGGGATGTCTCTGTTGTACTGTTTCAATCTCACTGTTATTCAGCTAGTTCCATCTTTGCTCCATAAATTTAAATGTCTGCAAATAGTGAGGAGGGCCTTTACATGGGAAGGGTACAGCTGGTGGCTTGCTAAATAGAAATCTGAATAACTGGGAAACTGATTTAGGCAGAACCTAGAAACCTTATTTGATGAGTGCACTGAAGACCATATCAGCAAAAGACATTACAAAATCAAAAGAATTGTTTGTGCTTATGGACTAGAAGGCTCATCTTAGAAAGGAAAAAAAATAATATATTTACACTATTAGATGTATCAGTATTTATTATCCAGGAATGTAGTGTTTTACTATCCACAAACTACAGGGTACTTGAAGCCAGGCTGGAAGGGATGGAGAACAACAACAACAAAAAAAAAATCCCATGGAGCAATACTAGAAATTTTCAAGTTGTTGGCCCCCTTTTTTCTTTCATAAGATCAGCACATTGCAAGAGTTTGGATGCTAAGTGAAGTTTGTGCTGATGAGAAATATCCCTTTTGTTTGACAAACGGAATTGGAAAAACATTACCTACTGTCTTTATTGAAGGTATCCCCTGTGAATACTGGTCCGAGCCTTGAAGAATGCAATCATAAGACATGCCACGTTAGCTGCAATGTTGTTCATAACAATAATTTAACTGTAGACAAGCAGGTTCCAGATCCCAAAATGTTAGGTGCTCTCTACCTATCAAGGAAAATATAGACTGTCTCCAGGAAAAATTATAATGAAAGAAGAAGTCTATTGAAATGTTTGTTAAGCATAAAGGTAGCAGTATTTTAACTAAACCACTTCAAGCCTGCTGATAGTTAATAAGATACTGGGAAGATTTTGTTCCTTATAAACTTTGTTATACTGCATTATTAGAGACTAAATACAAGAAGCTTGAAGAGTGACCTAAATTTGACCTTTCTCTGTCTCTTCCTTTGACTTGTTCTGTTATTGGAAATAAGTTGGATATGGAAAATATTCCTTCTTAAAGCAACATATCCCTTTGGGAGTAATTTTGTTCTCTGGCCAATAGACATTTTTGTTTCTCTTACAGGACATTTATCAGGTTCAAGCATGTTTTGCCTCTTTTGCAAAGAACCACAAATCAAATCAAATATCACAAAGTACCTAGGGATTACCTATGCCTCACACTGAACCTTATTATAGGTACTCCTTCTTACACCAGCCTCTCCCATGCGAAAGTAGCCCTATTAGTATTCTCCACTAATGCTCTAAAGCAGGCCATTGGATAAGGGAATAAAGATGGAACCTTTAAATTATTAATAATAAAAAACCTCTCCTATATCATATCAATTCAGCAAAAAAAGCAATTTGCTACGGTGGAATAGGCATTAATTGAAAGGTTGACCTTCATTCAGCACAGCTTAGACGAGATCAGCAGAGTGGAGGCACTGGCGGACTGCAGATCTCCAGAGGGCTTCCAGCTTCTTGTTGTGATGCTTTGGATGAGGCTTTGCATTCTGTCTCACTTCAGGGACTTGTTAAACTGCTGAAATTTGTGAAGTGAGGAAAAGAACGCTATTTGTACACAGGCTTCTGGCATGTTTCAAAATATGGGGCCAGCAGGGTCATACCTTTCAGCATCGACCTGTGAGCTTGCCTGCATCACATTCCCAAAGCATCAGTCAGTATGGGGAGCCACATGTGGGTAGTGGGATACTTCTACACTGTGGCACCTAAATTTGGATTTTCTATTGATTTGGTTTCATCAAATTGAACAGATAAGAATATTGTCCAGTGTTTATTGCAGGTGCTGGTAATCACTAATGGACTGTGAAACCAGAAAGTCCTACTTTCCTAAACATGCTTTTCCTGGGAGAGTAGATGTTCCAAATCCTGCTTCTGGAAGTGAATAAATTTTTCCAAAGAAGAAAGAAAATATGTGCATGACTTTATCATTGTTCAAGTAAGCTGAAACTAGAAATTAAATGAAACATTTTGTTGAAACTCTTTGGAAATGCTGAAGTGTATGCTCCAAACTTGGTGCATATTTCTGCGTGTCATCTCTAAAGTCAATAAGTTTTTCAATCCATGTTTTATAATTAACCAGTGGTGACTTCACCTCGATGAAGTATTATGACATCAGGGTCGTATCTAAAGAGTCATTTTCTCAAGAAAAGAGATTTTTCTGCTAATGTCAACTGAGGGAATGGCAGAGCTCCAGCTGAGTGATGGAACTGCTCCTGCTGATATACCGTACTACAAGAAGACTAAATACAGGGCTCCTCAATATTACTTTTCTGTTCACAGATTGTGGTTTGCAGTTAGAGCAAGGAAGAATAAGCATGTGATGTTCAATGGAGCAGACGGTGTTCAAATAGCCCAACAAAAGAAAACCAGTTGCTTTGCACAAACACTGTCAAAAGATTTAAGTTAGTTGCCTCATTTTTCTCTGGTCATACATCTTTGGGGAAAAAAAAACCAAAAACAAACCAATAAAAAAACCCTCTGAGAAGTGATTACAAAACTATTCCGATCAAACATTTTCATTTGAATATGCATGCAAATGGAAAAACAGTTGTACTGTTGATTGACTGGGGACAGATTTATTACCACTGAACAGAATTCTCGAAATCAAGATGATAGCATTTACAAAATGTTGGACAATCCCCATTACATATTAAGTAGAAACAGAGGATTCATTAAAATATTCTTCACACTGCTGTCAAGATTACAGAATTACGTGATCTGTTAATTTCTTTGATGTTCTGTCATAGCTAGTTCATGGTATGACATCATAATACAAGTGGGAAAGGAAACAAGTTAGTTTTCAAAGTTGAAGGAAAATGTCACGATCAATGAATTAACACTGTGGGGAAATGGGACAGTTGGGGCTTTTGTGCTATTTCTGGAAGTATGATAGTAAGCAGTAGATAGTTTTTGGAACACATTTTATGTATACTTTTCATTACTTGCAGACTTTTTTTCTGTTGTTTTTACTTTCTAGAAACTAAGCGCTTTTTAAAGTCAAATAAAACTACTGCTTACTTCTTTCATTAGCTGAAAAACTGGAAATGAGTGAAAAGGGTGGATAAAGTACCGCATGGTTTAAATACCTTTGTATTCAGTAAAATTCATACCCTCTTTAGAAATACAATTTACAGAACAATTCATTCATATTTTTAGTGTTCTTTTGTAGTACAGAATTAGGATGGAGTGCAGATGAGGTTAGACGGTTCACATAGTGGAATAATTTAGCCAAACAGAAAAATATAAATTAAGCTGGTGCTGTTGTGACCAACCTCACAATGGAGGAAGTCAAACCAGGTCCTGTGTTACTCCACTGGGGGAATCACAACCAAATACGATGCCTCCTTGGGGGAACCCTTCAGGTAGAGTGGGGAGTGTAATTCCCGATAGCTCCTTTAAAGGTGAAGCACACTCTTGCTTACTCTTTGGGGAATTAAGTAGACTTTTAAGCCACAAACCTGCTTCTCCTCCTTACCCCAACTCTATTCTTTCCTGGCTACAAGTTATTGTTTTAATGACAATACCCTTTATGAGTTCTTGATCTAATGCTGTACAGGGTAGCCACATGATCATCCCTGCATTCCACCTAGAAACAGTTCTATGAAAGGGAAAACCTTAAAAGGTTTGTCAAAAAAGGTTTTGAAAGGGAGTCCTTAATCCTTTTACTTCTGTATAGATTGTGAAAAGGTCTAAAAATTATCTGTATGTCACTGAACTCAGAGAAGGATAAAATAGGACCAGCTGAATCTGGTTCCTTATGCTCTCTCCTATGTTACACTGTACAGGGAAGATATCATCACTGGAGGTGATTGGATCCATATGACAACATATCTTCCCCACCCCTGTAATATTGGGGGGGGGGATATCAAGGAAAAGCCACCCAGAAATAAGAGTTTTATTGATTTTCCTAAGTACTCAAAATGTGTACCACAGTTCAGACTAGAACTTCTCTTGCATTGTTTGCCTGTCCACTCCCTTATTCACTTTCAGTGTCTGACAATTTCCTCACCTCACCTCCATATCTTCCTCTTTACCTTTCTCACTTTTTCTGTCTGTCTAAATGTGTTCCATTTAACTAGTTCCCTTTTCATTATACCTCTTCCTTCCACCAAAAATATGCTAGCTACCTGACATGAGTCACCATCATATTGATCATTCTACTTTATATGCTTTATCTTTCTTCATCTGTCTTTGTATATCTTGCAAGCTTTTGAAAAAAGAGACTGCCTTCAGCTCTGAAAATAGTGCATGGTTCAGTTAGTATCACAAAAGTGGTCTTAGCTCTTGTTGGCTTATAAGCAGTATTGAAATAAATGTGTACTTCAGTACGGTTCTACACAAAATTACAAATGTACATATTCTTCTCATAACAACATCAATTAAATTGGCTTACAATCCCACTTCCAACTATGAATGTAAAAGTGAACCTACATGATCTACATCTTTAGAAAATTTTATTAGTTTTCTAAATATGTAAGCTAATACAAGATTAATTCATATTTTCATCTTTAGAGTTTGTATATCTCTCTTAACTACTTCTTCATTGGATTCTATAGCTTTTGCTTTCTTTATTCTTTTCCTTCTATATTGAATCCTTTCTATGGCTTTGTCCACTTTCTATAATGGTGGCACATCAAGAACAGTAAGACTATTCCTGAAACTGACTTTGTGTTTTTCTTTATATCCTATCTTGCATCACTGTTAACTGTGTTAACCAAATTCTTACATGTCATGAGTAGTGAAAATTGTTATTATAACTATATTTTTAGTAAAAAATATTTGAATTCATATGGCACTCTAGACAAATTTTTAATTTATTTTATTTTGTCTTGTTATATCCGAATACTGGTAACTTTCTGAATGGTACTAGCAGTCTTCCAGTAAAAAAAGGTGGAAAAACTTTTGCTTTTTGAGTAAAATTGGTTGAGCAGTCTTTGAAGTATTGTTTCTAAAACACCTTCTCCTCTCCACTTTCTAGCTAACATTTTTTATACAATCCTATCACAAACACTTTGTGAATTAGGCAAATAATTGCCATCATTTGCCAGCGATATTTAGCCAGTTGATCATGGTTATTAAGTTACTTGTGATAGAAAGAAATGAAACCAGACCTAACTGTCTGCGTACACTCCTAAGAGTAAGAAGACATTTTGTCTTTTCTAAGTTCTTTGTTATCCTCTGCCTTGGCTAGCACATCAGGGTACTTGGAGTTTTTTCTAAAAAATCTGCCTGCATAAAGCATGGTCCACAAAGCCATTCTGAAGAGCCCCCAGGAAGCCTTTTTAGCAGCTCTGTGGAATAACAGTTCACGGTGCCTTTATGGGAATACATATCTTATTACAGTGATAAATTCTGATGTCAATTAAAATTTTGCCTTGGCAATACACATTTAGGATTAGTAAGAACTAATAAGATAAGTGCTCTTAGATTAAAAAGAAAAGTAAAATAATAATTTCTCCCACAGCAAGCTGTGTGTGTCACTCCCTTTTTTGTGTCCTCAATCCAGAAATGAAAGTGCATGTATTCCCTTTGGGGAATTGCAAAGACATTCTTCATAATACTCTATGCAAATATAGCTTAAAAGAGCCTGATAATATGAATACAGCTTGCACAGATGCGAACATACTCACCGGTAATTTAACAGGACTATTCATGTGCGCAACTGTTCCTTCACATGAACAAGACTTGCACAGTGAGTTCTGAAGTCTTAGAGCACGTTTAATGAAATAGGTTAATGATTTCTCTTCAACATAGCAGGACAATCAAGAGCAGGTACTATGTGGGAAACCAACAAAATCTTCCCTGTCCATTCCCATTTGGCCTTCTACTACCCTGCAGGCTAGCTGCATTTTTAGTTCTGAGCTGGTTCACGTGATGTACCACTGGGAGGGAGGAGATGCAGGACCCCAGCAGGCTGTGCACATCACTGTACAGTCCCTTCTTACTCTTCTTACTCTTTCCTACTCTCCTTACTCTTTCCTACTCTCCTTACTCTTTCCTACTCTCCTTACTCTTTCCTACTCTCCTTACTCTTTCCTACTCTCCTTACTCTTTCCTACTCTCCTACTGCTTGTGGGAAATTATGGCCAACAGAAACAGAAATGAAAAGCCCATCTATATTAGTCCTCCTCCTCACTAACCCTCAGACTTAGTGCAGGAGATAATGTTCAGTGGGCTCAGGTAGTATTTATTTTATGTGGCATTATTAACTATAGTTTTAATCTGCAACAGCCCAGCTACAAATGTAAGCCTTTGCCTTCAGTTGTGTAGTTCTGCCTTACTGCCTTCTCAGTAAACCTCTGCAAAATTACCTTCAGATACCCAAGGTGCCAATTTTAGGAGGGTACTTTCCATGTGATCTTCTGGAGAGAGGTGGTCGCCTTCAAAGCACATACAGTTTAAAACCTGCGGGCTCCTACTCTGGCTGACCCATCTGATGCCATCCTCACTCCTTTGGCCATATAGCTCTCCTATACTTGCAAATAAAATATCCAGTGCCTCTTCTCTGATCCAGAGTGTGGGTGGCACACCATCCATTTACATGGCTAAACTTTCTTTTCACTCCAAAGCATGCGGTCTCATATGTACTGCTTACTGTCCCTGGCCTGGCCCAGAAGTAAGCTCCAAATGTGTCCAAGAGGATGCCATGTGCACAGACTGTGCAACTGTGCCAGAACTGTGTCAGGCAGGCTGCAGTAAAATTTTATGGACAGTTGTTCACCCAAGCACAACCACAAAGAATCCTACTTTCAGCACATCCTCTCTCAACAAGACCGTTGTCCCCATATGTAGGGGGACCCAAGACTACACTTCCCTGTTGTTCTGTGGTGTCATTTTCCACCTTGCATGAAAACATGATATGGGATGAGGTGGGATAATATCAGAGCTTGATTTATATGCCAAAACTCATATCACCCGGCTAATCTTGCACTGTTGGTTGAATTTGATGGTTGGTTTTAGACTGTATTTTGGAAGTTGTATTGGCAGTATTGTGAATTTCTTTGCTGATGTTAGTAAGGCTTTTCATATTCTTAGATACTTCTTGATAAACCAGAGGAGGTAGGCATGTGCCATTTAGGTTGAAGTCAGATTCTGAAGCCCTTATTTCCTGCTGGTAAGTCATTACATAGCTAGTTGTTGGTCTCCAGCCTGTTGGTAACTGCCAGGTCTTGAGAATCCTGCCCAGTGTCTAAAAAGTCCTATTAAAATAAAAATCAAAAAGAAAAGAAAGGAAAAAAAGATTACTGTTACAGCTTTAAACCCACTTCAGGGCTCTTTTCCTAATGAACCACTGTTAGGGTCTTTTGACCTCCAGTTTAAGAAGGAAGACCCTAAATTACTCTTTTCGATCAGCGTCTCCTTTTGGCCCTTATTTTCCCTCATTCCTCTTTCACTGTCTTTTGAAGTTTCAGGAGGCAAGATCTGCACTTAACCTGCGGTTCTTCCCAACCCCAATATATGCTTTATAAATCTTTGAGTCTCTCATACTGTGTTCCCTACTGTATAGAATAAAGTGGAAATTGACTTCTGCAGAGGCCATTACCAAGATTTATTGATCTGAAAGGATAACATTTTCTTAGGCAAAACCGAAGCTAAACACGAAGGGAAGAAACTAAACATATTTGGTCCTGTGAGCTTTTTATTGCTGAGGTGCCAGGACCTTATTTCCGTTTTGGAATAATCTATTCTCTTTCTTTTCTTTTTTTTGAGCTCACAGAAAATGTCCGTATTTGTTTCCATGTTGTAGTTCAAAGCCTCTCTTTTTAAATTTTAGTAAGGACACTTCTCTGCAGGCTTTCCCTTAGGCCTGAAGTGGGTTTGTTGTTCCTGAAATTTCTGCAGCAGTTCTTTTTAATATCATGCCAGCTTGGAATTGAATTGCTTTTCACCTCTGGCATCTGTGACATGAAAAATATACATTTCTGCGTTCTGAAAATAAGAGACAGTTAGTATTTTGACATTTAATGAGTCTAGACCTACCAGTTAGGCAGACTCAAATCTTTATAGTAGAGGTTTTTCAGCATGTCTTTTAAAACCTATTTTTGATGTTTCCAATTGATGTAACTAAATATGCTTTAGCAACCTGATTTTCCAAATTTTGGAGGTTTTTTTCAGTCATGGGGCATATAGTTTTCAGAGAGGTTAAGAGTTGCATGAAATGACTAAAGTAGATTTATATATACTGCATCCCATTTGTGAAATGTTTGATAATAGTTAAACCTTAACATATGATTTGTCCTTTAAGTATCTAAACAAAACCTAAATTTCAATCTATTACTAAATGTAAGCAATACTGTAATAGCAAAAAGGAGCATAATATAAATGATTTTGGGGATAGTGGTAATCAATCCCTTTTTTTTGATAAACAGACTGTCAAACTGCCATTTGAAACTTCTTAGAGAAACCATATTGATCACAACTGTAGTTTGCTCTTATTTATAGCCAGCTAGAGCTTGAATGCCTTATCTGAGTTGTCCAAAAAATTCTTTGCCTCTTCCATAATTTATTGAGATTTGTAAGTGTTGTTTATCTATCTGCTCCTCTGATTTGTGCTCATCAGCTCTTGCTACCAGTTTCCTAATGTAAATATTCTCTCCTTTTTCTTTTAAGGCACACAGAGATATCTTTTCTCACATTAAGCTCATTTTCGGTATGTGTAAGATTTGGCTTTTAGGCCAGAAATCAACATTTTGGGTGGACTCCAGAGCCCCTTTCACTTTGAAATGTCTTTGTACAGGGGTCTATCCCCATGGACCTGATAAGACTCAACACACAGGAGAACCACCGGGGCCATACCGAGCCACACTGAAGTAATTACTTTGGGTTCCTCCACTTGCAAATTTATTTCATTTAATTCAGCTGGTTTCACTTATAAATCTAAAGTGACATAAAATCTTTGTCACTACAAATCAAATTATTCCAATCGTATGAATGAAATGTTGTTTTGACTTTCAAAATGTAGGCAAAGTTCTGTTTTGTGGAAACTAGTTTTCCATACACACTGGTTAGAGTAACGAATGAGTGATGAGAGGGTTCCACAATTCAATTCGTAAAACCAACCCATCTCTTTGTTAAACTGTTTGCAGAAGTAGAGCAACTGTATTTTACCTTCCAGACATGCACATGCGAATGGCCTGATTCCTTTACCAAACTTACTTCCTGCAACCTGCTGCTTCTTACAGGTTCGATGCAGGTTGGTATCTCATGCTCTTTAATATCTCTTGGTCTTGCTTAGTGCTGATGTTTTTGGAGCTGGAGAGTTGCAGTATATGGTTTGTATTTATCAACATGGACCGTAATCCCCACTGTGGCCATTATGACTCTTAGAGACACATATGTCATCAAGGAGTCCGTTCTTCAAGCTAGCCTCCCATTTAATTTTTGTGTTCTCACTTCAGCTCTGTTACTCTTTCATGTGCATTGCTCTTTTACCTCTTCTCTAATGAGTATCATATATAAGACCAGGTAATGGCCAAGGAAGGTTTTTCAAGCTGTTCCTCACAGAAAAGAGAAAGAAAATGTCTGGTCTTTCAGTCCTCAAGGAAGATTACTACCCTGTTCCTTAGCAATTACAATCAGAATTACAAGGCGGGTTTTGCCTTCTATCACTTTTGTCTGTTCCTGAAAACTAAAGTACATAACAAATGCTGTATTGGGTCCGATCAATGGATCTTTTTTGGAAGGATACCTTCTCTGTTCTCATGATAGGCTGTCCCCTGCTACTGTTGTTTTGGAGTGCTGTCTTTTGGAGTAGCTTTGGAATACTGACTCTCATTCTAAGGCAAACTGAACCTTTTAGTATTTTGTCAGCCTGAACCTCAGAGTTTATAACTTTTATTATTTTTTCATGTCAGAGAAAGACTGATTCTTTTTTATCCCCATTACTCTCTCTACTCAGATGCATACACACCCCCACTCTGTCCAAGACATTCTTTCTTCTCCAGGGTGCATACTGCCCACTACAAACTAGTGCAAAAGGAAGTTAAGATATTTTGCTTATGTTCCTGGGTGAAGATCCTCTTTCACACCATCTTGGAAGCACTTATCAGAGATAGAAATCAAAGGCTATGTGCCTGAATCTGAATATGCAGAACGCGTAAACATTCAGGTTCTCTGTGTAAGCTTTATTTCATAGTCCTCTGTTTTTTCTTCTGGAGAATAAATCTTTTAAATGCATTCATAATTTTACAACTATTTGCATAGATAGAGTGAAATACTAAAGCCATGTAACATGGGCTTTCTAACAGCTGGTCTGAGTATTATCTTCCTCAACCCCAAATGTGAAGGTGTCTTGATGAAAAGGTAATCATTAGAGTGCTGCAAAGCTTCAGAAAACAAATACACCAGTTCACCTTCTTTAGCACTTGTGCACACATTCACACCTTGACAGTTTCCCCTGTACTTCTCAACATTTTTCCTACATATATATACTTCCCTCCCATGAAATGATAGGTGCAGTTATGCTTACTCACTTCAATATTCCAAGATTGCTTCACGCTTTGTCTTGGCCCTTTCAATCACAGGCAGAAAGAACTGAAGGAAGGAAAGATCCTTATGTTTTAAGACAGTTGTACCCAACTTCTTTGAGAGAACTTTTAGATCCCTTGTATTCACGTGTTCTTCTTAATCACTTACAAAGGAAGAAAATGAGAAGAGTCTAGTTGTTAATCACAAATATAAATGTAAATATTTGCTCTCTGCTCATGAAGGATGCTTCCAGCCATTAAAACAAGCAAAGGCAATTGATTGCACCCTGCTATGGCACAGACCCCCTGCCATGGAAGAAATGAGCTGATGCCAACTACTTTTTCTAATATTTCTCAATTTCTTTGAGTCCTTCCGTGATGGGAGGACTACACAGTGTAGCCTTTAAGAAGTGCTACTGTAGGAGCAAGCAGTAACAGAAGTCTCCAGCACAGAGAAATCACAATCCACTAGGAAACCTCACAAAAAATGTAGTTTCTCCTAGCAAGCTTAAGGGTTGATCCTGTAGTTCTATCCCACAAATACCCGTGGAATTATGGTTACTAGGATTACATTATTGCTCTGAATTTTAAAAAAATAGCTACAAGTAGAGATCGTGAAGTGGAGGTAATGTCTATGTGAGAAGGCACTTGGATATTTGCAAGTACTAGGGTTAAATTCTGAACATGTGTCTTCATATGTAATACTTCAATCACTTGGAATCTTCATGGAAGAAAAATAACCTTATTTGTGAACGTCTGTGTTGTTTGTGAACTCACAGAAGTGTGGGGAGGTAGTCAGGAAAGTAAAAAAAAAAATAATAAAAATCAGACTCTAAAAGGAACAGATTTACACTTTGATTCAAGTAACATTCAAGAATATCTCTGAATATTTTCCTGAATCTTGTAGAAGATACTTCCTTCTACAGGGCACAAGCCAGAAAAACATTATGTTAACTTGTATGCAGCTATACTATTTCCATGTTTCAGGAACTAACAATGTATGTTTCTTCCACGTTCCCAGCATATGCTTTACATAACACTAAGTTGTTATAATTGTTCTGATACACTTCTGCTGTACCACTTTTATGCAATGATGAGCACCTTATTTTGTGATGTCTGGTGTTATTTTGCAATGTCTAACATTGACAATTCAAAAAATATTTCTATCTTTGAATAAGAAAAGGTCATACTTTACAAGTTTTAGAATGTTATGATAGAAATCAATATGGTGAAGGTCAATCTATCCACAAAACTTTTTTTTTAATGTTTTATGTATTGGTTTAAGCCTTACAAATTACACACATGGGATCCACCAAATTTTAATCTCTTACCTTTCTCTTTCTAGAAGCCAAAGAAATCTCAATTAAAAAAGGATTCAAATAAATTTTTAAATGCATTATGAGTGCTAAATATTGATTCCATATGGAGGCTAAAGATATGGAAGTTAGTTCTTTAATTTGACTCATTTTTTTTTCTTAAGATTATTGTATAGAAATTAACTGTACCAAGACGATGTGAAGACTTTGAGGTAAATAACTGACACATCTTAAATATCAGACTATTTAATTTCATTAATTCATCGTTAGAATGTGTCTTTCAAAACTCCTCTTTTATAAGCGTTTAAATGTCATATGTTATACAGTTTACATCAAGTGTTGTTTATATAGTTTTATATGATACTTATAACTGCAGTTGCTTGAAAGTAATTTTGTGTTACATCCAAATATGTTAAATGCATACATCGATTTATTTTTGAAACTAAGAAGTGCTTATCTTTTATTGAACACAGGTATTGCAAAGGTGTTTAATCTTAAGTTTATATATTGCTGGTACAGATGGAAGAGGTTGTGAAGTGAATGTGCTATGCTGATCATTTATTTAAAATTTTTAAACATAGATTTCTTCAGGTAATGTTACATCTTTTGCAACATTTTTTCCATTGGATGAATAGAGTTTTTCAGACAATGGGTGAACACATTTAACAATCTTTGTATTTTTGTATTTCCTTTATTAAGCACATGGGTTCTGAATTTCTCCTTCCCTTACCACTCTTTTTTCTGTTGATAAGATGAATTTTGCAGAATTTAAACTAAATATGAAAAAATGGTGTATATATGATTAAACAGGAGTAAAGTACTGTACAGCAATGTCTTCACAGATGATTCAATGAAACAATGCATTGAGATTAAAAACTCAAAAGAGCAGCAAAAGAATTTACTAAGCCTGAACTGTGCTCTCGAAAAGCATCCATTTTAAGCATGCTTCCAGAGATGTGTTACTTCCTGGTGTTTTAGAAGGGTTTTTTGCAGGTTTTTATCCTTGTCAGGAATCTCAGGAATAATGTTGCATGTTATCTATTCAATATATAGGCAAATTACAATTAGAACTGAAAGGACATAGTATGAGGAACAAGGGTTAAGCAATAAAAAAGAATTCCAGCTCCGTGACCCTTGCTGAAAGAGAAAATATACAGCATATTAATATTTTCTACCTATGACCATACGTGTATGAGGAATATGTACAAATGAGGGAAAGCTGAGGGGATAAGGGAAAGTGGAGTGGATCTGAAAGAAGTATAAAATGTTCATTTCAGTCCTATAATAAAGGGCATAGAGATAGCATTGCTGTATAAATTTCTCTGTTAAAAGTTTATTTTCTTTTAAAATACTGTTGATTACGAGGTATAGAACGAAGGTGTTTATAGTAAAAATAATAGGCTTGGACTCTGTAACTGTCATGTGCTTCCAGAAGAGAAGCTGGCATTTCCCTGAATGAATCCTAGAACAGAATTCAGACGATTTAAGGAAAAAAAATCTCCTTACAGCCACAACCCCATGTATGTGGAGAAAAGGGAGGGTGAAAACATATTTTCTTATGACAAAACTTGTTTTATATAAAAGCTGACAGGCTGAGAAATTAATAGCGGCAGTTGAAACCAAGAGAAACAAATCAGGCCTAATGACAGACTTGTTGAAATTATGTCTGGTTACTTTGAGCACCTCTAAAATTAGCATATGGAGCCTTTTCAATTTAGGCCAGCTCTACTGAAACAACTTGTTTACTCCTGAGGTTCCTGCTTAAAAGTACAGTGAAATTAAGACTACTTGCAAATTTCTGCTTTCTTCTTTTAATTTGCTTGAATAAAGTGTATCATTTCTGCCTAGGCACGTGTTAAAACAGCTTTTGTAAAATGTAATATCCTCACTAAGGCATTCTTGAGAATTATCATAAAGAAAATACGTCTGTGAGGAAATTTAAATAAAAGATAGAATGAGGGCTCCTAGGACTTCCTATACAGAGTTTATAGTTAATATGAAGGTTTGAAAAAAGTGAATTCCACACTCAACTGTAGAGATTTTTACTAACAATAACTGGAAATTTCAACAACAGTTGTAATATATAAATATATTAGATGTGTAGGGGTTAAAATTGACTTTATTTTCTTATAAGTAATTTTTGTTTAAGTCAAAATTGTTTTGTAATAAGCTTATTGGAACTCCTCATTTAAAGCATCTCAGAACTCCACTACAAATGTCAGAAAAGCTTGCTAGAGGGCAAAAAATCTCTGAAGAGAACATTGTATTCCTGGTAGACCCTTGGACTGGAAAGGAGATACTAAAGAATGAAAAAGGAACTACTGTATTTCTATCAGTAACAAAAATCTGACTGGATACACAAAACCCAGAAAAATTGTGTATGTGTTTAATGAAATTGTATTATTGCTGTCTGGGTGAGTGTTGACTAAATGTAGAGGTACAATGTCTTGGCAGCCAATGAATATCTATAAGCTATATCACTTGCACAATACTTGGATTCCTACAACATTACTTGTCCAGGTATTAGACAAATGCCCGGACTGCTTGTACAAATGAACGCTCTCAGCACATGCATCATTGCGATTAGTAGCAGAGAAGGGCCATATTAACTCTAGTGCCTAATGGCTGCTCAACCTTGCTTTCCACCACTTAAGAAATAAGATGAAACCAATTGCCTTCTTCACATACTGCAACTGTGTGTGTAACAGGAGTGCTATAAGGACCATAAGTTATAAAAACTGGCTAAATAGGCTGCTACTATGGCTTATCACCTGCTTGGAACATTAAAATGTATGTCATTTAAAACTTTGGAATTTCTCTTTGAAGTCCACAAATGAAAAAAACTTCTGAAACTTTAACCCCCTGGCTTGATTTTATAACAGCCAAGACTAGCTTCTGGAATGAATGGTTACGTTAATAATATCCAAACATTCTGACCCCTGCGGATTTGGAGTGCCCATGGACTTGATAGATCTATTTGGAAGATCAGCAGTGCTTGCAATCACCGAATACTTCTGTACCATCTTAGCTTTCATTTCATTTTGTTGTTTTATCCTTTTAAGTATTATGCATATGCATATAAGTAGATATTTAAAACTGTACCCCAAGGATTTGAAATTCAGACAAATGTCTGGGGACTGATTCCTCACATGGAGTTAACTGCAGCCGTCCATTTGCTTATAAAAACGACCCTTAAATTCCATTCTGGTCCAATCTTAAGAAATGGTCTCACATCCTCCCCCAGATGACTAGTTAAGAAGAGTATGTATATACATGCATATACTGAAAAAAAGTAGTGAAGTAATCTAGGCAGGATTACATCATGTCTATGGTTAACAGGAGCCAGAGCTCTAGGTTTTCTCTGCAAAGTTTCTGGCAAGAAGCTGCAGGCCAAAAGGTCAAGAAAAATATTTGGAATTGAACATACAAGAGAAAGGTGTAAGAGAAAAGATGGGCAGCCCGAAAAGTTCTTGAAAGAGCTCTCTGGAAAATGCACACTGCTGTTACACTGATCTCTCACAGTTCAGAGAAGAAACAAATTGGTAACATGGAAATCTGAGGGATTTGTGGCAAGCAGCAATACTATAACAAGCATGATCCAGCTCTTTCTTTTTCACAGTAACTTTGTTGACAACTGCAGCACGAAACTTACCTTTTCTTCTTCTTTTTTTTTTTTTTTTTAATTTGAATCATGAGGCTACTAAAACCATTTATGATGTAGATGTTAGGCTACTGCGGATATAGAATAAAATTACCATGTAGTGCTATTGAGGGAGACTGATAATATTACAAAGATCTGACACCAGTTTTCTTTGTAAGTTTATACATCATTCCTCTCTCAGCAATGCATATTACTCCAAATGCCATCAAGAGTGGGAAAGGCTCAACAATTTTGGATCAGCTGAAATCAAAGTGTTGAACAGTGGCATTATTTGTTGCTTTTGTAGTCTAGTCTCCTTCCAATAAACCTTCCTAGTGAGACTTCCTGCATTTGAATGGAACACAAGTCTGCTGTCAGAGTTGTCATGAAGTTCCTTAACAAAAGGATCTGGAGGTTGGGACATATCTCTCAGATATAACAGGGTAAGCATCCTGTGCAGGTCTCAGAAGGGCTACTGCTGCAATACTTTTGCAACTGAAGTCTTCTCTATCCTAAATGATATTTTCAGAAGTATGGCACTTTAATGACCTTTTCTACACAGTGATGGAGTGGTAATATAGTAGTAATGCAATTTTTTATTTTTTTTATTACTTATTTAAATAGATTTTCACAGTTTCACTTGAAGAAAATGTTGTACAACCTTGTCTTTTCATGGAATTTTTGAATTTCTGCTTTCTTTGGATTTTTCTAATTTCTTAGAAATTTGCCTCCCTATATGCCAAATTGATATACATAAGGGAGGACTTATTCAGCCCTTATCAATTACTTTACTCACAGTGCCTTGCAATAGTCAAAGAATATACAATTTGATACTAATTTAATATTTTTCTTAGCAAGTTTTCACCTGTTTATCATTTCTCCATTTAATCTTATGCTTCAGATATTATTTTTCAATTTAAACATACCATTCTAATTGCAAATTTAAAGTCAGTACAATGCATTTAGTTTCATATGCAATTTCATGTGACCTTTGATAAACAGTAAAATGATATGTGTCCACAGTTCAGGAACTAAAAATTTAATAAAAAGAAAGGGAAATTAATATTGTTTTTTCTTGGAATATGTCAACAGGGCACAGATTTCCTGATATTTTAAAAATTATGTAGATATTATTGTAGAAGTGTTTAATTTATCAGATACAGCTATCGTTTTCACCATTTTACTCTTACAATTCATTCATAAATCCCAAATGATGAATCTTATTATTAGGAAAAATCCTATACCCCAATTTCTCTGTTTCTACTTATAATTAATGGATTTGATAAACTGTCTATTGGCTATATTACTGTCATAATATATATTTGGTGTATTTAGTATATGCCTCCAAATAGGCCTCATCTTGCAGTAACACTCATCAAACATTTAAAGGGAAGTGGCTCACTTCAAAATAAATCTTTTTGTGCAAACTTGACCAATATAGTTTTGTATTTTTGATTGTATTTTTTATTTAATTTTAGTGATCCTCAGGGAATGGACACAGAGTTGTGATAATAATCCCTCCTGCGTCTAGAGATGAATATAAACCACCAAAATGAGTCCTGATGACACAAAGAGAAGTAGGAACAAATTAGGAGGAAATATGAGGAAACAAATTTCGTGTTACTTCGCTACATGGAGTCAGGGCATGCGCACAAGCCACAAAAAAGTAGCAAGCAGTAGCAAGCAAAGGTAAGAAAGGACTGTTTTGGTCACTGTGTGCAATGCAGATGTGTGTCTTCTACCAGAGACACAATGTAAGGACCTCATTGAAGCCCAAATATGAGATGTCTGTTGTCTCTTCTGACTGAGGTCTGTTCTGCTTTTGCAGAAAGAGATTAAGTTGACTTGACTGAATTTGCTCCTGACAGCTACATGTTAGCAGATTCCTTTTCCTATGTGCTTTCAAGCTGCAGATATCCCATGAATCCCATTTCCATGAATGGAAGTTAAGGAGTTGTGGCTGCTTATTCAATGCCAAGCATTATTTTCAATTTTCCAGTCTTTCAATACTTCATCACTTCAATTCCTTCACAAGTTTTCATGATCTCATTAATGTGATTACCACTGCTTCACCTATACATCTTTAAACAGTCACGTATGTATTTTTTCAGACCCAGACAACTTAAATTCCTTAGGTATTTAATATTTATTAACATTTATTCTCTTTATTTTGGGCTATTATTTCCTATTCTATTTTTGTAATTCTTCAGCCACCTAAGCAAAACAACAAACAAACAAACAAACAAACACAAACCCACCAAACCCCCTACACCTCTAATTTGTTCGTATACTCAGAAATCCAGTTTTGAAGGTAGAGTGTTATCAGAGAGAAAGGTAAAAGCAATGATACAGACAACAAAGAGAGTGAAATGGAAGGCTGTTGTGAATAAAAAAGGACACGTTTGGAATGAGGTCTCAGCCCCAGGTTTCCAAAATTCAGTTAAACTCCATCTTCTGCTCATTACTGATAATTTCACTGTTGGGAAGGAAAAACATGCAGCTCCAATTTAAATGATATCGTCTCAAGGCAAATCATTTTGAATCATGAATCAATGTGACAATATAATAAAGTATCACATACATACATTCAGAACAAATGTATTATTTATGTGTTTTTTAGAGACAGATGCTTTGATGGTTTGGAATAGCTTCTGTGTTGGTACACTTTCTGTTGTTCTTTCCACCTTTGAGAAGCAGAAAATAAAAAATATGTGTGCTAAACCTGTCAAAATGGGGGTGCTCTACTTCCATGGACATTCAGTAGGAAGCGGAGGAGGAAGATCACCAAGGCAAAAAATCTAGGACCAGAACAGATCACCATCTCTAGCATCCCCTTTTCTGGTTCAGTATTTATCAGAATAATTAATCTACCTATCCACTTTCTTCTTTTCTTCTTCCGTTCTTTCTCCTCTGTGTTATGGATTGCCCTCAAGCACCTAGATGTAATGTGTAGGAAGAAAAACTGTTTTATCAGGGAAAAGGAAGGGGGATGGGGAAGAGTTCAATCTGCCCAGCATATGCTGGGGTTTCTCAGGCTGCCAGTACTGAAATGTCCTAGGGATTTCTAAAAATTATAGATGACAATTTCTTAACATAGAGAGTGTTTCATCCTACACAGAGGAATTCTGTCTTATACCTCATCTTGACAGATAAAGGGGACCTGATCACAGAACCAGAAATTAGTGGTTTCTTAGGTGCAAAGATTACAACTTGGTTTCACTATTGTATGCAAACAGAATAAAAGACATACCAATGAGATATACACTTGGTATTTAAAAAAGGGTCAATTTAACAAAGCTGAAAACAATTATGAGACAAATCAACTGGGAGACAGAACTCAATTGGAAAAGTCTAAATGATTATTGCAAACTATTTCATAATTTTTAACTAGATGTCTAAAATGCTATCGGCAAAAATTCAACCTGGTCAAAACTTAAAGCAAACAGCAAGCTGGCTTATAGGACAAATGAAAGCAGCTATGAAAACGTGACACCTTAAACAATGAATAAGTTATGAAAAGAAAGAAATGCGAGCAGTGAATAATAATTAGATCAATTCCATTATTAGAAAATTAATTGGGAAAAAAGGGGACAAATACATTTATACAACTATCTTTTTTTTTTTTTCCAAGTTGTTTATAAACTTGATTTGTAAAAATCAACATACTGAGTGCTGTTCTGGACCTTGATGAGTGGTGACCTGTCCTTGGTTGGTTCACAGGTAACTGAATACATTTCTTCCATGCTTTTGGCCCCACTGCAAAAGGTACATCTTTTCTTAATATGCTATCCTGGTATTCATAGCCCTCACTGCATCTCTAGGCATATTTTTGTCAAGAACATTTGATGCATTGTTAACAATGCCACTCAACTCATGAACCAATTTGCTATTGTTGTTGTTTTGGTAGATTCTCCTCTCTGTATGTTTTTCTTTCAGGGACACACTACCGTTTTTTCAGTTGTTCCTAACATCTTGGCAGTACTTCTTTTTTTTTAATTTGTAAAATCGTACAACCTGTGTTATGTGTATGTGGTCTTTGCACTTATCTATTAATGCAGGGTATTTTCGTTAAGATGCTGTTGGCCAACATCCATCACAAACTGCATGTGTCTTTGGAGGAGTAATACAGGGATTAGTACTTGTCCTATCTTACTTAGGAATTACATTAAGTACATAGAAAAGGAAGTGTTATGGCTGGTATTCACTGCAAATACAAAAACTGAGAGTTTGATAATAATGAAGATGATAGCTGGCTTCGGCAGAGTGCTGTGGTTTGCTGGTAACTTGACCACAACAGTCTGTAGTATATTTTCTGGTATGGTGAAATACAAACTCAAATACCTAGCAAGAAGGAATTTGGGTCACACAAGATGGCAAGATTGGTTCCTGGAGTAACACCTCAAAAAAGAAATTAGGTGTCATAATTAGGTGGATAATAATAGGTGGATCATTTACAAGACATGGTGGCTAAAACCAGTCCATGTAATTCTTTGACATATAAACAGTGAATTTGAAATAATTGGGGGCAGGTAAGTTTACCTCAGTATTTAATTTTGGTAGTTTGACTAGTGCAACCGTGTACCTACTGCTTGCATCCGTAACAGAAGAAGGATATTGATAAACTGGAAAGCCTTCCAAGGGATGACTCAACCCATGAAAATAATTAAAAGACTGGAAAATATTCTTCCTACTGAAAGACTCCAGCAGTCTATTTAGTTTATCAAAGAGAAAATTTAAGAAATAAACTGAGCTAAGCCTGGATTCATCCACATGAGATGTGAAAGCACAATGGCAGATTGATCTTCATTCCAGCACAGACAGAATAAGATCTATTTCTTGATAGTAAAAGAAGACAGAATCAGACTTGAAATTAGGTAGGAACTGTTGCTACTGGAGTAACTTATCAGTTTTGCAGTAGATTCAAGGGGATACAGTTAAACAGTCACCTTCATCCCCTCTTCAGGGCTACTTACTATACTCAGGTGGTCAGGATCTCAGAGCAAGGCAACAAGTCAACCACAAAGTTCCCTGTGAAGGAAAAATCTGGGGGAGACAAAAAGGCCCGTAGTTTATAAGCCATCTGAGTGCTGTGGGTTGAAAGGAGAAACACAACAGGAAGCATCTATATTCAGGATGGCAGTGGCAGCAGGCTGTACAGTAAAAGCGTCCTTTCTCTGAGCTGCCTGAAGAGTGCAAGTTTTGGAAGCTGGATCCAAAGGAGCTGCGGAAAACAAACATCTAGGTTGAATGAAATCACTATACCACAGTCTCTTTCTGAACATCTTTTGTGTAAGGGTTCAGAAAGACAATGTGAGAAGCAAGTCAAATCTAAGGTAAATTACTGACATCAGTGCAAGAAGCTGACAGGGAAAAATGAAAGAGGAATGGAAGTTCAATAGAGCACCCGCTACTGAAAGCATCACTTGAATGTTTTTGGTGTTGTTTTTTTTTTAATGTTCCAAAGACAGTGTAAGAAAAAGTGTTAGGAGAAGGGGAGTTTGAATATATAGAAAGGGTGTGGGGTTTTTTTTATCTTTTGTTTTAATGTCAGCTACAGAACCCTTCTCCCATACATATTTTATCAAACCATATTTCCAGATACAGATTACCAATGTAGACTACGCATTTATGATAGACACTTTAATATGAGAACACTCACTAATTTCTAATTAAAAATTATCACAGAAAGCTATAATTATTTTGGAACTAGGGGGAATACTCAAACATTTTAAATTGTTTCAATTTCTGGGTGGCATATTTTCTACACTTTTTAAAAAATGTTTGTGGATATTTTTATGTAGAAAGACAAAAGTTTCATTTTTAGTCTTCTGCTGATGAGTAAGTCTTGTGGGAAAAGCTCTGAATGTGCTCAACTAAAAGACGGTGTGACCTACCCCCATGTCAAGAGCTCTGGAGTCATGGTGATGTTCCTTGGACGGCTTGCCTGAGAGATGCTAACAGGGGTAGTGGGCTGCACTAATCTGTCTCCACACTTTTTCATTACTTTGTTAGCTCACACATAGTTTTTTTGGCATCTTCCATGTGACATCACAATGGACTATTCTGGAAAGAATTACATCACCACAAACACTGTGGGTCAATTTAGTATTTAGGTTGCAAATATGCAAATAAAACCCATAGAATCAACAGACTACTTTTTGTATTTTATGTATGTAAAATTTTTCTAAAATACTAGGAGATAACACTGTATGTATAAGGGCTTGGAAAGAACTTTCAATACATCTTTCCTTTTCACACATCTGATTAAGTTGAATCAAGCATCGTGTATGGCACTGGAAAAGCACAGTCAATTTGCAGAGCCAGACACAGCTTCAGTCTAGATGTGAAGAGATGTACAGCAGCACATAATAAGATTGGGATCATACGTGTCAGATGATTGGCAGCATCAGTGGAACCTTAGTCATTCCTTCCCTACAAATCCAGTCCTGATTTGAAGATGTCTAACCTAATTTTTCACAGTCTTGGACCTTGTGTGGTACTTCTGAATCATATAAGTCTGTTATAAAATCATATCAGGTGAAAGTAGTAGGTTTCTACTGTTACTTTTTGATTCCCTATGGAGGGATCCAACTTAGGGTGCTGGGCAATAGAAAGGCGTGCTTTCAATGAGCAGCCAGTTTCCCTACTGGAAGAGACTGAGTATTGAGCTCCTTGCATTGCACCTTGTCTACTCTGCCATGCTCCTCCAGCCTCTCTGGGTGATGGCACAGGTCTTCATTGCCTCAAGGTAAACCAGTGAAAAATTAAATATACGCTGAGCATGGGGAGGACTGTAGCTGTGCCTGAGTCTTCCACAATATGGACAAGCAAAAGGCAGGGTGATTTCTGCTAATTTAATGAGATATAGCATGCTTTTCAAGGACTCCAGCTCCAAGGAGATAAGATGCCTCTGAGTGTCCCACAATTTGGGCATTTCTTTTTTCACCTCAAAAAAGTTTCACATAATTTTTTCTCTGAAAAGACATCTGTTTTTCTTGCCTGAGGCCTAACAAAAGGAAATGCTAAGCTAACTAGAACCTGGGTTATTTGTATTGAATTAGTACAGTCATTAGGATTTTAACTATTTTTATTTGGTGACAGTTTGCTACTGATACCACCTTTGGGACAGGCACCTCTCTCTTTTATGTTGCTTTTCTTATCACTGACAGGAGAAAATGACTGATTGGTTTTGGCCCTTGCTTGAAACTCCTTTTCGTGACTTTCTGGAGCGCATATCCTGTAGCAAATAGATATTGCTAGTATGCACCAGTCTTCATTTACTAGCCTGAACAAGTGCTGACAGATGAGGGAGCTGACAGTCTGCCCTACTGTTGAAGCTGGAAGATATAGTTACATGTGAATTTGCTGGCTTTTTAGACCTGAATAACCGCAATTGTGTACAAGGGTCACCTCTGGGCTCAGTTATCATTCTGAAGAAAAAATAGAGACTTTTTAAAAAATTCATACATTTTTGGCCTTCTGCTAAGTGATGCCCGAGGAATGCATGGCCTTGGAAAGTCAGGTTTTCACAAAGTGGCACAGAAAAAATTACGCTAATGCTATTAAGATGGCAAGCAGAGATGTTAGATATAATTATTATACAAATTAAACCACTGGTATTTTTTTCCAGGAACAGTGGCTCTCAAATGAGTCTTTCCTTCCCTCCCTATTGTCTGTCTGCCTGCCTGTCTGTCCCAAAGATCTTTGCACCACTTTTTATCTAATGATGTGTGTCACTGTCAACTTGTCCATTAGCAGCCTGCTCCTCCATTGACTTCAGTAGCACTAAACATGCAGGGCCGTGCTCTGGCAAAAATAAGGCAGTCATGGTTAGGTTTATAATCCCACACCACTGCTAACTCTTGAGAATTTTGTGATAGTTGTTTGCCGTAAGAGTATAAATAATCACAGAGGACAAAGTCAAAACTGCGTGCCCTACACTCCACAGTTGTGTTTTCAGATATATGATACATATAACAATCTTGATTTGAGGTTAAAACTCTCCCTCTTTTCCCTATACCAGTTTAAAATCAAAATTTCAAAGCCTTAGTAAGCAACTCGTAATTTAAAAGAAACTTGCTAACCAAAATATCTCCCTGAGGACTGTAAGTTTCTTATCAGGATGAATTTGTAGAGCAGTAGAAAAAAATGTTCAATATTTGCTCTGATTCCCCTTAGCCTCACAGCAAGAAGCAATAGACTCTGGGTGGTCACTGAATGGTGTCCACCTCCATCTCTTCATTTGTCTTCATCTCCTGAAGTCTGTTACAATCAACTTTTCTTTCTCTTCCTGCGTTGCAAATATTGCAAATTACTAGTTCAGCATAACATTCCTTCTAGTAGAATGGATTCCCATTTCATTCAGAACAGAAGAGATCTGACACAGTATTTTCTGAAAGCTTTTTTCAAATCCTTTAGAAATGTTGTTTCTCAGTTCACTTAAAGCAACTTCTACTCTGTGCAGAAAGTAGTCATATGCGTGTAATTATCTAGGCAGGCTGATACCTATTGCATCAGCATACGCACAAAAGTGGTTTATTTTAGCATTTTAAAGATTTCTACCTAAGTACTTCTACTGCACAGAGTTTATCTATTCAAATCTGCTTTGGCTGCTGCTTTGATATAGTCACAGGGAATGGTCTTATTTGCATTATGTTCCGGACACTTAGCAAGAGAAAAGAAAGCTGCTGTCCTGATCTCATTCTTGTTTATTATTGACATACATAGTCAGCGAGAAAGAATTTTCTCAAGAAAATTATTTTTGTTTTGTTTTTAATGATGAACATAAGTCTTTTCAATCTTATAAAATTCTAATGTGACTGAAGAACTGATAAAAAGATCACAGGAAGGAAAGTTGAAAGGTAGGGGATTTATAGATGTAGTCTTTAAAACAGTTTTGCTTTTATTTCTCCTTAATACCCATCTAGCATAACACCTAATTAACATTCTGGATAAAACGCAGCATTATTAAGGCTTCGCTACACTCACAGACACCTTTCAATTAAGGTGCTTGAGTTCACATAAAACATGCTTTCCAACCCTCAGAAAAAGCTTTTAGGAAAACCAGTTGAGTCTTGACAAATTTATGTTAAAGAAAAAGAGAGAGGCTTTGGGGAGTTTGTTTGGGTCCTTTAAAAAAAAAAATAATAATATTTTGTATATATAAACAGCTTTCAGGCCTTTTGCAAAAAGAAGCAAGGACTCTGGAAATGCCCAGTTTTTAAAAGTCTCTGGCTGATTTCCAAACTTTGCTACCCTTTTTAGAAACAGTGCTTTTCAGAGACTAGTATTTTCACCAGGCTTTCCTGGCTCTACGTAGCCTTGTACCGAGTTTGAGCCACTTAACATTTTTATGGAGGAGCAAAGTAGATCTGGCTTAATACCTGAACAAATCAGTGCCCGTCAAGCCAGTGGAACAAACTGCTGTTCTGGAATCAATTCTTTGATCACCAAAGTTTATGTACCCTCTTTTTCTTGTTATCAACTAGCTGACATACCTTTCTTGTGCTGCTGTGCCAGACTAATGACATTTGGTTGTGAATTCATTGTAAAATTGACTTCAGTAACATGTAAATTAAATTATAATGGAATCCTACTGAAATTTTGTGTTTCTTTCTGTGGAATACTTTCAGTATTAATCAAACTCAATACTAAAAAATAATAATTTCTGAGTACTGCTTTTTCTGTCTTTTCCAGCTTTTGTCCAAGCTAAACTTTCTTTCCCCTCCTTCTTCTTCTTTTTTTTTTTTTTTTACTTAGATAAACTATCTTTCTTTCTAAGCGCTACTTATGGTTTCAAAAAAAATGGAAGTAATCTAGAGTTCACTTAAAGATCAAGTACCATAAGCTGGTGTTTTCAAGTATCCTGAAAGTTTATTAATGCTTTCCAACTCATTTCCTACTTCCCTGCCAAAAGCACTCTTTAGTGGACTGTAAAGTTTTTCAAATAATAGACATCTGATCCAAGTTTCTTATGATTTTTCTTTTCAAGGGATCACATACTTCCAGAAATCTGGTAAATTTTTATTGTAGTATAAAAATATGGTATTCTCACTGGGTGCTAAAAGTTGTGAACTTATTAGCCTTTTAACATCTGTTAAAAAATTCATTTCCTCGTTCTGAGAGATTCAGCTTTGCTTTAATACACATATTCATATGATGTTTAAGTCAGAAGAAGAAAAGATTGCTGAACCTTCCGCTCACAAATAACAGTATCTGATATCAAAATGGTCATGACCTTTTAAATAAAAAGTGCTCTTTTGAAGTACAATGCAGGTCTGTAAAAAATTGTCATTTGTATGTATTTTATGGGCTTGACAGCAGCATTTGCATCTCTAAATAAAGGATGTCTTTGATCGTGTATGACTTCCAAAAAAGAGGCAGGCCATCTATTTGTGATCAAAGATCTCATGGATGAGATGCAAGCTTACACTCCCCCAAATATATACTTGACAGACTCTTAAATTGGAGTCTCAGCACAAGTTCCCTCCTCCTCCCATAACCAAATTGTGATCTCACAGAAGGCATCAGGAACAACAAATGCAGAGGGAACCTTCTGAACGCAAGTTAGTGTCTTGTAAAGGCTTGGGCTTTTCGCTCTGTCACACTTATGTAGACCCAGAATTTTTTGATCCTTTTGGATTCTGTGACAATTCGTAGGACGCCTAGGCTATAAACCAACATTAAATTCAATGTCAGTGTGGTACTGTTAACATCTATAAACTGGCCTAGCAGAGAAGCTTAGAGCAGGGTTAGACATTTCTACAATCAACAATCTTTTCTGTGCTTTTGATTAAAATTTAATAAAAATGTTTCAGTGAGGTGAAGACTTGTCAAGAGCAGGTGAGGAAAGATCAACATTTACTCAGCCCAAATCTAATCCAGCCACTTTTTCCTCTTCTCATGTTCCCCATTCATACAGAAGGGCCAAAGCGTCCCATCTATTCCTGAAACAAAACAGGCAGCATGACATGGTCTCTTACTCAGGAAAAAGGATTAAAAAAAAAAAAGCTCCTATTTGTAGGACCTGGGGGATCTAAAACTCTATCTGCATCCCTCTACCAGTCACAGCTCACCTATTTAAGCCAGAGGTTTTTCTTTGACTGCAAGGATATAAAATTCCAGTGGGGTCACAGTGAGTCCTATTCAGAAACCCACCACTGTAAAATATAAGAAGGCAGAATTCAGTGATGATCAACTCAGAGCCAAAATAAACCAGCAAACCCAACATTACGAAGTCCCAGTGTGACTGCGGAGTTCAGGCTATGCAAACTGTTTAGACCAGACAAACTCTGCAGCTCTGTCTCAGGATACTCTTTACTGATTAGGAAATGGTGCTGGTGAAATTATCACATTAACATTTTACAGGAATACAAAGGGAGGACAAGAAAAGAGAGAAAGAAAGGGAAGCTGCGGGCAGATTTCTTCACTATGGTCTCTGAAAGCCTTGCATTCCCCCCAGAGCCAGGACTGTATCTTGATGGGCTAAAGTTTTTGTTACTGATTAAACAACAAAGTAAAGTAGAAGCTAATTAATAAAGCATGTGGTTTAAGTACTGATTTTATATTGTGATTTTATATTGGATGAATTAATACAGTGTAAAGATCTTTGTTGCTGCAGACTTCTGAAAATACCTGGTTGGTAAGGCACAATAAAGCTCCCCTTCTTCCCCAAGAGACTTTTGAAAGGCCAGGATTTCAGCATTGAAACACTGGCCTTCAAAAATCTTACATCATAAAGATATAAAGCAGTCCAGCGTGGAAGGTCAATCATCAATCACTGCTACACTGTCCTTCCTGTACAGCACAAGCAACTTCATAGCATAAGCCATTTTACATCGCATCCAAATCCATTCTGACATTGGGCTTGTGGGTTACATCATTACAGAAATACATGGCTTTAGTCAACATGTACTGTGATGAATCATAGAATCATTTAGGTTGGAAAAGACCCTTAAGATCACCGAGTCCAACTGTAAACATAACACTGCCAAGTCCACCACTAAACTATGTCACTAAGCGCCACGTCTACGTCTCTTTTAAATACCTCCAGGGATGGTGACTTAACCACTTCCCTGGGCAGCCTGTTCCAGTTCTTGATAACCCTTTCGGTGAAGAAATTTTTCCTAATATCCAATCTAAACCTTCCCTAAGTAGAGTGAATTCTGGTAGAGAATGTCTTTGTGACCACAGTTCCTGTACCATTGCTTCAGCAAATTTGTCATTAAGTCAAAATTTTAGATTTTGAGATTTTTCTAAGGAAAAAGATATCTTTTTTTGTTACTAGTATTCTGTCTAGTTAAAAGAAAACAGCGAGTAAGATCTGTTGAAGGAAGATTTCTTTATAAATTATATTTGTCTTGCTGTATGATAATGAAAGGTGATTTTGTCATGTGTGTGCAGAATTTTTAATCCAATAGGAGAAGACATAGAATAGTTTAAACAAAATCTGTATAAAAATGGAATTTTGTTGTAGCATAGTCTAACCACACAGAAATTAGATGGCAAACATAAATAAGTGTGCGGAAAAAATGGGAACTCAAAGCTGACCAATGCTACAACACAAATCAAATACGATTTATTTTAAAAGTTAAAATACACATAAATAATCTATAAAATAAACTTTTAGAATACCAATAACCTTATAACTAGACCAATTGCTGCCACAAAAATCTGGTGAGTCTTGAAATTCAGTATAACATACAAACCTTTAATTTGCTCAATACTTTCTCTATTTCCAATGTTTTCTTTCCAGCTTAGTTAAATAATTAATTGGAACACTAAATTATAACTCAGTGGAAGTAAATTTTGTTTTTTCTCTTACAGGAAGGTGAGCTGGATTCAAGACTGAAGATCTGTTTGGCACTCAGGTGAGTCCTTTTTTGAGGACAATTTGCCCCATGGTAGATCTTGTGTGATAAAGAACAAGGGCACTGGTTCAAAATACTCTGAGATGCCAGAGCCTCAAACTTTCCTAAGGAAAGTAAGGATGTGCTTTTGTCACGCTGTGCATCATTGATAAATATTTGGTCCATCATCTTTCACTGCTTGCACACATTTTCTTTAATGAACTTCCAGTTGTATTTTCAAAATGGCCTGTTGGTTTTGTCACCAACAGCTAGTAAATCTTCCATGTTTTCTAGTAGCTATGGAAACTGTCAAAATGAGTAAATCATTCATGTAAGATTCTGCCACATTTACTCATACTGGATGAAATGGATCAAATACAAAATTACCAAAAAAAAATCCATTTGGGGCTGCTAGTTAATTTTGGCTTCAGATACAAGCACTTGATTTGGTAAAAAGGCAAAAAAGAAATTTTTACTCTTTCCATTTTTCTGCTGCTTAAAGTATGAAAATAATCTGAAATAAATATTTGTGTAGTTTCAAAAAAGCTTGTGATGGATTTTTAGGTAAATTAATATTTTTTTGGCACCGACAAAATTCCTCAGTAAAGAATAAATAAGTATCTCTTGACAAAAAGGGTGGTAAATAATAGTAATTAAAGAAACTTGTTCAACCCTCCATTTTATTAATGAGTGGATTTTGACGGAAAAACAAGACTGTTTGGAGGTTCATATTTCTGCCTTCCATATACTAAAATTTTTTTCCTGAATCTTCAGTCATTGTTGGTAGAAGCAATCATATCCTATAGAACTGAGCTTTGTAGTCCCTTCTAAATTTTGATCTAACTGAATAAAAAAAAAAAAATACTTGCATAGGAAAGGAAAAAGTTCTTTATCAAAAAGCTGCAGCCACTTACACTGCACATATATTAAAATTAATATTCAATTGTTTGTCTAACAAAAATAAAATTAGGTGCATATAAATGCACTGTTTCAGAACTACATTTTCTATTATCTTATTGATGCAAAAATGTTTTGAGAGATCACATGAAATGCTAATTCGCTTTTTGAGACTACCCATATAACTAAAGAGTGATGAATTAAAACTGACTCATTTATCACAGTTACTTTTTCATGCATGAATTCTCTGATTCAGGTAGAATAGTGGACTGTTTTGACTGTGCTGTCTTATTTTATTTTTTTGTCTGTGTTCCTAATATTTTGCTTTCATTCCAAATCTGTCAATTGGAGTATGGTATATGGTACCACAAATATTTTTTATGTAAAAACAGTAACCTTAGTATTGGTCCATAAAAATTGAATGTTTTCTGCTTACTGGACAAACACAGATGCATTCCAGCCCCTGAAGAATCCTGGGAATTGTAGTAAAATTGACATTTCCAGTACAAAATGCTATAATTAGAATTACCTCTAGATGGCTTTTTTTTTTTTTTTTTTTTTAAGTAGAATTTATCCTGTGCGAGCCCTTGCTGTGATCATGTATGCATGACAAGCCTTGATACCTGAGACACAGATATTCTGAGGGCACAAAGCAATGCTGAGAACGAGATTCTTCTTTCTGTTTTACTACAAGGTAGCAAGCTTTGATACTTTCCTGAGAAGTAAAAATCATTTTCTCTCTACCAAATAATGATGCAATGACAATATATTTGTATTATTGCAAAATTCTAGGGTGCTATTCCTAAATTGAAACCACATCATGCTTGGAGCTGCACAAACATTGAACATAAAATCAAGATAAAAAATCCCCAGAAAACAAGAGGAAAACCATGTTTTCCTCTTTCAGTAGCTTACTGGTGTTAAATTACTGGTTTCAAGCTGTGTTTTCATAAATTCTGTGCAAAATATTCTAAGCATTCCAGTGTTGTAAAACGGAAGGTTCTATGTTTATAGAATGGACTGACTTTAGAAATATAAACCACCATAAGCAAATGAATAGCACTGCTTTCATACAGACTTACTTCATCCCTGAAAGTACATTTATATTTCTCATCTTTTTAGGCTAAACAATGGGATAAAATCCCTATAGCAGATATATATAATGAAGTACAGAAAGTGAATGATGAATAATAAATGGTGTCTTGTTGTATGTTCTCTTTTGGAAAGGATTTGCATTAAAGAATATTCTTGACTTGTCATTCAAAATTAAAACTAAATCTGCCTTCTCAATGTAATATTTACAAAGAGAATGCTTCTTGCCTTTTCTTTTAGTCTGAATAGTAGAGTATTGTACACATATCTTTCTGGAATGAGGCAGGTGAAGTCATCCAGCTAGATCTATTGTTTGCTGATTTTGTTGTTGTTATTTTCTATAGAAAATCTTCCATAATTTGTGTCTTTTTTTGCCAAGGAGTGATTGTTGGTACACTTGTATGTGTTGCACGTGATCTGAAGAAATTAACACAATATAATAAATAAATATAGCTTGTACCTTATTATCTGGCAGTTCCAGGGGACCTACACCACCACTTACAAATTGTTGACATTGAAAATTGAAAGCAAAGCATTCGAAAAGTCAAGAACAGATAAAATGCTTTTCATTTTATGTTCATATCATGCAAACCTGTAGATAATCTCGTTTAAAGAAATATGAATGGCATTAGTATTGGCCTTGCACATTTGCGAAGTCTTCATTGAAAGATGAAAATAAAACCAAACTATTTGTATTTTGCCAAGATGAAGAGTATGCAGTAAAAGAGACCCAAAATCACTTGGAGCTTCGTGCTTAATTATTTAATTTGGACCAAATTAAAGCCATCCGGCACTGTCTCCAAGACATCCATAGTGAAGTTTGTCTTCAAGAAAGTCTACATTCTCAAGAGAAATTCTGCTTTCACCGTTCTCCAACATACAAGAAATAAACCTGCCTACATGATGTAGAATTTGACACGGAACATATAATCTGATTTTAAATACAAGAGTAAGTTTTAGCCTCAAAACCAGGAGAAAACTACCTCTTCAGAGGAACATAGGTTAACATTTTCATGTGTCTTCTCTGTAATTAGCCAGTGTCACAGTTAATCTAGTGTCATGGTGTTGCCTTCTCAATTCCATATTGACTGACAATTGACTGAGTTCTTTCTTTCTTGATCTCACTTATGAGCTTTTCAGCAACAAATGAAATCTTTCCAAATGGTATTTGAATCAGATAACAAAAGCTGCGGTACACAACGAAAAGTAAAAAAAAAATAAAATAAAAAAATAAAAGGACTGTTTCATTTCTACCCTTAAATATCACCACTGTATGATTAAGATCTGACCGTTTAGATGATCATAAACCTGAGCAGAGTGGTAGGTAAGCACCTGATCTGATACAGTCTTAATTGAGCTGCTAGGATAATGTAGGATAAAGCACAGCATTTCCAGGTTCTGAATTGCTTTTATTGTCTTTACGTTAATGGTTAAAAGTTGTAGGAACTTTGAAGATTTTTTTTCACTCAGAGGCCTAATAGCAGCAGTTTTGTGATATGAATCAGAGAAGAGAAAAGACAACAAAGGTTACACACAATTATTTTAATTTTTTTTTTATTCAGTTGACTGTATATTACAGATGGTTTTACCTGTTTCATTTTGCAGGGGTAAAATATAAGACCAGGGTGTAATTTAGTAATTGTTCTAAAATACTTTGTGCTTCTGTTCATTCCCTATAGTATGTTTTAAGGTGGTTGTCAATCACAATTATGTGGACAGTACCGTAAAATGCTTCTACAAGTATTTATATATACATGTAAAGGAGAAAGTTCAATTTAAATAAGTATCTCAGAAAGCAAAGAAAACAGTATCTTTTATCTAGCTGCATTTACAAAAATGCATGTTCTCTGTTTTGTAAATTACTTATCTATGCCTAAACAGAGTCTAGCTTGAGATAACATTGGATATACCCACCTGGATTCATATGGCCAAATTTTGTTAATCTCAGTCAAACTAAGCATTAACTAGAAAGGAATGTCTGCAATAAATACTGTAAAGCATAGCTCAAAATAATAAAGACAGCACAGTCACACCCTAATTTATACTCAGACGGTGATCTTCATCTGCTCACATTTGGATACCTACTTAGCGTGCGTCTGTATTTGAGCTATTTACATGGATTGTCTTTGTAACTGATGGCAAGAAAGAAAGGCTTCCAGGGCACAGTTCCTCTGCTGTAGCAGGCATCTAAAATGAGCGAAATGAGTCATGGTCTCAAAGTGCCTCTCCTTTTACTGACTACAAAGAGAGTCCAGATAACTAGCTGAGACGTGAAAGTCTATACATTAGTTGGCTAAAGTTAACAGATACCTCTCACTCATGGTGATTTTGCACTACTTAGCTGACATAGGTGTCTTTATGCAACTCTTTCGGACTGATCAATTCAGACTTTTCAGAGTTGCATCAGTTGTAGTGAGTTTTAAAACAGGCTTCTGTTAAAATGGTGTGATGCCGATTTGTCAATATGGCAGACCCATTTCATAACACTTCAGCCTAACTTAATGGGGAATCAGATTAAGATGAATGAATATGAGTCCGGTTCATACTGAATTAATTAAGTTAGTTTCTTAAAAGCCAGGCTTTAGTGTGCCTAGTTTTATTTGGATATAGGAAAGGTTCCACGCTGCTTTAACATGAATTGAAATCATTCTGATCAGAGACTGAAAAAAATAGCAAGAAAAGCAAGTGGTGGGAAGATAAGGCTCATCTGTAAAACCAGGCTTACAGCGAACAGGAAAAAAGCAGATGAGAAAATACTGATCTTTGTTTTGTCAGCAAAACAAACCGACTTTTTTTTTTTTTTTTTTTTTTTAAACGGGAAAAATTGCTCAGTACACCTCTATTTGGGCATCTGAAACTTTCATGTGGGTGTCTATGCCTGTGTAAGCAGGTCTAATGATACGTTTGAAAATCTAAATTGTAATGCTATATAAACAGTCTGCAAGTTTGGCCTTGGCAGTTCTCATGATAGCGATTCAATTAAAGATTGAGGTCAAAAGTCTATACTTAATAATTTCAATGGGAGTTTGGCCACTGGTTTTAAAGGGACCATAGCATCATGCTAAGCCTCTGCTTTCCGATACTACATTTTGTGTCACATTTAGGCACTCTGCAATTTTAGATTATGTCAATGAGACTGCCAGATAACGTGAACAGATGTAAGGCCTTTGAAATCAATGGAGTCACTTTGATTTACGCCAGCTGGTAACTCGGCCAGGGATGCTTGCATGGGTGTAGCAAGTTCAGCCATTTAAATGAAGGTCAAGGATGTAACTTCCTTGTTACTCCTTGTAACTTCCTTTTGCTTCTGCTGATCTTTTGCACACTGATTATTTCAACACTATCAGAAGCCAGACACCTATTCAGATTGGATCTCTGATTCACATCTTCTGAGGTTTGCTCGCTATCATGTAGATGCATTAATTAAAATGTACTCCGTTTACATCCGGACGCACTCATCTACACTGAAATAACTCATGGGAGGCAAATTCTTTTTGTAAATGAAGGTGCTGGCTGCACAGCAACTGTGGTAGTCTTCAGCCTATCACTCACATTGTAAATGACTCTGGAGTGCATGTTTACGCAGAAGGCATAAAAGGAATTCATTGCAACTCCCTGTATGTTACTGAACGGTCCAATAACCTTGAAGTGTCTTAATTTGTCTTTTTTTTTTTTTTTTAATGTTATACACAAGAATAAGTGTTGCTGTCATCTAAAACAAAATAAAATTTCAACTAACTTTAGCAATCCCAAGATTGTCACTGTATGTGGATATTTCTAACATATCATACAGAAAACGTACTCTTTCCATACTTCAAATGCCAGCTCTTTAGATGTGAAAATGCTGTGCATTTAAAAAATAAGCACAAACTGAAATAGCAGTAATCCAGCTTATAAAGTTTCTATTTAAGTGAGGAGGAAATAAGAAAGGTGACTGCGATTACAACAGAATTTTGAAAAAAACCCACACAATATAACTTGCACAATGTTTTTGGAAAGCTCCCAAGAATGTCCAATAGTTTTTGCTTGTATTTCCCTCTGGGGCGGTTCTTGGTAGCTTGCTTCTTTTTTCCTTTTTGTTCTTGTATTATTACTCTATACTTACCACTTCTGCCCAAAGAAGTATGGAAAGTACTGTATTTCAGATCAGAAAGTCTGTGAATGGACATTTGTTTTAGCCTTTCAAAACACTTAAGATCAAATTACTCAGACAGTAGAAATAAAACTGAAAGATATATTTTTCATTTTTTAAACATATGGTTCTTTTCCAGGCCAATGCTGCAACTATTTATTTCTAGCACACCGCTAATGGTGAAGAAAACAGATTGTTTAAATTTCTTTGATTCATATCTTTTTTTAAGAATCTCTTTCTTCTACGTCTATCAAAATTTGCACAATGATTTAAACTTTCTGAACAATTACAATTGAATTTAAAAAATATTACCAATATATATGCTGCAGCTCAGCATATACGTATGCAAGTTCCCACTTAATAGGGTAAATAGGGAAGATGAGAACATATTATATTATTTTTCAGAGTAAGGCCTAGTATCTGCAAATAGGCTTGTGCATAAATAAATAGGCACATGGAGTTTTATTGCATTCAACATAATTCCAGTGCTGTTCAAATTTCAGATTTTTAACATTTAACTGTTATTATGATCTCTTGTGTTCATATGCATGTATGTGCATTTCATCCAAACTTCTTTTTCTTGTTACATGTATGCCTCCTAAACAATTCCACTAGAAGATACACATTACATATGCACTGAAAGAGGCATTCTGACAGCAACAGGGTTCAGAGACTAAACTCTTCTCATAATTTCATTTCCTATCACACCATAGACGTGTTTTTTACCAGCAGTAATTAAGTAGTGATGATTAATACTAAAAGTAATAATTTTAAATCCAGTCTTACTCCTCTATCACTATTTTTGCTGCTCTTCCAGTGAAAAAGATACTCTCTTCTTTTTTGGGTTTTGGGTTGGTTTTTTTTTTTTCATTTCCTCCGCAGCATCATTTAGAACTCATTGTATATGGCAAAAAAAAAAGAATTCTGTTACTGAAATTTATTCTTTGGTTGACAGTATTTAATTGAGGTGGAAAACCCTGATGTATGGTATACCTAGCTCCTTTAATATTGTATACCCATAGCATTTTATATGAACAGCCTAACTTGACTTTTCATTTGCCTGGGTGGGGCTGGTAATTTACTCCACATTGTAACAGAAAAGACAGGCAACCAGGGTGATTTTCTTGGCCAGCTAAGGGAAATTGCAAGTACAATTCTGTGACTCTTGAATGGTAGTGCTTTGTTCACAGAAACAAGTCATTGTACGATCAGTATAGCAAAACATATTATTATTTATAATCTAAAATGATGCTTTGGACAAATCCCATTAGGAATGTTTGTCATCATTCTCCAGCAGCAAGGTTGTTCACAGGTGTAATGGAATGGCAGTGGAAGGAAAAATCAAAGAAATTTGTTAGATACTTTGAATCATAAAGTCATAGTATATTTTACTGGGACTTGATCAGCTAATTGACACTCTCGTGCCTAAACCTACTATCAGAACAAATAATAAATGAAGGTAGCAATATAAGAAGAAATACAAGTGAGAAGAAAATTCTAACCTTAAAGTTTTACTAAAGCAGTTAATGACATAGTTTAATCAGTACATAACACAACTAAAGTGTTCCCTTATAAATAAAAATTGAAAGTATACTTTTATATATATGTATGTATATAAACACACACACGTATGTATCTTAAGTTCACTATTGGGAAATTGATAGCAATCTCATGCAGAACTTAAAACAAAACTCAGAGATTAATCAATCTAAAACAACAACAGAAAATGTCAATTAGGTTATCCATGGTCTAGAGACCAGTTTCTAATAATTCTGGTTCATTTCAGGAGTCTTTTTTTCAGTTCCATGTTGCCAGAATGGCAGTGTGCTCACTCGGCTTTTTACCCATGTCTATAACTGTAGCAATATTTTTTTTTTGGCGGTGATTTTTTTTTTAATAATTCAGTGAAACATGTTTTTCAGCTATGGCACAAGATTAGGTACTGTTCAGTATCCAGTTTACTTTTCTTCTACGGATCCATACACACACCTCCCAGCATTTTTTGCCTAAAAATAACATGAGACGTTTCTCGTGGTATTTTGCTATTTCCTCCTCCACAGCCAGACAAAATGAAAGAGGCATTTGAAAAAAAATTAAAGGCCATGAAAAAAAAAAAAAAAGAATGAAAATGCCCACAAAACCACACAAAACAACTCTCATTATGTTAGACTATGAAAGAAGAATAATTCCATTCTGCAGATTTGTCTTTCTAGTTAATATTTTTGCCACAATCAAAGATGCTTATAATCAACATTTCTGGATAGAGCACTATTAACTACAGGGAAAAAAAAAGTTTTAAAATTTTAGGAAGTATAGTGCTGAGCTACTGGTGTCTGCTGATCATGCTTTTGAAAATGCTTCAAGGTTTTTTAAACAGTGACTATATTTTAGAGCTGCTACAGAATATGCTTTTCCTATGTTTAAGAAGAAAATAATATCAACCTGAATAAGATGCCATTTTCTAGGATGGGTGCCACAGAAAATGCTATCACACAAACAGGAATTTCTGTCTTTAGCTACTTGACCTTTGTACAGGAAGTATACGTTGGATATGTGAGAAGAGCTAGGTCTTCAACACCATTTTTATAGGTCTCCATAGGTTTATTCCATTAATGAGGAACATGTGTTTAGTTGGACTTTGGGACTATTGAATCAGCTGCCTACTGATGCTGAAGACACTATTGGTGATTATGAGTTTTCATTTTGGGGGAAATGAAAGCATATCAGGTGTATCTGACAGAATAGTCATGTTGTGAAACACTGGCTATCCAGTTTTTCTCTAAGAAAGTGAGAGACTGAGTAAGCACGTATTGCAGGAATCTCAATTTGAATGCATACTATGAGAGAAAGCCTAAACATAGATGGGCTCTCCAGCCACCACTTGTGAGGTTATCTAACTGCCAAGAGTACATATTGAATGTCATGTGCATGTGGTGTGACTGCGATATATAGAGTGTTAATCCTGATTTTAAATAACCCTCTCATAGAAGTGTGCTGATTGCTCCTGCTTTCACCATACCCACTGCAACTTACCTGCACATTTCTTGCTCCTGTTTTACTATTTCTTTCTAGACGTTATGTGTAATAAATCACATTTTCCCTTTAGATTCTAAACACAGTAAGGAGGGATCTAGTCAACTGTGAGAACTTTTTCAATAAAGGCTGTTTATTTCACCCCTGGTCCTTGAAACATCTTCCCAGTAGTACTTCAATGAGAAAGGAGTACTTTTGCTACTTCTTTAGCACTATCTTGGATGAACAAGTCCTTTGATTGGCCAGAAAATGTAAACCTTGCTTGGCTACTGATAAAGATGAAGGAATTTTTACTGATGCCTTAAAATGTAAAAAAAAATAGGCTCTGAGGTCTGAGTTTTCAGCTCATCTGTCTTTTTTCTACTTAAGGATATTTTTAATCTTTCCTCTTTTTACTCATGTTACCAATGTGACTAACTCTTAGCAGTTCTAGTTGCCAAAGGTGCCAAAAATGACTGGCAGTTAGAGAAAATTAACTAGTACTTTGTTTTCTAATGTGATTGACATTGATACAATTGCATTTTGGTTGCAAACATAGGCACAAAATTCTTAGTGAAGACGGGAAGAAAATATTTCATTTCATTTCATGGTCTTCCTTACAAAATTATGAGTCTTTCTGGAAAACCATTCTGCATGTTGAGACCAAATCATCTATTTAGGAAAAACTACTACCTGTACTGTGGCAAAACAAGAAAATTCCTTTGAGTTCTCACAGGGTCACTATCTTCTGCTATTTCATTGAAACAAACAAGTACTATATTTAGCCAGCTCATTTAACACAGTAAGATAAGGCTTGTCATTAAGTCAATTTTGAGTTTTGCCCCTACCTTCTCTCTGCATTTGATTTCAGCACATATATTGTGATTGCAAACATTTTTTTAATGGGCAATGATATTATTTTCATTTGTCATGCTGAGATCAATTCCAGGGGTTGTTGGTATTTATGCCTTATTTTTTCCTTCTTTGTATAATGGTGAATAGCATGATTTGGGTATGAAAAATAGTTTATGTGTGTAACAGCAGCAGATTTTTCTTTTTTTTTATTTACAATAAATCCTCTTTTACCTCTTCTGCCTTTTTCTTACTAAAACTGATGCGCTTTGGTCTTCAACCCCTACTTACATAAATCTCAACTGTTGTCAGGGTTTGTGCCAGACTGGCCACTGTAATGGACGACAGATGCTCTCCCCTACCTCTCTTGAAGGGAGAGAAGGAAGAGAGAGAGGGAGACTTACGCATTTAGAAAAAACTGAAGTACTTTAATGAAATATTAATAATAAAATAAAAAGAAAATAATGAAATATATACAATATAAACAAAACTGTGTCAAGCTCCCAGCATGATGATCACATCACTGGCAGATACTGGGAAAGTCCCAGACTGGACTCAGTGATGGATGGGAACTGGATTCTGGATCTGGATTCAGGAATGCACAGATGGGGATCAAAGGCAGATGAACAGTGTCTTCCTGTAACACTCGCCATTGAAGAAAGAGCGCTGACCCTTTCTTTGATCCCTCAGCTTTTATACTGAGCATGAGGTAGATGGTATAGAATACCCTGTTGATCAGTTTTGGGTCACCTGTCCTGTCCGCTCCTCCCCACAGGTGCAACCTCGCTACGCTTTTCCGCTTCTGCCCTTCCAACGGGGCAAAGTTAGCTGACCTTGGGTGTTATAGCAGCAAGTATAAGCAAAAGTCTCTCTGCATACCATACCTTGGCATAAATCAGAAACAATCAGGTCTTGTCTCTGCTAGAACTGGATGCTGTTAATTTCAGAGAGTTAGTTAGAAGATGCTTAGCTGCAAAGTAAAATTAATGAACAGAAAAATGGTTCTGTTTTACCTCAAACTGGGACAATTATCTAGAATCATAGACTCTTTCAGGTTGGAAAGGACCTTTAAGATCATTGAATCCAACCATAAACCTAACACTGCCATAACCACCACTAAACCACGTCATTAAGTGCCACACCTACACATCTCTTAAATACTTCCAAGGATGGGAAGTATTTAAAACCACTGCCCTGGGCAGTCTGTACAACACAGAATTATTATGGTAGGTAGAATAATGAAAAAGTGTTTAACACCATCTCCCTTTAGTACTGTTTTACCTTTTTGAGGAAGAAATCAGCATTATGTGCATAATAGTTCAACCCCACATGAAAAGTAAGAATTATCAAAGGGTTGAAGATTTTTAAGATTTGTTTTGTTTGTTTTTATCATTACATCAGCTGTAATTTTGTCTTTAATAAAATAATGTTTAAAATCCCCTGGCAACCTTTATGTTATACTCTATAGTCAATTGTTTCAACTACTAAAGCTGAGTGATCATTTGGCCTGGGATTTCTCATAGTTTGGCAACATAAAATTGGGAAACTCAGTTTACAATCTAGTCTTACATTTCTCAGTTTAAGGAATCTATTTTTATCCTGCTGTAAAATACATCCTAAGAGATTTGGTAATAAGCCGTCTAATATAAAATGAAGACTATTCTTGCAGCATTGCAGCATGTGATTCTGTGACCTTAGTCTACCTTAATCTTCCTAATAGAACCCACAACTTTCCTAGAAGTGGGTGAACCAAAAGCAGCAAAGGCTTACAATATCCAAAGCTAGGTTCATTGGGGTACAAAAATGTTGCATAGAATAGGTAACTCTAAAGCCAACAGCTTATCATTCTTGACTAAGATCAGACAAAGTTTTGAATGCTCTTGTTTTCTTTCTACTGTAGCCTTACAGGACAGGTTCTCCTCTTCAATCTTGTCTGAAATGCCAACAGTTCTCAGCATTGTTCAGGCTAGCACAAACCTTAGCACTGGTCCTGGGTCCCTAGCAGTGCCTCCTGTCCACCATGCTTTGCTGTGGTGGCTCTCTGTACATCAGTGTCCTTGAACTGCTTAGATCTCCCAGCTCATACTGAGATACTTAAGCCTAGTTACTTTCTGTTTCTGTCCCCCTTCACAGCATGCTTTGTCCACTTTCTACTCCAGAAACAAGTCCTAGCTGTGTTTTCTTGTTGCTATTTTCTCTTTCCGTTTTTATCCATATCCGCTGGTTGCCTCTCACCTATAGTCCAGCAGCCAGGACAAGGCAAACAGGCATCCATATTCCTTACTGACAAGGCACAGCCTTTAAAAGCTGTATGCCATACAAATCTGTATCAGGTTTATGTGGCAAGGTTTTAGTAGCTGGGGTGCTGCAGGGGTGGCTTCTGTGAGAAGACACCAGGAGTTGCCCCCATGTCGGACAGAGTCCACTTCAGCTGGCTCAAAGATAGACCCATCACTGGCCAAACCTGAACCAAGTAACAAGCCTGGTGGCACCTCTGTGAAAACATATTTAAGAAAGGCTAAAAAATGCTGCACAGCAGCTGTGAGTGAGAGGAATAAGAAAAATATGAGAGAAAAGCCCTGCAGATGGCAAAGTCAGTAGAAAAGGAAGGGCAGGAGGTGCTCCAGGTGCTGGAGCAGAGATTCCCTAGCAGCACCTGGAGAAAACCATGGTGAGGCAGGTTGTCGCCCAGTCACCTATGGAAAGGACCACACCAGAGCAGTTATCAAGAGCAGTTACAGAGCAGCACTGTAGCCCATGGACGACCCCACACCAGAGTGGGTCAATAAGCCCTGAAGGAAGCTGCAGCCTGTGGAGGGCCCGTGCAGGAGCAGGCTTTTGGCAGGAGCTGCAGCCCATGGAGAGGAGCCAATGCAGGAGCAGTCTGTTCCTGAAGGATTATAACCCATGTAAAACACCCATGCTGGAGCAGTTCTTGAAGAATCGCAGCCTGTGAGAAGGACCCACGCTGGAGAAGACTGTGAAGGACTATATCCCATGGGAGAGACGCCAAACTGAAGCAGGGAAACAGCGTGAGGAGGAAGGAGCAGAAGTGTTATGAACTGACCACAACCTCCATTCCCCATCCACTCTGCACTGTTTGGGGCAAGGATGGGAGGAGGCCTCTGCACTGTTTGGGGCAAGGATGGGGGGAGGCAGAAGAGTTAGGAGCGAAGCTGAGCCTGAGAAGATGGGAGGAGAAGAGTTAGGAGTGAAGTTGAGCCTGAGAAGATGGGAGTCATGGGGTGAAGGTGTTTCTAGTTTTGTTCTTATTTCTCACTATCCTACTTTGCTATTAATTGGCAATAAGAGAAATTAGTCTTCCCCAAGTTGAGCCCGTTTTACCTGTGATGGTAACTGGTGAGTGATCTTCAACTTCTTGATAAGATCTTCAATCTTATCTCAACACGAGTTTTTAATCTTATTTTCTCCTCCTGTCCTGCTGAGGAGGGGGAGTGAAAGAGCTGCTTGATGGGCACCTGGCAGCCAGGCAAGGTCACCCCACCACAACATCACATAGCAAAGTGGAATTATAGAAATTATGTTACCTTTCATCACCATCTAAACAGAATTACTGAGCAGTTAATAGTAAGGAGAAATTAATTCACTGAAAAATGATGAAGAAGACAACTTGAGAAGAATAAAAATAAGTTAAAAAAAGGAAGAAAGAGTATAAAGAAGACAGAATAAGAAGGAAACGCCAAGGACAGACATCAGAAATTCTGTATGCAGACAAAACATGTAAGTATTTTAACAAAATTTTTCTGCTACAACCTTGTGTTTCCACTAAGCAATAATAATTTGACATAGAAATTGATTAGAGCATCCTCATACTGTTTTTCACAGCAATAGCTTTCTTATGATAAAACAAAGCTTTGCTGCCAGTCTTCCTGGAGACTGGGGTACTGCTCTACAGTATATCACAAGCCTACTGTTGCATTCTCCCCTTCTCTTCTCAGATCCTGTGTGTTGTCTGACAGGAGTATGAATACCTTACGCACAACAGGGAACAGCATAATGTATAAGTCAGGGTAGCTATTCTCTTTCTCAAAATCAAAGGATGGAAAACTTTGGAACACAATGCAATACTTTGAGTCAGATTGGTACATGTAGATGCTGGTGATGGCACTGTCAGTGGTTAGCAGTTAGCCAAGATAAGCTTTTCACCTCTTGGCTGTCATTTCAAATCCTGCAGAAGTTGATGTGGACTGTCCGCATGCTACTAAGGACCAATGTAAAGTAAAATAGTTGTTCTAGTGCCAGCCCTAGTGAATCAGCATCAACTTAATCTTAAACCACAGCCAATAATTGCTGATATTCTTGTTAATCTTCTAGTTACGAAAACCTGGCCTGTTTCTTTTGGTTTATTTCAATTATGTTTGCTTTAATTATCCAAATATCAGTGTAATTTTCCCCTACTTTATGTCCTACTTATTCAAGATTTTACTACCTAGGTTAAAGGTTCACTATGGGTTGAAGTCCACTATTGTCCAGACTGAAATAAACCTAAATATTGAAAATATGTCTTGTCACTGACTCTGTCTTGGATGGGTTTTGCTGCTTGCTTTCTTTACAGATGCAAATAATGTGGAAATTTGTAATATATAATGTGGAAATTTGTAATATATAATGTGAAAATACCAATAGTGGAAAAGTAGATCTTTTACAAACTTGGCTGTATGAGATGATAAAGAGGACAGCAGCAATGAATGATAACCTGAAATTGTATTTCTTCTATTCTGAATCAGCAGTTGTTACTTGTGCATTCATTTTCAGCTGGTAGAAAACAATTTTGTTGGAAAAATAATTTTCTTAATAACTTATTCACTATAAATTCTGGAATATTTTTTTTCTCACTGAAAACACTTTTATAGCAGAGTAATGCCACTAATTTTGATGGATTTTCTGGATAGGTGAAAGTGAGAGGCAAGGCATGTGCTGTGTCAAATTAGAAGCTTCAAGGTAGAGAAAGTCACCAGAGGATGTCTGCCGTATCATTTAGTTTCATGGTGACTAACACTGCATCCAACATAACAGCTCCACAAACAGCCTCATTTACAATTTACAACAAAGCAAATTTAGTCTGTGATATTTTGCAGATATAAAATATATTTGTTGGACCCCTGTTTAGATGAAATAGGAGACAAAATATAATCTATGCAATAGCCATTTAGAATCAAAATCTAGAAAGTAGGTGACAAGGAGAAAAACGGGCAATATTCCTGGAATGTGTTTGAACATCTATGTGGGATACTCGCAGATATTTTGGTTATATACTAGGAAACTACTTTTACAGTTAAAAGAAAATGCTTAGTCTGTAACACATTTTGTCTGAGAAATGTTTCCATGGACAACTTTCATGCAAACTTGGAATCAGATTGTTAAAAGAACAGCAATCAGAAATCATTACTGATGTTGAACATTGCTTATTTAGAGGAACCCATGTGAATCTCTTAAAACAATATTTTTTCTACATATTTTTACTTTCTTAATTCAGAAAAACTGAGAAAACTTTTGTGTGTGGTTACTGCTACTGAGCTTAATCTTAGCTTGCCTTGATTTCACATGTATCTTTTATTCTAAAATAGCACCAGGTGAAAATGGTTGTGTAGGACAAGCCAGATGAGTTTATTTGGCATGTCTACTACATATTAAACTACTCCAGTTTAATTAAGTTGCTATAAATTGTGAATTAAGTTTTGTAAGTTTTGGTGCAGAAAACCTATACTTTCCATTATAGGGAAATGCAGGAAACTACAGCACTTAGGTATAATGAGAGACGGAAAGTTAACGCTAAACTTAAAGTTGGTATGACAGAGAACTCAGGATTTTCTAAGCAAATCCTATCTGGTATTTCTGAGTTGCACATATATGCTGTTCTTCTTTTCCATGGCTGGTGCCCTATGTCACACATTCTTCTGGCAGACTCAACAGCTTGCACCCAAAGGGAGCCGGGCTGTGAGGCAGGCAGTGTGAGAGACAGTGAGCCAGAAACAAGAGAGGGTGCTGTTTATATTACTGTCTGGCTTATCTCTTTATATGCTAAAGTGTATAAGCTGTTCTTCCTTGAGCTGGAAACCCAGCTGAGTATAGCTCTCGTAGTACAGGTTAATCAAACAATTCAATATTTTAGGAATACATAGTTTTCTTTAGGACTCCATCATTTCTAGGTAATGCTGCTTCTTCTTCTATGACAACTAGTGAAAGCTGGTGATACCAGTAGAGTTGGGGTTGTTCAGCCTGGAGAAGAGAAGGCTCTGGGGAGATCTT